>NW_003852541.1:4682374-4703153 GCF_000181295.1 Otolemur garnettii | reverse complement strand
TGTATTTTATGTTCTTAAATGATCTTCCTTGGATTTATAGCTTGCCGAACTTCTTTCTGGGCTCAGTTCCCCGTCTTTGACTTCATAGATTCTGATTCCAACCAGTTTTTCTTCCTTTGTTCAGGAGCCTCTGACCAGGGTTGCTACCAGTCGGCCATCTTCCCAGAATCCCCCTGCTTTTCCATTCTTGTGATGCCTCCCCATTTGATCCTGCAATTCCATTACTGGGCATCTACCCAGAAGAAAAAAAAATCATTTTATCATAAGGACATTTGCACTAGACTGTTTTTCTCAGCTCAATTTACAATTGCCAAATTGTGGAAACAACCTAAATGCCCTAATCTAAGAATGGATTAACAAGGTGTGGTTAAGATATACCATGAAATACTATCCAGTCATTAAAAGAGATAGAGACTTTACATCTTTTATATTAACCTAGGTCGAGGTAGAAGGCATTCTTCTTAGTAAAGCATTGATTAAGTGTTAAAGTATGAGATCTCCCTCTGTTGTCCAGACTGGAGTGCAGTGGCATGATCACAGCTCACTGCAGTCTCAAATTCCAGGGCTCAAGTGACCTTCCTGCCTCAGCCTCCTGGGTTGCTTGGATTATAGTCCTGAACCACTGCACCTGGTACAAGTGGATTTCTTTAAATGTGTTCATATATTTATGATGATGATCTATGACCAGTGCTCTTTGATGTTACTATCATAATTGTTTGGGGGACTATATATTATCTCCTCATATGACAGCAAACTTAACTTATGATATATAGCCATATGAATTATGGATGGCTTTTAAAACCTTGGAAATTAAAAATTGGAAGAATAATTGGACAATAAACACTTGTGCAATAATAAATTAGAAATGAGATAGCACCTCCAGGTCTGATGGTGGAGATGTGGATATACTGGGGGATATGTCAGTAGAAAAGAGCCTCTACATTCCTAGTAAGCCACAGGATGAGAATGGGACAGAAGCCTGTGAGGCTCAAGACCTAAAGAGGAAGTGATTGGTTCTGTTACTGTTCAAACCTCAAGTTCAGCCTTTACTTCATTGGCTTGGGCACTACACAAATTTCAGCTTCATTTTTTCCCCGGGCTGATCAGTCTATTATGAAATACAATATAAAACCATACACAGATAACTACTACATTCGAAAAAGAAAATTAAAATTGTTTAAATCATCAAATTGTACATGTACTAGTTACAGCAATTAACTAGAGAGTCAATTAATATTTCATTTTTGGCTTATTAACCCCAGATCTCAGCATTTACATCCTTTTTTAACTGAAATAGGTGAAGACTTGGATGCTCTGAAGTAAATTAGGGATCAATTCTCAGAAGAAAGCAATTACTCTCTACATGACTAGACTGTGACTACAACAATAATTTCTCTTTTTTTAAATAAGTAAAAACAATTAACACTGAGTTTACTTCTTCCTCTACCATTGCATGTTTGTGACCTCAGGTGGTGACTTTAATTAAAAACACAACTAACTTTATCAAGAGAAAGCTCTGCAACTAAGAGAGTAATTTGTTATTCCTCTGGACAAATCACAAAATTCCCTGTGCACAAACAGGTTAATGGTACAGAAGGGATGAAGTAACCCATCTCCTCTTCCATCCCCAGGCCTCCCCTGAGCAGAGGAGTCCCCTGAACCATCTTGGAGGCAGCTCAGTAAGTCTCACCCTGCCTGCAACTCATAGATGAATTAACTCAAAGATGGCTATGCCATTCTTTGCAAGGATTTACCTTCCTGAGTTCTTCATGCCTCCAAATTCATTTTACATTCTGTACTTGACCTCTACCTAAATGCTAGTCTCTTCTGTCCATGTTCCTACATTCATGCTCCTCCATCTGTTTTTTAGCATTTGTTTTCTATTCCATTTTCTCTCAGCTGTCTTTTCTCTTGCCTCCTTTTATTCCCCTACTTTCTCCCTTTCATTTATCTTTGCCCCTAATACTGATTGCATTAATTGAAGTTATTTTTCTTTCACTTCACAATCTTCAAACTCACCTCTTATACTGATATTTGTTTATAATGTATCAGCCTTTATAAAATTGGTTATACCTTACCAATATTTTACCTTATGTATTATTCTTTTGAATTCTCATTTCTCAGTCCTTAATTTATTGCTTTCAAAACTCTGTTTTAATTTCCTTTTGAATTCTTTCCATATTTCTCTTATCCAACAGTTTTGATACTCCCTTTCTTTCTTCTAGGCCTCCTTTCTTTTATTCTAAATGTATTTATTTTTATCCTTTCTATCATTTCTTTACATTCTTAAACATAGTTTTCTACAATGTATCTTTATTCTTCTATAATGCCCATTAACATATTTCTGACTGTTTTCCAAGGTCCCTCAAAAGTATCTAACTTACTCTTATATATGCTCTAATTTTTTTAAATTTAAAATTTTCAACAAGTTTTTTTTTTTTCTGATTCTTACTTTTAAACGTCTCCTTAATGTGCACCTTCTCTAAATAACTATTTGGAAGATCTAATTATTAATAATAAATGAATTTTTAAATGTAGAAAAATGTCTAGTTATTATGAGGCATTCAATTTGAAAAATTTAAAAGAAATTTAATATAAAATTTTCTCTTTATTCTTAATATTTATAAAATTTTTTCACAAAATGTATTATTTCACATATAGATTCTTAAGCTATTTGAAAAACAACTTCAAGATGTATTTCCCATACTATTTTGATTCTCTTATTCTGGTTTTTATCAGTTTGTATAAATAAATATTGTCTTGCCAGTAGTGTACCATGAGGAATAATGATGGGGTATTTCAGAAGCAGTTGTTTAAATTCAATGTTAGGGACAAATACAAATAACACAAGCATATCTGCAGAAATGTAAAATAGTGTGATCAATAACGACTTTTCAGTATAAAACATATTACATTAGGTCAATCTTTTATTAGAAATATGGAATGGAAGAAGTGTTCAACAAGTAAAAGTAATGATATAAAATATTATATTCATATCCCGTAGGGTTGAATTATGACAGATGTGAGAAATACTATATTACTAGGTGAATAATCATACCATGTAAAAATTGGCATTCTTTACAAATATTTTAAATAATAAAGCACTTAAGTCAATCTAATAATCTATGAGATGTCATTTCATTTACCATTCCATGGATTGGCCTCAAGACATCACCTGAGAGAAGGGAGAAACTGATTTAGAAATGGACTAGACGAGCCAGGAAAATACTCCCCAGCTCCAGGGCCATATTTCCAAAGTGGTGAGAGAGAATCAGCTGCCCCCGAATGGCATGTGGAGCCAGAGACCCCAGAATGTGACACCAGGGTTCTAGGATGTACCGGGGTCCAGGAAGAGCAGGAGGGTTCTGGGAACAAGCAGAAAAGCCTGATCTCCTGAGAGCTTTGCAGATGATGACTGATGGCTCAGACCAGGGAGCTCTTGCCTTACTAATGGGTAATTGTTTCTCTTTTTGTTTTCTCTGCTTGGTTTCCTTTCATGCCTTTCTTCTCTTTTCAGTGCCCCACTTTAGTTTCTGCCTACTTACACTTGTGAATTTCTGACATTGGTCTATTTCTTATTTTTTGTGTTAGCCATTGTTAGTTTCCTGCTACTTATTTTATTCATATTAGTACAGTGTCACCCATTCCCTCATTATTTTTCTGAACCTCCTCCATTCTCAGACTCAGGGGTCTTTCACTTTAAACCCTGACTGTCCAAATATATTTTAATACCTATTTTTTTTTATCTTTTCTCCAGAATGTGTTTTCATCACATCTGTCATATTAACATTGCCTTATATTTCTTATGCACATTGTTAATCATCTGTTCACCTTTTCATCTTGCCATCTTCTATTCAAATTCATTTGCCTATCTTTCCAAACTCACTACTATTTTTCATTTGTTAATTTTATTCAGATAAAAATTTATTTTGGAAAATTTTCTATCTCATCCATTTTCAGGCATATACTCTTTTTTCTTCCACTGTTGTTTCAGTCCCTTGTTTTTTGTTCCTGTCATGAGAGTATTTCCTTTATTCTTTTTCTATTCCTATCACAGCCTGTTCTCTTTCCTCCTCTCTGTTTGCTCATAACTCTTGCTGTTGATTTGGAGTTTTAATTCTTGCTTCATTTCTTCTTTTCATATACTGTAAAAATTTTGTCTCCTTAATTTCTCCTTTGTTTGCTTCGTTGTTATTACTTTTATATTTCGTTACCCATCCCCTCACTTTTTTTCTGATATGAAATTATAAAAATTTATAACCTTTTAGAGCTTTAAGATTTGTTGTTGATCATTTAAGTGAATAAAACATTCCCTCTACCCTCTTAGGCCTACAGATTCTGAGCAAAAGTATTAAACTGACAAAGGACAGATTAACAGAGTAATGAAGTATTCATATGTACCCAGGAGCTCACAAAAAAGTAGTTCATTAATGCCTGTTAAAACTAGGGGCTTACATATTTTCTTTTAAAAAGGAAAAATGGGCAGAGGAAATGCTTCTATCAAAAGAACAAATTAGTATTTAGGGGAACAAACAAGAGGTAAGATAGCAATAATGTTTATTTGTGCAGGTGTGTATGTTCTTTTAAGTCTTTTTTAAATGACCATAAACTCTCCAGGGGGAGAGAATATACGACAGCTTCATTTCCTAACGTTTCTGCTTTTAATGGGATAAGAGAAGCTCCCAGAAGACTTCCTTTTGCATATGTTAACTATTAAATGTCCTTAGTTTAATCTTTATATTATTTTTGGAGGTTTAAATGAGTCCCCACAATCTCATGTGAATGTTCTTACAGCAGTTTGTCATAACACAAATGTTTCTGCAAATTATTGCTTTTTCTTTCCTAAAATCTCCCATTTCTTGTTCTATAATTTATTATGGCTGATATATTTTTTCTCTGTATTTTTTCTCTGTTATTCTTCACTTTTCTACTTTGTCTGCATCTGGGCCATTTTCACTTGCACAATTCTCTTTATCTTATTGCCTGTCCATTTGTATTTTCTCTCTTTATTCTGTTTAGCTGACTTACCTAATAGGATGACACTAAACTCATCCTCCTGTTGCATTTCTAGTTTCACTTGTGCCTTCATATTGTTTCTCTACTTTTCCACTTTGATGAAACACTGTCTCCTGACTTTAATTCTCTTTTTCATTTATTTTCTTCTACACATTTTCTTATATACTTTAAACATTCTTTTCATATACCACCACATTTTCCTTTTTTGTGTCTTAGATCTCCATCTTAGCTGTAACTCATCAAGTTCAAAGGTAACAAAGGAATTTAGATTGCTTTGGAAATTGCATTAAATTTTAAATGTTAGTGAGAACTGATCCTTTATGATTTTGGATACTCTGAAACATAGGAGTTCTACATAATGCCTATTTCTGTCTTTCTTACTATTTTTCAATAGATTTATATAATTACATGCAAGAAAATCTTGCACTAATTTGAGGTTTTCTCATAATATTTTTGGTATTAAAATCCTATATTTTCTAAAGTTACCTTATCTAACCAAGGAATATACCTTTTATAATTGCTAGTAAACTTGCTAAGCTGTGCTATTATAGTAATTCTCTCTAAAGTTTTAAATTTTTAAATTTATTGTGGGGTACAAATATTTTTGTTACATAAATTGCTTTTGTAACATTTTTGCCCACCCATAGATCATACATATTTGAACCCTTTAAGTATGAATTTATCCATCCTCTCTTCTGCCCTTTCTCCTACTTGGTTTTTGATAAATATCATTTCCATATGTTTATATAAATGTTAATCCATTAGTTCTGATTTAATAGTGAGTACATCTGATGTTTGCTTTTCCATTCTTATAATACTTTACTCAGAAGAATGGTCTCCAGTTCTATCCAGGTTAATACAAGAGGTATTAATTCACCACTTTTTTTTTGGCTGAATAGTACTCCATGAAACACATATGCCACATTTCATTAATCTACTCATGTATAGGTTTAAATTTATTTTTCATTGTAGACAATCTTATCTTTAGTGAATTATTTTTTAATGATTATCCTTGTTTTTCTTTCTTTACTACAGATGTTAGAAGAGAACAAGAGAACTATGTTCAGTTACATAATTTAGAAGTCCTGTGTTTATAAACTACTTTGCATTAAAGTTAAAAACTTATTTTCTATTTATAATTCAGTAAGTACTTTTTAATTCCTATCATACATGGATTTTCAATAGGTATAAATGTACCTTTCTCATTTACTGAAATGCTCCTGTGCCTTTCTTCTTCCAGTTGTTACTATACAAATCAAGAAGTTTCCTAAAGTTAAGAAATCCTAATATTTCTGGGAGGATCCAAACTGCTCATAGTATATTATTCTTTTTTTATGTTTCCGCACACAGTTTATAATTATTTCTATTTATCTTTTCCTTTTTCCTTTTTCATTGTTTTTCTTTTTTTTTTTTTTTCTATTTTGGAGATTGACTCTTGCTATGTTCCCCTGTCTAGAGCACAGTGGCATCATCATAGCTCACTGCAACCTCAAACTCCTGAAACAAGTGATTCTCTTGCCTCAGACTCTTGATCACCCAGGATAATTTTCCTACTTCTTATAGAGATCTGCTCTGGCTCTTGCTCAGCCTGGCTTTGAACTCCTGACCTTGAACAATCCTCTTGCCTCAACCTATCAAAATGCTGGATTTCAGTGTGAGCCAACAGGCCTTCAGAAATATGCTTATACCATCAATTGAATATGAGATTAGGAGAGGTTATATGGTGATTTGAAATTAGAAAAGTTATAAAATCATCATGAATAGGAATGAGAAAGTCAATAGACTAGGAATAGTTTAGAAAATGTGGTGTGATTGCTAGCCAAAAATGAAAGTACACTAGAATTTAGTGGTGAGGAATTTGATAGAAGTTCAGTTAACTTTCTTTTGTATTTTTCTCCAACCTTGTTTATCAGAGCGAGATGGCATGAGAATGATGGAATATTAAATACAATTAGGATTTGGGGTTTTTGTACAGTGAGAACCAGGAAGCAGGAAGATAAAATCAATGAAATCAGATGTTTTTCTGCAGAGAGGGATTATAATGCTGGATCTAAGAAGGTTGAGTAAGGAAGAGAGAGAGGCTATGAAAGGGTAATAGAGAGTGAACAGATCAGTGGGTAGAGCTGGTGATGTCAAAGTAGATGTGGTGAGCTTGGAACAGCCAGTAAGAGAAGGGGATGCTTGAGATGAAGTAGAAATTCACAGTTATTGGTAATCTCTGGTGTATGAACAGGAGAAAGGATGAAGTAGGTGGGGAAAGAGTGTTGGAAGAAAGAAGATTCTAACAGTGAGAGGACAAGGGTATTGGACAGATCATTGACACTACAGTCACCAAAAACCATGAGAGTAGTTTGAGGTGGGGGTTGTCTCACTGAGTCAGGAGCTGGAAAAGGCAGTAACTTGGTATCAGATTATTTCCACAAGGACAGTGATGGATATTTTCATTCAACAATAATTGTTTCAAAACTGGCAGGATGGAGAATTATCTGAGAGTTTCCCTGGGTTTCAAGAAATGTATTTCCACCTTCAGGCATGTTTGCACAAGGATGACAGAGAGAGGAAGATTCCATCACATGAGACAGTTACCAGAGAAGCAATAACTGCAGAGTAAAGCAAAGAGGTGAAATAAATTTTCAGAACAGATGGAGGATGCAGTGAACTGACTTATAGGATGTCCTGATATATATCACATACATTGAATGGTCTTGAATTTGGGGAGAGTGGGAGCAAGGGTCAGAAAAAGGAATTTACAGGGGTAAATGGTCCTGCTCGAGACTCAAAATAGGGTCTATTCTGGTGAATGGCAATAACAATGCAGATCACATGGAATAGAAACATAATATGCATTAAAATATTATAGTAATTTTCCATTGCACAGACAAAAGGTGGAATTCCATTCAATTTTTTGAAATGTAATTCAGAATACATAAGTAAAATTTAAATAGAATAATCCTTGACATATGCCTCTACAACTAGTTCCTATTTCCTAAATATTGTCACAGCATTTTCATGTTCTCCTAAGAGAATGATCATATGTTATATGCTCTCCAAACTGTTCAATTATTCTTGTCAAGCTCACAAGCCATTTGTGTTTCCTCATAGCTGTGCAGGAGTCTATGCATATTAGAAGACAACAATGAAAATATTGATTCCAAATGAATATATTTTAGGAATATTATTTCTTCCTCAGATTGGGATTGGTTTTATTGGGAACACATTACTGTTCATGGTACACATGAAAACATTATTTCAGTCCCATATGAAAAAGCCTATAGATTTGATATTCACCCACTTAACTTTAGCTAACGCCATGACAATTATGTCCTGTGGAATTCCAGAAATAATATATGCTTTTGGAACGAGAAATTTCATGGATGACATTGGCTGTAAGATAATACTGTACATGTACAGAGTTACCCGAGGTCTTTCCCTCTGTACAACATCTTTTCTGAGTATATTTCAGGCCATTAGTATCACTCCCAGCAACTCTAGGTGGGCATGGCTCAGACCCAAAATTTCCACATCCATGCTTCCTGCTTTCCTTTCCTTCTGGATCGTCAATATGCTGATCTACATCCGGGTCATCTTGTACTCTTGGGCCCCCGAGAACAACAGCAGCACTGGAGGACATTATAATCAGAAATACTGTGTTGGAAAAGACTATGACAGATTGCAGTCAGCTGTCTTTCTAGGGGCTATGATTGTGCGGGATTTCCTGTGTCTGTTCCTCATGATCTGCACCAGTGTATATATGGCGATACATCTCATCACACACCACAGAAGAGTCCAATATATCCACAGGACCAGTCATGGCACAGGGCCCTCTCCAGAGACCAAGGCCACCTATGTTACTCTGGTGCTGGTGAGCTGCTTTGTTTTCTTTTACTGGACCAATTGCTGCCTTACCATTTATGTAGTGCAAAGACGTGATATACCACGAATGGAAAACATAGCTATTTTTATCTCCTATATCTATCCAGCTATTTGTCCTTTAGTGATTATCAAAAATAATAACAGAATATCCCTTCTAAACTGGGCCTTTGTAAAGAAGAGCAAGATCCCTCCACAAACTATTTTCTGCAAAGGCTTCAATGATGTCACACACTTCTCTGGCACAAAAGGCATATGATGAGAATTTCCCACCCCTTAACTCTAGTAAGGTAATATTCTGAAAGAGCATTCATATTTTTTTACTTTGAAGATATCTTCCAACGGTTGGCTCATAGAGTATACTGAGATAAATGGCCAGGGTCATGTGGGAAAACAAGGTCACATAGTTTCACGTGGCACAAAATGTTTTTTACCTTTCTACAGAGATTTCTAAAAGTTCATATTGATGGTTATTGGGATGCCCCTATTTTTAAGAGATCCTCCCTAAAATGACATATCAATTCAATGACAGTATACTTGGTGGATTATACTAGACACATCTTTTAATAGACCAAGGGATTTCATATCTGCACATCTGTATACATTAGAGCTGAAGTTAAAGTCTGAATTTACTACATGCTGTTGGACTACGTGTGTTTTAATAGTAGAGTGATATGAGGTATAGATAAAATGATGATCCTCTCCCCATGAGTCCTGCAATCAGGATTCCAAAACCACAAATATACTGTTCATCTTCATATACTGTATGAAATTCACACAATACGTTCTATAGGTACAGTTTTACATCTATTTTTGTCATTAGACATTTCATTTTTTAATTTCAAATTAATATGAGGGTACAATTTTTATGTTACATTGTTCTCACTTCCAAGGTTCAAATTGTAGAAGAGCCCCTCACCCGGGGGGCAGGCTGAACCACCTCACATTGTGCACATTAGGTGAGATCTTGCCAATTGTTCTCAGTCCTCATGCCAATTGCTCTCCTTCCTCTCCTTTTCGCTCCCCCTTGTTTGACTATATTTGTGCTTTGTCATTTGTATGGGCATATAACTGTTTATATATTGGCATATTGATGTTATATATTGTATAATATTTATATATTGTATATTGAGTACATTGGGCATTGTTTTATCTATTCTTGAGATATTTTATTAAGAAGAATGTGTTTCAAATCCGGTGCAGGTAAACACAAAAGGTATAAAGCTCTCATCTTTTCTTATGGCTGAATAGTATTCCATAGTATACATATGCTACAGTTTTTAAATCCATTCATGTGTTGATGGTCATTTGAGTTGCTTCCATGGACTAGCAATTATGAATTGAGCTGCAGTAAACATTCTGATATAAATGTCTTTGTGGTGAAATAATTTTTGTTCTTATGGGTAGATAACTAGTAAGGGAATTGAAGAATCGAATGGAAGATTAACTTTTAATTCTTTAAGAATACTCCATATATCTTTGCATAAAGGTTGTAAAGGTTTTTTGAGACTGATATGCTGCCAGTTATGCTGAGGGCAGTCTGTAAAGGATTTAAGCTTACAATTTGAGACAATACAAATTCTAGAAGAGAGTTTGTGGAAAACCCTTGAAAATATTGGCCTTGGAAAATATTTTATGAGGAAGACCCCACTGGAAATTGCAGCAACACCAAAAATAAATTGGATTTGATCAAGCTAAAAAGCTTTTGCACATCTAAGGATACCATAACCAAATCAAACATAGCCTTCGGAATGGGAGAAGATTTTTGCATGTTATTAATTTGACAAAGGCCTTATAACTAGAATCTACAGAGAACTCAAATCAAAACCAAACAATCCTATTTATAAGTGGACAAGAGACTTGAACAGAAACTTCTCTGAAAATGACAGATGAACAGCCAACAAACACATGAAAAAATGTTCATCTTTAGACATTAGAGAAATGCAAATCAGAAAAATCACTCTGAGATACCACCTAATTCCAGTAAGATTAGCCCACATCTCAAAGTGCTGGCATGGATGTGGAGAGAAGGGAACACTTGTACACTGCTGGTGGGATTGAAAACTCTTTATACATAGTTCTTGAATTTCTATTCTGCATTTTGAAGGAATTTGTGTGAATAGCACATTTTTAATCTCTATGCCTGTGTAATTTTATGGCAACATATATAGCAATTCCTACAATAGTCCCACAACTCTGGTAGATGAGGAACCTGAAAAACTCTCCTAGGAAACAACTAGCATTCTAAATAAAATATTTCAAATATTTCTTCATTAAGAACTATGCTCAGGCAAGAGCTAGGTAACTTTCTGAAGAGGAAAAGAAAAGGATGTTCTTCTAGTGAATTTGCAAATCTTAGAACCAAATGTTGATGGTTCTTAGCTCTTTGGGAAAGAGAAATGATGAATTAAGCCAGAGAACAGAGAATGACCTATGGGATTTTTTTTTAATCAATTATATTCTTTTTACAATGGAAACAACTAATAAGGGCAATCCAAGTTCAAACTAAGAAGGAAAACACTAAAATAAGCAAATGCTAATTCCAAAAGAGACAAGTTCACTATATGTAAAATATCAGACAACAGTACTTAAGATGGAGTGGGTACTACAACAGTGATGAAAAGTTAACTGAGAAATATCTGCTGTAAAGTTTTGTAAAATCAGTAGAATTGTAAGTATTGTAATTTGTAAATGGAAGTGAGCATATCCATGATTTTGACATCTAAGCATATTAACATTTTTCTTTGAAGTACATATTAAAAATACACTTTCAACTCCAAGTTAAAGAATACACATTTGTTACTGCGTGAATTTAGAACATTTAGATCCTTGGAATCTTTACAAAAATCAACCTGAGTAAGGATGGGTGTAAATGTTTCTAAATGTGTGTGTGTTAAACCATCCTTGCATCCCTGGAATGAAATCCACTTGATTGAGGGGAATAGGTTTTATTGATGTGTCATTGGATTATATTTGCTAGCACATATTTTGTTGAAGATTTTTACATCTATGTTCAAAAATGAATATTTGTAATTTTGTAGTTATTGTTATGTACTATCCTGGCTTGGGTATCAGGGTGATACTGGCTTCACAGAATGAGTTGGGGAGGGGAGGATTTACTCCTTCTCTAAGTTATGGATCAGTTTCAGTAGAAGACTCACCAGTTCTTTACAGGTCTATCTGAATCTGGCTGCAAATATAACTGGTTATGGCCTTTATCTGCTGTTGGGAGATTTCTTATTACTGGTTCAATCTTACTACTAGCTATTGATTTGTTCAAGATTTTCATTTCTTCCTAATTTATGCTTGATAGGTTGTGCATTTCCAAAAAGTGATTTATTTCCTCTAAATTTTCTAGTTTTTGTGCATAGAGGTATTCATAGTAGTCTGGGATGATCTTTTACAGATACATGTCTGTATCTCCTTTGTCATTTCTGATTGAGCTTATTTTAATCATCTCTCTTTGGTTTTTAGTTAATCTAGTTAGTGATCTGTCAATTTTATTTATCTCTTCAAAGAATAAACTTTTTGAATTATTGAGCTTGTAGGGATTTTGTTGTTTGTTTTAATATCCTTTAGTTCTGTGGTGATATTTGTTGTTTCTTGTCTTCTGCTAGCTCTGGTTTTGGTTTGTTCTTGCTTTTCTGACTCCTGAGGATGTGACATTACATTGTGGATTTGCGACCTACTATCTTTTTGTAGTAAGCATTTTGTGCTTTGAGCTTCTCTCTTTGCACTGCTGTTCTGTATCCCTGATATTTTGGGAGGTAGTATCACCAATGTCATTCAATTTAAAAATTGTTTTAATTCCCATCTTCATTTCATTATTGATGCAAAGATTTTTCAGCAGCAGGCTATTGAATTTCCATGTATTTGTGTAGTTTTGCAAATTCCTCTTGGAATTTATTTCTAGTTGTTTTTTTGTTTGTTTGTTTGTTTTTTGGCGCAGTTTTTGGCTTGGGCTGGGTCTGAACCCGCCACCTCCAGCATATGGAGCTGGAGCTCTACTCCTTGAGTCACAGGCACTGCCCTATTTCTAGTTTTATTTCAATGTGGTCTGACAAGATACATGGTATGACTTCTAATTTTCTCTTTAATTTGCTGAGACTTATTTTTTTTTTGTCCTAATAATGGTGGTGCCAAAAACATGTATACAGATTTTAAGAGATGTTATCTATGTATTAGTTCTTGAAGTTGAATTGAATTATGGGAGCAATGTGTAGTATGATGTTTGCTTAAAACATGACATTAATCAATGAATGCTAGCTTTGCCATGCAACAGTCAGGATAGTAAAAGAAACTGGTGGGTGCCTGGTTGTCATTTGAGGAGTGCAAGACCATTTTGAAATGATACTTAAAGTTCTAGAATGTTGTGGAAGTACAATGACTATGGAAGCATGAGCATGCAACAGAACTTGCAACATGCCTAACAACTGCATGCATTCATAAGTTTGAGATACATGGTACTATGCTACATGTACAGAAGGGAAGATCTAGAAGGCCTCATACCACTTACAAAAATTGACTCACAATGGTAAAAGATTGAAATCTAAAACACAAAATCATAAAAATCTAGAAAAAAGGGTGGGAAAAGAGTCTTGGCAATATCAGCCTGGGAAATGATTTTATTAAGAAGACCCTCCAGGCAATAGCAGCAACATCAAAAATAAATGTGTCAGGACTATGCCAAAAATATTTCTCATAGCTAAGGATGCAACAGTTAAAGCAAACAGGCAGCTTTCATAGTGGGAAAATATATTTGCAAATTATGTGATAACCAGAATCTACAGAGAACTCATATTAATAAGAAAAGAGCAAACAATCCCTTTTATCACTGGGAAAGAGATGAACAGAAACTTTTCTGAAGAAGACAGATGAATGGCCAACAAACACATGAAAGAATGCTCATCGTCTCCTATCATAAGAGAAATACAAATCAAAACTACCCTGAGATATCACCTAACTCCTGTGAGAACAGCCCATATCACAAAGTCCCAAATTTATAGATACTGTCATGGACATGAAGAAGGGAACACTATTACAGTGTTGATAGAATTGCAAACTAACACAGCTTCTATGGAAAGAAGCATGGAGAATCCTCAAAGAGCTAAAAGTAAACCTATTTGATCCCACAATCCCATGACTAAGTATCTACCCAGAAAAAAAATCATTTTTCCATAAGTATATTTGTACTAGAATCTTTATTGTAGCTCAATTCACAATTGCTAAAATGTAGAATCAACTCAAGTGCCCATCAACACATGAGTGTATTAAACTCTGGTGTGTGTAACTATGGAATACCATTCAGCTATAAAAAGATGGGAGATTTATATCTTTTGTATTAACTTGGATGGCATTGAAACACATTCTTGTTAGTAAAGTATCACATTAATGGAAATGCAAGCATTCAATGTACTCAATACTAATATGAAACTAATAGACTGATAACTGCATGTCCATCTGAGAAAAACAATTGGTTTCAAGTGAGTGGGATGGGGGATGGGACAATCGGTACACTCTCAACGTGCACAATGTAAAGGTATACAGCACACCCCTCAGGTGAGGGCTTAACTTCATCTTGAACTTTACCTAAGAAGTGCAAACAATGTAACCCAATCATTTTTACCCTTATATTTGAAATTTTAAAAAATAAAATACAAAAGATGAAACCCCAATTCTTTCAAGGCTTGCAAAGTTTCTGCTGGGATGTCTGCTGATAGTGTGACTGGGTTTTCTATAAGTTACTTTATGCTCTCATCTCTCAGCTTTTTGGATTTTCTCCTTAATTTTGACTTTAGCATGCCTGATTGATGACTATGTGCCTTGGTGATGTTTGTTTTAAAATGAATCTTCTAGGAATTCAATCTCTTTCTTGCATCTGAATGTCTAAATCTCTAGCAAGATAAGGAAAGTTTTCTTCCTTCATTCTCAAGAAGTTTTCCTATGTTTTGTTTTTTATTCTTCTCCTTCAGGCATACCTATGATTATTATGTTTGGGCATTTCATCTAATCCTATATTTCTTGGAGACATTGCTTCTTTCCCTTAACGCTTTTTTTTTTTTTTTTTTGAGAGACAGAGTCTCACTTTGTATCCTGCCATGGTGTCACAGCTCACAGCAACCTCCAGCTCTTGGGCTTAGCTGATTCTCTTGCCTCAGCCTCCCGAGTAGCTGGGACTACAGGCACCTGCCACAATGCCTGGCTATTTTTTTGTTGTTATTGCAGTTTGGCCGGGGCCAAGTTCAAACCCACCATCTTCAGTATATGGGGCTGGCACCCTACCTACTGAACCACAGGTGCCACCCCTTTGATGCTTTTAAAAATTATTTACTAACCATTAATTCAAAACCCATCTCTTCAAGTGTTGAAATTCTTTCTTCTACTTGGTCTATTGTTAAAAATGTTCCACTACATTTTCAAATTTACTAAATGACTCTTATATTTCCAGAAGTTGTTATGTTTGTTGTTTAAAAGAAATCCATCTCTTTAGTGATGAAAAAATGATGTTTTAAGTCATTTATTGAATTACTTTTCTGGTTTCCTTGAGTTGGTTTTCAATTATGTCATGGATCCCATTGAGCTTTGTTGTGATCCATAGTTTGAATTCCATGTCTTATATTTCAAAAATACTGTTTGGTTGGAGTCCATTGCTGAGAAGGTAGTGTGAACTTTTGGTGTAATTTAAAGAGCCTGCTTTTTCATATTGCCAGAGCTCTTATGCTGGCTCTTTCTCAACTGGAGCCTCTTCCTTCAGCTCAAAACAGATAGCTTTGTGGTTCACCTATTCTCCTTTGCTGGGAACTCTGCTGCTCAGGGTAAAGAGGGAGAGGTAACTGTCTTTCAGTACATACAGGTGAGTACCTGCTGTGATGTTCTTGGCAATTTGGTTTAGACCTCAGACACCTGGGAGAGTGTTCAGGTGCCAGCACTTGTGGATCAGGTAAGGGAAATCCCCAATCTCCTAGATGGCATTCTTGAGTCCTAGGAGGACCGGACTAAGACAAAGCTGTTAAACATGTTCTCTAGCCTTCCTAAGTTCAGGTACTGGCTGTGATAGTGAAGAGTCCATAGACCTGATCTGGAAGAGTATTCAGGCAAGAGAAGGGTGGATGAACTCTGAGCCTGTGACAGGAAAGGCAGCTCCCCCTTGAGTTTAACAGGGGCAGGCATCTGTGGGGTGCACAAGCTACTCTTCCTTCCTTCTCTCAGCAGTGACATTGGTCTGTGTCTTCTGGGGCAAAAAAGTGCCTAAATTCTCAGATCCCACCTGGGAACAGCTACAGCATAGGTAGTGGAGGCAGCTCAACTTACTGTGCTCAGGGCTACCAGACTGGCTGTAGGTCTGCATGACCTTCTAGGTCCCAAGAGGTACCAGTGAGTGTTGGCAGTGGCTACAGTGTGCTGATCCCACCCACAGTCCCAAACATGCAGTGCTTAGACTATTCTGCTCTCTGTAGCCCCAGCACCACAGCACCACCCAGAGGACACAGGGGGTTCCTACACTTTACCCATATGCCCCAGGTACAAATGCAACACTAGCAGTGGAGTCACAGTCACCTCTCAGAGCTCCAGTAAGGCAGTCATCTGCCTGGCCTGCCCCACCCTGTGCCTGCAAGAGCAACAGTAGCTGGACCTAAAGTGGTGTGCAGAATGGGAGGAGGAGTCCATTCTCTACCCATGATCTGGAGCATAGAGGCTGCTGTGCTGGGGGGGGGGGTTCACTCTGTTAATGAGGCACAGCACAGAATTCATGCACAACACCACACAAGGAGCTTTCAAACTGTGAAAAGTACACACTTTGGTTTCCTTTGTCTCCAGGGTCACTTTTTTTGGAGCACTGAAACATCCTTTCCATGGGGGCAGTGTATCCTATGGGCTGGGGAACCTGAAACACCCCAGCATCCAGGAAGTGCTGCATCACTGTAGCCCTCTAGGTGAACACTAGGAATTGTCAGCAAGATTTCCCAGGATATTGGGGCAGGGAGGGAAAGCTGTTGTTCTCAGAGGAAGATGTGTTCTCATATTGGCAGCCTAATGCAGCTGCTTAATTGAAGGGTGGAGTGTTAGTGACCTAGCTGCAGTTCCCAGTCCATTTCAATGCCCACTGGAGGTGTCCAAATCACTTTACACACTAGCATGATGATTTTGGTGGATAGAGTAGCTCGCCTTTGGTGACTGCCTTCTTTCTGTAACTGGAAAATAAAGTCTCTGATCAAGAACAGTGCTATGTGGCATCACATCCCAGTCCTGCCTCTGCTTGTCAGGGCCCAGGACTGGCCAGGTCTCAGGCCTGGCTTAACTAGTTTCCGGAGATGGACTGCTACTGCTAAGCTACCTTGCTCAGGAACAATTTTTCTGAGGGCTATCTACTTCAGCAGAAGAGAGAGAGAGTCTTAGAATAAAGCAGTCTTAGAATAGATAGATCTTAGTCTTTAGCAGAGCTTGGTAATCTTCCTGCTGGCGTTCTGCAGGCAGGAGAGGAGTCAGAGTAAGCGGGTCCATGATAGAATGTGCACGCTCCCAACTACCTTTTCCAGCCTAATATAAGGCTGATCTCGTGCCTCTCAACACCAGAGGTGTAGAGACTGCCAGTTCACCACTGCTCTCATCTCACGAGCTCTCATGCTTGTTAGGAGAGCTAAATCCCTCTCCATGCCCTTTTCACCAAGGTGTTCCATCATTGAGCTATACAGATATTTCTTATAACTCTCACTCCTCCTAGCGATAGGCTATATGGGCTGCTACAATGTGGAATAACATGATTGTGGAAAATGCATTCTGTGAGTCCACAAGTATTGCATGCACAGAAGGCAAGTTCATATCCAGAACAAGTATGCATTAGAGTAAGAATGGAATGCTGTTCTTTCATGATGGAAGTTGTCCAATGTAATGAACCTGACACTGAGTAGCTGACTAATCACCCTAGGGAATGTGTCATGTCAGGATGCTATTGGTCTGTGCTACTTAAACATGGAACACTCATCAGTGGCTGTAGCCAGGCTGGCCTTGGTGAGTGGAAGTCCATGTTCCTGAAAGCATGTATAACCTGCATCCCTGAAATCATGGCCACTTTGTGCATGAGCCCACTGGGCAGTGACAGGGTGGCTGAGGATAGAGGCTGAATCATATCCATATAACTAGTCATCATATCCACTTGATTATTAAAATACTCCTCTGCTGAGGTCACCCTTTAGTGAACATTCACTTAGGACATAAATATCTACATATTTTTACCCATACAGAGAGTTCTGTCCATATCCTTCTTCTCCAGATCTTCTTGTCATCAGTTTGTCAATCAGTCCATACTAAGCCCATGATCATCCAGTCAAACAAACCACTGATCAAAGTTCATGAACAAGTAGTTGCACTTATCAAAGCTCTACCTACCTGCAGAATTTATGTTCACACCTGTCATTTGGAGTTGTTCTAGAGAGGGGGCACAGTGATGTGGTTGTCCACTTTGGGTGGTACTTCATATATCTGTACAAGCATCTATAAATCAGCCCTAGTTTTCCCTACTTCAATCAACTAATCAAAACTCCACCATGAGGTAGTGCAAGCTGGAAAGGAGAAATTGCTGTAGCAGAAGTGGGGACTGTGGGCATTTATGCCATTTCCTTACCTAACTTATACCTTCAGAGCTTGCTCAGGCTAGATTTTGTATACATCATGCACATTTGATGATAGAGTACTTCTGTGCATATGCAGCTTTATGTCCTGGAAGGTCAGACAATACCCAATTTATCATGGACAGCTCAGTTCCTATGGCAACTTGGTGGATTATGGGCAAGCATTTAGTCTCTGCTAAGCTGCACTAGCAAGCCAAAACTCTTTATTTAAAGAAGAGTAGGTATCTGGGAGATGGCAAAGCTGTGCTTCAAAATATCAGTATAGGAGGGATGTCTGATCTGAGGCACCAGCTGCCAGATCATCTCAGAAAGAAGGAAATTTTTAGATGAAAAAAACAAACAAATAGTGCTAGAACCCATGTAATTCTGAGGGAAAAGCCCCAGAATTTACAAGAGATTCCAGAGGAAGAAGTTTCAGCACCCAACAAGTAGGAGCAAACACTGGCACAGGACAACACTGGAGAGAATTGTAGCCCAGCAAGAAGGATAAACAGAGTGGTTTGCATTTTCCTCCCCTGCATATCTGATAGAAGAAGGAGTCCTGAGCTGCAGGAGAGACTTTCTACCCACATAATCCCAGAGGCTGATACCACCAGTGAGCTTGAAATTGCTTGTGGATAGGGCCCCACCAGTATCCCAGTCCCTCTAGGGCATTTCCTGCCTATGTAGACCCAAGCTGAGAAGGCAGGCTTCATATGCTTGTCTGTTCACCAATGAGCCTTTATCCTCCACAGGGAGCTTCAACTGCTCACTTTCCCTGTGCTCATTTCCACACAAACATTTCCCAAATCTGGTCCAGACCATGGGATCCACAGGGGTTCTCCTGGTCTCAGGTGATTTTGCATGACTCCAGAGCCCATAAATTCAGGACAGATGCCCTCCTGACCAGGCTGCTAGCACTTTTTTGCTCCTCACCTGTCTCAACCATGGATGCCAAAAGGGATCATTGAACCACAACACCAAGGTTTCCATAAAGTGTTGGACTCAGGCCTTTTTGCTTGGGATCATGCAGTAGACCAAAGAGTGGTCAGATTGTGAGCTCCCTGCTTGTTGGCTTGCCCTGGTACTCCATGCCTAGCAGCGCCATCAGAGCCAGACATGCCTGACTCAGAGAGATATTGATCCTGCTTGGACACCTGTGGGTAACTCTGGATGGGAATGCCTCTCCCTGTCCTGGCCTAGGATTTACCTCCATGGCCTAAGAATGTTAAGGGAGCTTGTGTCAGAAGATCAGTGGGTATAGTGTAATGTGTGTCCTAGCTATATTATACTCCCAGGGCACCCCTTCTTCCATGACAGGACAAACAAATAATGATAGAATCCATGTAACTTTCAACTCCAGCTGAGATTCTGGGTAAGGTGCCTCCTGGCCCACAGCACAGTAATGAGGAAGTTTGGCCTGGGATCCAGCCTGCCAGTGGATTCCTGTGGGAGAAGAGCAAGGCCCACTGCAGGCTAATGGTTTCTAAATCACAAATGGACCTGCCTCAATAAATAGTTTTTCTGGTTGGGTGGGGCCACTTCAGAAACTGGTGGGGCTCCACCCAGAAACTGAGAGTAGACCTTTAATTGCTAATGTGTTAGCTTTTGTAGAGCCTGAGGACAAGCTTACCCAACCCAGCATGGCCCAGTCACACTCTCCCATCTATCTTTGCTATGGCAGAGAATAAGGACTCATCTGAAGCTCCTGGGCCCTGAGGGACTAGAGCCAGTCCAATATTCGGAAACATCACAGAAACTTATTAGCTTATTCCTTCCCACAGGTGCCACCAACTAACAGGGATGTCAATTTACAAGCCCTTTATACCACATACTGACTCAATCTTACGAGGTGTGTGGGGGTCCAGTGAGCGGCCGTTTGGAGGAGCCAAATATAAAAAAAAAATGTGCTTCTGGATGAAAGTGGAAAGTACCCAACCTGCTGGGTCCTTTCACACAAGGTGGGTCCCAGCACACAAGCATTTAGCTGCCTGTGAGCAGCTCTGCCTGTGTGGAGAGCTTGTCATGACTGTCCTACCTAGTGGCTTGAAAAGCAACCTCTAGAGGATTCTGGGAAGATGGCCGACTGGTAGCAACCCTGGTCAGAGGCTCCTGAACAAAGGAAGAAAAACTGGTTGGAATCAGAATCTATGAAGTCAAAGACGGGGAGCTGAGCCCAGAAAGAAGTTCGGCAAGGTATAATTCCAAGGAAGATCATTTAAGAACATAAAATACAGGTACAAAGCGGGCCCCAGAACTGCTTAATAGACCCGCCACCCTCCCGC
>NW_003852541.1:4651071-4652230 GCF_000181295.1 Otolemur garnettii | reverse complement strand
TGTTTTTGTATGAGACTGCATGTTACTGTTGTTACTGAGTTCAAATTTTATTCCATGATGGTCTGAGAAGATGCATGGAAAAATTGCTATTCTTTTAAGTCTACTTAGGTTAGACTTATGGCCTAAGTTGTGATCGATTTTGGAGTATGTTCCATGGACTGAAGAGTAAAATGTGTATTCAGATTTGTTTGGATAAAATGTTCTGTAGATGTCAGTCAGGTCCAAAAGATGAATAGTTAAATTTAAATCTAAAACTTCCTTGCTAAGCTTCTTATTGGAGGATCGATCTGACGCAGTCAAGGGAGTGTTAAAATCTCCGACTATGGTAGAGCTGGGAGAGATCATGTTGCTCATGCCTATTAGAGTATCTCTTATAAATTGAGGTGCATTCTCGTTGGGTGCATAGATATTGATAATTGAAATCTCATCATCTTGGGTGTTACCCTTGTCAAATATAAAATGGCCATCCTTATCTTTGCTTATTTGTGTTGGTTTAAACCCTAACTTATCTGGAATAAAATTGCAACACCTGATTTTTTTCTGGTTTCCATTTTGCTTGAAATATAGAAGACCATCCCTTCACTGTGAGTCTGTATTTATCTTTTAAAGTAATATGTGATTCTTGGATACAATAGATATCTGGTTTGAGTTTCTGTATCCAATCAGCCAACCTGTGCCTCTTTGAAGGGCAGTTTAAGCCATTCACATTGACTGAAATTATTGATATACCTGGTGAGATATTGGTCCTCGAGTTGCTAGAAAGTCCAGTAGACATTTTTAATCCTTTCACCACTGTGGAAGTTGGAATTTGATCAAAAGTTTCTGGGTGAGTTTACTTTTGTAGTGGGGGACTGCAATGGTCATTATGGAGGATAGGTCTGAGAATTTCCTGGAGAGCTGGTTTAGTTATGACAAATTTCTTCAACATGTGAATGTCATTAAAGTATTTCATTTATCCATCACAGATGAAACTCAGTTTAGCTGGATATAAGAATCTGGGTTGGAAGTTGTTTTGCTTTAGGAGATTAAAAGTTGCTGACCATCCTCTTCTCGCCTGAAAGATTTCAGCAGGAAGATCTGCAGTCATTCTAATACTCTTTCCTTTGTAGGTTATGGTTTTCTTGCGTCTAACTGCTTTCAGAATTTTTTCTTTCCTATT
>NW_003852541.1:4640958-4650966 GCF_000181295.1 Otolemur garnettii | reverse complement strand
TCATGAAGAAGAGCCTCTGTGTTTTGTGAGGCAGCTTCATCGCTTTCAGGGATTCCTAAAAGGCTAATATTAGTTTTCTTTAAATTATCCCAGAGCTCTCTGAGAGAAAGATCTGTTCTTGCTGCCCATTTCTTTTCATCCTTGCACTCTTGGGCTTGTTCAAAGGCTTTGTCTTCAATGTCAGAGATCCTTTCTTCAGTCTGTTCCACCCTTTTATGAAGAGATTCCACCATGTTTTTCAAATCTTTGAGGGCTACAAACTCTTGCCTCAAAGTTTCAAAATCTTTGATCATTTTATCTTTGAAATTGTTGAATTCTTGAGTCATCTTTTCAATAATTTCTTGGGACATCTTTTGAATAATTTCTTGAGACTTTTTTGAATGATTTCTTGAAGTTCTAGCTCTTTCCTTCTTTCATTCTATTAATCTTATTTACTATCCACATTCTGAACTCGATTTCTGTCATCATAGCCATCTCTTTATGGGTTGGATCTTCAGATACCTCTGCCACGTCCTTCCTTGGTGGGAGAGGGGGTTGACCTGCTCTGGTTATTCATACTACCAGAGTTTTTCCGCTGACTCCACCCAATGCTGGATTTACTCAGTTTGGCTAGGTGAGCAGGTAAGAGGAAGTTGGGTTGGGGGCTCTGGGAGTAGAATTTTACTAGCCTTTTTGAGCAAAGGTTGGGACTGGTGTCTGTATATTTTCCCCTAGAGCTTTGCCAAGGATGCGTATAATGCTACGTATGGTCTAAGAGCCTGGGGACCTGCGTGTCTCTATCCTGTTTTTAGCTGGTCTCTGTTCTACCATAGAAAATCAATTATTCTGGGTTAAGATCTCAGCTGTCGAGAAATATCAGTAATTAAGTCACCCCTCCCCTCGCTGGCGATGGTTGGAAAGGAAAACCACACCTTCCCTCAGCCACACCCCCAGGGTATCACTTTAGATAGTTCTCAGGTGATTGGCCCAGTTTAAATAATCTAAATCAAGTGTCCCAGTCAACGCAAGTCTCGAGTGGGGGAGTTCAAGAGGTCTCTGGTATCTGTACAGCAGGGGTCTTCTGGCAGCTCAGGTATGACTCACTCCAGTGTTCTGTGGGTCAGAAGGACCTACCCAGCAAATAAATATTCTAGGAAGGTTGATGCCTCCTACCCCACCTTGTACCTTCGTCACACTCAGACACTGGAGACCCCTCAGGGCTGTGACCCAGTTGCCCATTACAATAAGCAAATGTGGCAGGGCTTTGTGTTTGCCAGAATCGAAATAGAGCCAATGCCAGCTCCGTTCAGTTACTGCTCCTTGATCCCCGCCAGCAAACGGAGCTGAGGCTTGACTGTCTCAGGCACTCAGTGACAGCTGGACAATGTTCCACCTGAAGATAATTTAGGCCTGAGAAAGTCCAGAGAGCATCAGAGATTCTCCCTTGACCACCAGTTAATTTGCCCAAATCAAGAGATCCAAACCAATTCACCCAATCAGGACCCACTCTCTGGTTGGAAAGATCACAATGTTTCCAGCAACTAGATAATAGGAGTCTACTGGTAGTACAAGTGTGGCTCACTCTGATGCTCTGAGGAGTCAGAAATGCCTATTCAGTAGACGATTTGGAGTAAGGAGGCTGATGTCTCTTTCCCCTCCTTACTCGTCCTTCGCCGCTGGACTCTGGTAACCTCAGACTCTGTTAACCCCACTATTAGTTTCTTTTAACCCAGACTCTGTAACCCAGTCCTGTCCAATGGGCTAGTGGGTCAGGATTTTGTGCCTACCAGAGTCCAGGTAAAGTCAATGAGTCCATCAGGGTTTTGTGCCTGCTAGAGTCCAAGTAATGTCAATGCCTTTTCCACTCAGTGACCACTCTTTGTCACCTGCCAGCAGAGATATTTGAAGCCTCTCTGCCTCAGGGACTCAATGGGAACTGGAGAATATTCCTCTTGGGCTCAATCTAGACCTGGAATTTGTTTTCTTGAAATTATGGTTTGCCTCAGTGGGGAAGACGTGCATTTATCTATCTCTTTTCCCAGCTCAGCTCCCCACATTCAGTTTCATTGGGTTCTTCTGGCAATTGTCTCTCCCCCTGAACTGGAGTTTATGTTGAAAGCTAGCTCCAGTCAGCTCTCATCCCCTGTTCCTCCATATTCTTATTGAATGTGAAAATTGGAGTTAAGGAATATAGCCAACCTGAGGATTTAGCAAAGTACAAAACACATTGAAACCAAGCGGACAAATAAACAGACTAAAATACTACCAGGCACACAAGCCCACCGATGCCCAGACACTCAGGAAAAAAGTAAACAAACAGACAAAAAAGAAAACAAAACAAAAGACAGACCAACCAACAAACAGACAAAAAAAAAAAAAGTTAGTAGTAACAAAAGATAACCACAAAAATGTTGGTCATAAAATGGTAGGGGAAAAAAATAGTAAAACAAGCAAACAAAGAAAAAAGAAAATAAAAATAAAAAAATAATTTTAAAAAAAGGGAGGGCACCACTAAGAAAAATACTGTTCTTTTGAATATATACAAACAAACCCCTTTATAAATGTGGTGGGGTTCCAGTTTAAAGGAAATATAATTATGCTTCAATATACTTTCTAGACTGCAGGTGGTGCTGTGATTGGTCCCCACGCTAAAACCAAAAAGAAAGAAAAAAGAAAGAGAAGCTTTGCTGGCAGGTTGCACAGATTCTCCCTACAACAGTTCCTGCAAAGTGTTGGGCGTCTTGGATTAGCTTCAGATGCCAGATGGCTGGCTGCAGGTCAGAATGAGCTCTCCACACTTCTGGGAGAGGTGTTATGGAGATGCCATTTTTGGAGTTTTACATTACATCTGATTCCTGGCTGGCCAACCACTCCTATCTGTCCTCCAAACTCGGCACACAAGTCCACACTTCACCAGATTTTCCACTCAACTCCTAATTTCCCCTTGAACAGAAAATTGTTGTGGTCTGAGGGAAAAGAGCTGGGAGCTTTTTGCACGCTCCACAATCAGTTTATTTTTGATGGGGGAGGGGCTGGTTACTTCTAGTTCCCACCACCGCTGCCACAGCCACCACCACCGGGGTGCACACAAAAGATTTTTCAGTGTTTGTAGGAAGGGAACTGATTCCCCCTGTGGGTCGCCTCGTCAGTGCAGCTCCACACAGACTTCCAAAATTACAGGATGGATCGGTTCCTAAGTGAAGTCCCTTCCCCTCAAGTTCTGTCCGAATGCCTGGATCCCTGATGCCCCAATCCGGGTCCAAATGGCTCCCATTTCTGGCTGCCAAATTCCACTTGGGAATCCATGCCTCACCACACTCTCCACAAAACATACAAACTCCCCACGAATTGGGCACAGAAGTCTTTCGTGGGGGCGGAATTGGTTTCTGTCTCTCAGGGTGCCAGCCACAGACCTGGCACTGCCGGTCACAGTTGCTGCAGGTCACAGCTGGCACTGTTTCAGCTGTTGCCCTGAGTTTTTTCTGGCAGACACCATATCTCTGGGCTACACTTCCAATCCAGCAATTCACTTCATTGCTGCACGCCCTGCACTGCTTGTCCGTGCCAGCACTCCATGCGGGAAAGATCCAGCACCCCCACTCTCACCTGAAACCATCAGGAGAGTTGACTCAGGGATGCGTCCCCTCTGCCATCTTGCTCCTACCTCCGGTTATGGTTTTCTTATGCCTGACTGCTTTCAGAATTTTCTATTTCATATTAACTTTAGTGAAGTTAATTATAATGTGTCTGAGGGATGTCTTATTTGGGTTGAGTCACATTGGGATTCTGAAACTGTCTGCTTCCTGAACTTTAGAATCTCTTGACATGTCTGGTAGGTTCTCTTTCATAATTTCATGAAGAAGAGCCTCTTTGTTTTGTGAATCTTCAGGGATTCCTATAAGGCAGATATTAGTTTTCTTCAAACTATCCCAGAGCTCTCTGAGAGACGGATCCATTTTTTGCTCTCAATTTCTCTTCCTCTTTGAGCATGTGGACGCATTCAAAAGCTTTGTCTTCAATGTCAGAGATTCTTTCTTCTGCCTGCTCCATTCTATTACCAAAGGATTCTACTATATTTTCCAAATCTTTGAGGGCTGCAAGCTCTTGCCTCAATGTGTCAAAATTTTTGGTGATTTTGTCTTTGAGTTCATCGAATTCTTGAGAGAAATTTTGAAATGCTCCTTGAATTTCTAATTCCAATTTTGCCTCTATTCCATTAATCTTATTTGCAATCCAAATTCTGAATTTGATTTCTGATATCTTAGCCATCTGTTTATGAATGGGATTTTCGGTTGCATCTGCCATATCCTTCCTTGGGGGGAATTGATCTACTATGGTTATTCATGTTATGGGAGTTTTTTCACTGATTCTGCCCCATGCTTATTTTACACTGTTTGGCTACATGAGCAGATAAGGAGAAGTTGAGTTGGAGACTAGTAGTGATTAACTAGCCCTTTGCCCAAAAGGGCTGGTGTCTGTACCTTTTCCCCTAGAGCTTTGCCAAGGACCCATACAGTGCTACAGCCTGAGAAACTTGGGGCCTGCTTGGTGTGGTGGGGCTATGTGGGTCTGTCTTGTTTTCAGCTGGTCTCTGTCCTACCCTAGTGAATTAGTTACTCTGCGTTGAAGTCTCAGCTGTGGAGAAATACCAGCAATTAAGTCACCCCTCCCCCCACAGGGAACAATCAGAAAAGGAAAATCAAACCTTCCCACAATCACACACCCAGAGTACCACTTTGTATAGTCCTTAGGTGATTGGCCCAGTTCAAGAGGTCCAAATCAATTGTCTTAGTCAACACCGGTCTCCAGTAGGAGAGTGCAAAATGTCTCTGGCAACTAATAGCAGGGGTGTGCTGGCAGCTCAAGTATGACTCACTACGGTGCTCCATGAGGTCAGAAGAACCCACCCAGCAAATAAATTAGTCTGGGAAGGTTGATGCCTCCTTCCTCCCTTGCACCTCTGTCACACCCCGTCCCTGGTAACCCCACAGGGCTGTGACCCAGTTCCCTCCAATGAGCAGATGCTCCAGGGGTTTAAGACTGCCTGACTCATAGCTGAGATCTATGTGTCCTGAGCCAGGCAGCCACTGTCTGCCACTATCCAGCATGGAAGTTGATGCCTGACAACCTTGGGTGCTTAATGAAGGCTAGGGCAGTTCAGTTAGTTTCAGCCCCACCCCGATTGATGTTGCTTGCAGAACAGGACAGAACAACTTCGCAGAATTTGTTTCTGTCCTGGCTATATTCCCCTGTGGATCAGACACTGCTTGAGTTGAAAGAAACTGGAACTCAGCCTCAGGCAGCAGCAAGCAGTTAGAGCTCACATTCAGCTGTCAGTTCTAGAGTTTGACTGCCCACCTTTGTCTTAGCTATGATCCCCTGAGGGCCAGGTGCATCTTAGGTTCAGTAAAGCAGTCCTCTGGCTCAGCCCCACTGTGGGAGTCTGCTGGCTCTGCACATGCATATTCTAGTCCCCCATACTCCACTCAGGCCGCTACCACCTCAGGCCTTCCCTTCACTCATGGGGCCTAGGCTTCCATCTTAGATCCATTCCGCCAGTGGCTGCCATGGGAGAAGATGCCTGGTTTCCTCTGGTTGCCCAGAGAGACAGGGCATGTCTGTCCGGAATAGCCCCAGGGGTGTAAGCCTTATTGTTCCCGCCACTGCAGCTGCTGCTCTGAGCCTCAGGGCAACGCCAGTTCTGTATGGTTCCCTCTCAGCTGACTGTCCTTTCCTTATTCCCATGTGGCAGAATCAGCACAGATCAGCAACAGCTTCTGCCCCATCCACACCACTCAAGAAAATGCCCAAGAATCTGGACTCTGTAGAGGACAGTTTTCCAGATCTCGAGGTGAGAGTGGAGGGGAGTGCTGGGAGTTCAGAATTGCAGGTAGAGAATATATACAGTTTTATACAGTTTTACACTTGGCAGGAGAATGCCATGGCAGCCTAGTAGAGGTAAGAGGTCCAATTTTTAGAGGGTCTCTCCTGTGGGGATAGAATGGGAAGATGTTTGAACTCTGCTTGCTTATTTGTATGGAATTTACTGTGAGCCCTTCTCCTGGGGGAGGGAACTCTCATCTGCTTAGCAATAGATTTTATACCTTTTGTTTGTATCCTTGAGCTCACAGCTTGCCTCAGCAGGGTTGATGTGTGTTCTTCAACCATCTCTCTTGGCTCAGCTCCAAACCATTGGCTTACTTGCTAAACTTCTGTCTTTTAACTCTCCTTCTAGATGGAAGCCTCTGTGGAAAGCTGGCTGAAGTCTGCCATCTTGACTCTGCCCTCTACCCAAAGTGTTTTAATCCCTTCATAATTTGATGAGCACTTGGGTTGATTGCATACTTGTTGATTGTCATTTGAGCTACAATAAACATTCTAGTGTAAATGCTCTTATGATAAAATTATTTTTCTTCCTGGGTAGATACCTAGTAATGAGATTGTGGGATCAAATGGAAGGTTTACTTGAAGCTCTTTGAGGATTCACCATACTTCTTTCCATAGAGGCTCTATTAGTTTCCAGTCCCACCAAAAGTGAAGTATTCTCTTCTCTTCACAAGCACACTAGCATGTGCAGCTTTGGGACTTTACAATGTGAGCTATTCTCACTGGAGTTAGGTTATATATTGAGATAGTTTTGTTTTTTATTTCTCTGATATTTAGGGACAATGTGCATTCTTTCATGGTTTGCAAGACATTTGTCTGTCTTCTTCAGAGAATGTCCAATTTATGTCTCTTGCCTAGTGATAGATAGTGATTAATTTATGTTCTCTGTAGAATCTATCAATTCTGTCATACTCATCACATGCAAGTATATTTTCACATTCTGAAGGTTGTTTGCTTTAATTGTTGTGTTCTTAACTTTGAAGAAGTCTTTTAACTTAATTAAGTCTTATTTATTTATTTTTGTTGCTGTGGTAACTGCTAATAGTCTTCTTCATAAAATCTTTCCTCAGATCAATATCATTAGGAGTTTTTCCCATGCTTTCTTTTAGGATTTTTACCATTTTGTGTCTTAGATTTAAATCTAGTATCCATAAGGTAATCAGTAAAGTCAGGCCTGTCGCTGACCTGAGTGAGTCTCGACCTCCCTTCAAATCAATCATCTCGTCTGCAGTTCCTTTTCCCTGTGTCTCCAATCAGAGGTTCCGGGAACACTTTCATCTGGTGCAGTGAGCAGGGTTCTATGGCTGGACTGAGGACCTGTTCAAATTGTTCACGGAACTTCTGCTCATTGATCTTGAGGTTAGTGAACTGGTACTTCTGGGATCTAGAGGGTTGCTAAGCTTTGGATATACTCAGACTTTGGACAGTTAGAAAAAGGGATCATTCATCATGGGTAACTCCTCCTCGGTTATTGAGGATGAATACATTCAGTTGCTTAGAAATCTTTTAGATACTATGGGAATTTCTGTTAAAACCAACTCTTTTCACCGCTTGTTTGCCACCATAAGAAATTGTTGCCATTGGTTTACTCCCAATTCCCATAATCAATTAAATTTAACTGTTTGGGAGGAAGTCGTTGAAGAAATGAAACACCATCACCAGCAAGGCAATATTATAGACAAAGATATTTGGGCTATTTACCATTTGGTTAAGTTAGCTTTACAGTCTTTTGTAGGCACCAAAAGTAAAGTTCCTAAGCCTCCTACTTCCCCTGCTACTGCAGGTGCTGAGGCAGATCTTACTAAACTTTCTGTCTCGGACAAAACTGAGGATCTAATACTGAATCATAGTGAGAAAGAGAAGGTTAATAAGACAGAGGACTCCTTATATGACTGCTCTTCACAAGGGGACAATCAAAATGACATTAATGTTTTGTCTCCATCCTCCTCTACACATTCTTTACAGGATAAGATGACTAAACTTAAAAGTTTGATTAAAGAATTTTATGATATGATGGAAAAGACTAAAACTCAGCCTTTTGCACCTCCTGAATCTCTTTTAGATATGGTAATTCCATCCTCTGTTCCCCCTCTGGCTTTTCCTCATCTACCTGCTTTGCAGTTTTTGCCGCCGCCACAGCCTCCTCCCTTTATTCCTCCTTTTTCCATGGCAGAGGTCCCTAAGCCACTCAGATCACGTCCGCCATCTCCAGAGAGGAGCAAACCAACTCTCCCAATAACTCAGTGGCCTCCGCCTCCTGCAGTTCAACTTCCAGTTGTTGAACATTGGATATATGAGTCCACATGCATTAAAAGGACTGTTTTTCCCAACCCTAAAAACATCAGTTTACTAGATGAATTGGAAGTTCCCTGTAACTCTTTTACTTTACCCCCACCACCTGCGAGTTCTAACAGCTTAGGTCTAATTATGCCTATTACTCATGCAGCAGCACAAAGGGCAGGAACAGGAGACAATATGCAACCTGTGGCTCAAGTGGGCGTGGCAGCAGCAGAAGTCCAAGTACAATATACTGAGGTTGATTTAAAATTCCTCAAGTCTCTCAAAGATGCGGTTATGTCTTATGGTCCAAATGCTCCATATACTCAAGGGATTTTACATTCTTATTGTGGGGATTGTTATCTTACACCCAGGGACTGGGAAAGATTAGTGGAAACAGTGCTTACACCTGCTCAATATTTGCTTTTTGACTCTAGATGGAAAAAAGAAGCCATTGCTCATAGTGATGATAACCCTGATTTACCATATCCTCAGTTAACAGGTACAGGAGATTTCAGACCACAGGATAAACAGCTTGAAATTCCTGATAATATTTTATTAGAAATAAGAAGTATTTGTCTCCAAGCCTGGGCCCAACTTGATGGCCCTGGAGAAGGAAAATATTTTACAAAAATTATTCAATGTCCTACTGAGCCATATGCCAAATTTCTTACCAAACTTCTCACTGCTATCAGGCGAGCTATACCTGGACCTGAGGCACAAGATATATTATTGTTATCTTTGGCTTTTGAAAATGCTAATGAAGATTGTCAGCATATATTGGCACCCATTAGACATGAGAAAAATGCCTCAATTGAAATTTTATTACAGCTTGTAAAAATATTGGCCCTTCCGTTTTCCAATTCGTTCTTATAGGAGTTCAGATCGGGGCCCATATGGCTGCTGCTCTCAAGAGCCACAATCTAAGATGTTATAATTGTGGCAAAAGTGGCCACATAAGAAAAGATTGTAATAAGGACAAGAAAGAGGGAGCCCCTGACCCACCTTTACCACTGGGTCTGTGTCACTATTGCAAAAAGGGCAGGCATTGAACAAATGAGTGCAGATCTATAAAGAATAAAGATGGCAATGTGCTCCCTCCCCAGAGGTCAAAAAACGGGACATCGGCCCTGACCCAGGGCCAGGAGAACAAAATGTGTACTGAAGCGGAAACCTTTCCAGTAGCCATGGAGGCAACGGCACCCCCAGTTCAGCCGTCACCCGAAACCTAAACATCTTAAAATCTAATGGCTTTTCCACTCTGCAGGAGACTTTTGTCCCAGCTACTGATAACATTACAAAGCCTGAGGCTAAAGCCTCTGATGTTATTTCACAGCAACACCCAACTAAAACTCTGGTTACTGATATATTTCATACTACTCATGACAGTGCTGCTTTAGATCTGCCCATAGTAGAAGAAATAATTCTAACACCCAGAGATACTCCCTATACTTTAACTACAGGAGTTTATGGCCCAGTTCCTAAAGATTCTGTTGGTTTAATTATTAGTAAAAGCAGCTCTACAATTAAAGGATTGTTTGTTCATCTTGGAGTCATGGATTCTAATTATGAAGGAGAAATTTATGTTATGGTTTCTGTGTCTCAACCGGTAGTGCTAACCATTGGGAAACATATCGCTCAATTGTTACTGCTTCCTTATTTTAAGGGAAAGTCTGTCCCAGATGATAGAACAGGAGGTTTAGGAAGTACAGGGACTCATGTTTTTTGGCATACTTTTATTAATGATTCTAGGCCTACATATAAAGTTTATTTCAAGATGAAATTGAAATTGAAGGGCTCATCGATACTGGGGCTGACTCTTCCATAATTTCTAAGTTTGATTGGGCATCTTCTTGGAAAAAAAAA
>NW_003852541.1:4625430-4640886 GCF_000181295.1 Otolemur garnettii | reverse complement strand
TTTAACTTGTCAAGGCCCTGAAGGCCATCAGGCTACAATTAAGCCTTATACTGCTCCTATTGCACTTACTTTGTGGAGCAGAGATTTATTACAATAGTGGGGAGCTATGATTACAATTCTTAATATCCCTTCTACTGTAAAGAACATGTTGTTTGATATGGATTTTAATCCAGTTCAATCTACTCAGTCAAAAAAAGGAACCTATCACAAGAAAGGACAATGATAAATCTAGATTTGGGTTTCCAGTTCTTTCTGAGCCTTTTCAATAAGGGTCATTGCTAAGCACCTCACTTTACCTTTAACTTGGAAATCAAACACCCCTATCTGGGTGGAGCAGTGGCCCTTACCTAAAGAAAAACTTGAGGCGCTTCACGAATTAGTTAATGAACAATTAGAATTAAATCATATCAAAATTTCTAATTCTCCCTGGAATTCTCTAGTTTTTGTATTAAAAAAGAAATCAGGCAAATGGAAAATGTTAACTGATCTTAGAAAAATAAATGCTGTAATTCAACCTATGGATCCTTTACAAACTGGAATTTCAAATCCAGCTTTAATTCCTAAAAATTATCATATTATTATTGATTTAAAAGATTTTCGTTGACATCCCATTAACAGATACTGTATTACACACTTATTAAAAGCTTTTACAGTTATAGGTGTCCCAACATCCATCAAAACAGATAATGGTTCAGCTTATATTTCTAAAAAATGTCAATTATTTTTTAAAGCATATCATATTAAGCATATTACAGGAATTCCAGGAAATAGCACTGGACAAGCCATCATTGAAAGACAAAATAGAACTTTAAAAGATATGCTTTTTAAATAGAAAGAGGGAAAAGGATATAATGCTACTCCCCACAATAGAATACACTCAGCTCTTTTTACTTGAAATTTTTTAAATTTGGATAATGAAGCAAAAGCTCCCTCTGATAAACTTTGGGTAAAAACAATACCACCAGCCATTAACCAGCCTGTGTATTACAAAGACATAATAAAATATGAATGGCTTCCAGCTGTAATAGTGTGTTGGGGTAAAGGGTATGTTCTTATCTCCACAGGAATAACTGTGAGGATGTTCTCACAGTGAACAGAGAAAACAACTAATTCCAAGATCCAGTCGGAGAGTGCAAAGGAAACAGCACTCTCCTCCCCCAATAACTTGGAGAGGGATTTCTCAACTATACCAGGAAGCAAAAACAACCGTGATAGTGAGCAATCAACCGGTGACCCCTCGAGCCTTGTTTCTTGCAATGATAGCCATAATTAACACATAGGTAAGTGCACAACAAAATTATACTTATTGGAGTTATATTCCTAACCAACCATCGTTAAGAGGAGTCTCATGGTTTGAACCCCCTGTTTCTATCTATGTGAATGAGAGTTCATGGCTCCCTGGACCACATGATGATCGAGGTCCCTTTAAGCCATAAAAAGAAGGGACAGTTCTCTACAATTATTCCACTGGAGTCATGGGGCCACCTATATGTTTAGGCCCAGAATCTCCTTGCTTATCTTTTGGCTTACAACAGTGGGTTAGTTTAAGGAATAATTCTGGTCATCATGAAATGTATTTACTAAGTACAATGACTTTTACTAAATTAATTTTAAAACAATATGCATTACTGCCTCATTTGCCTCAGTGCAAGTTACATGTGTTTACTGATATTACTGATTGGATTCACTGGTCAAAATGTCGAGGCTCCTATTTATATGCTTTGAGACAAACTAAATTTGGATATATCACTGACTGGAGACCTTTAGCTTATGTGATGGAAAAATCTAATTCTAGTCATCTTAATCATTATAGAAATTCCACTGATATAATTTACTCCTCATCAAAGAAGCTTTTGTGAAAAGAAAGTGGTTTTGCACCACCTGCTCTAGGTATTTATGGCTATCCATCATAACCTGATTTATGGAAAGTTGGAGCAGCTTTATTTGGATTACATGCATGGAAAGGTGTGCATACACATAAATCTGGACATCAGTTTCAGCATACCTTTCATTTCAAGTGGCAAGAAGCCCATTTTACTTATGTTTGTGTAAAACTTCCTTATGTTTGGCTAGTTGGAAATATTACCTGTAATAAAGATACTGGGGAAATACATTGCCCAAGCAAATGTCAAATGTTCACATGCTTTAATGTATTTATGAGATTTAATTTTTCCCAAAATAGAATTTATCTACTCTGAGCCAGAACCAGTGTTTGGCTCCCAGTGAAGATGATGAGACCATGGGAGGAGTCTCCAGCCATTTCCATCCTAGCGAGTGTAGCCCAGAAGTTGATAAAGAGAATGAAGAGATTCATCGGCCTTCTAATAATTTCAGTTCTTCAACTTATAGCTATCACTGCGGAAGCTGCAGTTGCAGGACTAGCTCTCACAGAATCTGTAAAGACTGAGAAATTTGTGTCTCAATGGCATTATAATGCTGAGAGACTATGGGTATCTCAAAAACAAATTGACCCTGAAATACATAATGAATTGGCTGATTTAGAACAAACAGTAATTTTGTTAGGTGACCAATTGTATAGTTTAGAAAAACAAGTCAAATCGAAATGTGATTGGAATGTTTCTTCTTTTTGTGTAATTCCTTTTCTTTATAATGAAACATTATTTCCTTGGAGTAAAGTCAAAAAACATTTTCTAAACCATGAAAATTTAACTGCTGATATAATTGAGTTACAACATCAAGTATATAGTACTTTTGAGCAAAAATTAAAACAAATTAATGGAGATGAAATTTTAAAAGGTATATCTGAAGGAACTGCTCAAGTAAATCCAGCAGATAAAATTTATACTTTATTTGGAACTTCTGCCAGTTCTCTGTTCTTGTTTTGCCTACTTGGATTTGTGTTTTACTGGATCATAAAAAAACTTTTACGGGTAAAGAAAACAAGTGAGAAAAATGTTGCTGTATTTTTGGCTATGGCAGCAGTTCAAGCCAATAATTAGAAAGGGGGAAATGTAGAGATAAGCACCCCATACTCGGACATGGCAGTTCGCTTCAGTGTGCTCCCCCAGGAGATTAACTCTGAGAAAGATTTCTTCAAAGATCGAGCTTCTGTGCCCGCCTATAGATATGCAGAGATATGCAGAAATATGCAGAAAGACTCTCAAAGAAGAGATCAGGAGAATCAGGCCGGGGTCACAGCTGGAAGCTCGAACACATGTTCTCGAGTGTTGGGTTCTGTTCTCTGTCTTCTTCCTTCATTAACATTATAATCTCTAGTTTCTGTTTGGGCCAGCAAAAAGAGACAGTCAGTCTCCTTTATGTTTTTACTCTAAACAAAATCAATTGTATATGTGTTCCTCAGCCTTCACACTGAATTGTAATCTTAATGGTAGCTTCCTAATGTTACTTCACTTCTTTGTATCTGTGCTAAATTCTTACTAAATGTTTGAAAGTATATAAGATAATCAGTAAAGTCAGGTCTGTCACTGACCTGAGCAAGTCTCTACCTCCCTTCAAATCAAAAATAAATAAATAAATAAATAAATCTAGTATCCATCTTAAGTCAATTTTTTGTAAGTGGTGAAAGCTGAAGGTCCAATTTCAGTTTTTACTTGTGGTTATCTAGTTCTCCTCTAACACGATTTATTAAATAGAGAGTCATGTCCCCATTGTGTGTCTTTGTTTACCAAAGATCAGATGGTGATGTGTGGCTGGTTTTACTTCTAGGTTTTCTATTCTGTTCCATGGATCTTTGTCTCTATTTTTGTTCCACTACAAGCTGTTTTGATGACTGTAGACTTGTAGCATAATCAGAATTCTTGTAGAATGATGCCTCTAGGGTAGCACCTGTAGCTTAGTGAGTAGGGCGCTGAGTTCAAACCCAGCCCCAGCTGAACTGCAACCAAAAAATAGCCAGGCATTGTGGTGGGTGCCTGTAGTCCCAGCTACTCGGGAGGCTGAGACAAGAGAATCACTTAAGCCCAGGAGTTGGAGGTTGCTGTGAGCTGTGGGAGACCATAGCACTCTACCAAGGGCAATAAAGTGAGACTCTTTATCTACAAAAAAAAAAAAAAAAATGCCTCCATATTTTATTAAATTATATGATTTGCTTTCTCAATATGGTTTTTTTCTGGTCACATACAAAGCAAAAAGGTGCTGCCCTCAAAGAAGTTTCCTTCTTTGAGGGCAGCAACTGTGTCTCAAAGGAGTAGGGTGCTGGCCTCATATACTGGAGGTGGCGTGTTCAAACCTGGCCTCAGTCAAAAATTGCAAAAAAAAAAAAAAAAAAACCTATCTTCCACATGGACACAAGTAATAAAACTAAACAATAGAGCTCCACAAAACAAGATAAACAGAAATCCACCATACTTATCACTTCTCTCAATAAATGTGAATGGCTTGAATTCCCCATTGTAGAGGACCAGTCTGGCTGATTGGATAAAAAACCAGAAGCCAGGAAACACACCCAACTCTAAGGATAAAATAAAACTCAAGCTAAAGGGTTGGAAAACAACATTTCAGACAAATGGAAATCAGAAGGAAATAGGGATTGCAATTTTATTTACAGATAAAATTGGACTTAAACCAACAAAAGCAAAGAAAGACAAAGATGAACACTATATGCTGGTCAAGGGAACAATTCAACAAGAAGACATTTCAATACTAAATATCTATGCACCCAACTTAAATGCTCTCAGATATATAAAACAAACCATAACCCACCTAAGCAATTGATGTCCTACAATATCATAACAATTGGGGACTTCTATACCCCAATTACAGAAATGGACAGATCCTTCAAGCAGACACTAAGCAAAGAAATAAGAGATATAAACATGACCCTTGAACAATTAGGCTTAATAGCCATATACAGAACATACCACACCCCCAAACTATTGAGTATGTATTGTTCTCACCAGCCCATGAATCATACTCTAAAAATGGATTCAATATTACAATAAAAAGGCAGATACAAGATTGGGGAGGTGGGGAAAGGACTATCTAACTGTGTGCGATTTATAGGAAACACACTAGAGACAATGATGCAGAGAGACTGAAAGTAAAAAGATAGAAAAAGTTATATCCTTAGGTTGCTTATGCACACGCTTTCTGTCTTTTGGATGTGGGCATATAATGAGATAAATTTTCCTCTTAAAAACTGCCTTTAGAGTGTTCTACATGTTTTGACAACTTGTGGCTTCATTGTCATTATACTAAAGGAATGTACTGATTTCCTTCTTCAGCTCATCCTTCATCCAGACAGAACTGAACAGATCCTCTAAGGAGAAACTAAACAAGGAAACAAGGGATTAACTGCAAACCTCGAATATTTGGCTTAAGACTTATACAGAACATACCACTCCAATATTACTGAGTATAAGTTCTTGTCAGTCCTAGATCATTCTGTAAGATCAAACACATTCTAGAACACAAATCAAATCTCAACGAATTTCAAAGAATAGAAATTATACATTTTATCTTTTAAGACTATAATGGACTAAAGGTAAATGTCAACTAAAAAATTTTCAGCCACACACAAAGTCATAGAAACTGAAAAGGGCTTTATGGATGACGCTCTGGACAAAAATACAGATGTTTAGTGCCATGACACTTTCTGACGGTAGACAGACATAACAGATAACAGAACACAAAATCTTACTCATGGAAATGCTGTTGCCCAGCTGACCCAAAACTTACAGTGTCTTCAGATGACTATGCCTTAAAATCAGGCTGCTAAGGGGGTTTATACATCAACCTGGACATTTTATACCTATCCATACTGTCTTTCAAAAGAGAGGATTAAATAAAATTACTGAAAACATAAAATTATTAAGACATCACATCACTCTTCCTGACAGCCTCATTAAAGGAATTACTGAAGAATTACTTCAGCAAGAATAAATGTATGCCTTGCATGAAAGGTGCACAGGACCTGTGTGGACATGGTCTGTGATATATAACTAATCTCAGATTAAAACTTTTAAAGCAGTGATTAATACTGGACAAGATGGTCATAAATAACTATATGAAAACCAGGAAAATGATATGGGGACAAATTATAATCTACCTTATTTAGATTTTTCTGGGTTTGCATGCATTTTTTGTTTGAATGTGTATGTGTGGATAGTACTATGCTATTTTATGTATGTGGATTTCAGTAATGACTACCACAATCAATGTGCAGTATTGATCTATTACCAAAAGGCTCCTTTGCAGCATCTCTTAAAACCATACTCATCTGTTCATCCTCCTTCCCTAATGCTTGTTGACCTGTTCTCCATTTCTATCATTATGTTATCTCAAGAAGGTTACATAAATGGAATCATAGCTATATAACCTATGGGGACTGGCTTTATATGCTCATCATAATTCCTTAGATCCATCTAAGTTTTATGTATTAATAGTTCATTTCTTTTTATTGTTGAAGAATAGCCCATGGTACAGATGTAGCACAATTCATTAACCATTCTCCCATTGTAGGACTTTTAGCTATTTTCAGGTTTTGGCTGTTAAAAACAAACCTACTATGAATATTTGAGGAAAATTTTCTGCATTAAAATTATTTTTTACTACAAAAAGTAAAAGGGGAGATGGATTAAAATGATACATCAAGAAAATTATTTGACATAAACAAAGACAGTACAAGAAGAACAGAGGAATGAAAGAAATAAGACATGAGGCAGATACAAACTAAATGGCAAAATGAAAAAGTTAAATACAAAATTGGCAATAGTTATACTAAACCTAAATATATTATAAAGTTCCAAAAAAGGCAGAGATTTAATCTTTTAAAAAGCAAGATCAAATTCCACGTGATCTTAAGAAAGACAATTTAGGTTAAAAAATACAAATAGGCTACAAAATGAAAATAAAGGTACTAATTGCACTAAGTATCCTTAAAGAATTCAATGAAACTGTAGCAAAATATAGAAAAACTGACTTTGGGGCTAAAAATGTTACTATAGAGAAACAAAAATATTTCATAATGATAAAATTATCAATAATCAGGAAGAGTTAAAAATTATGCAGCTAACACCATCCATGCAGCTAAAATCAGCAGAATTAAAATGTTTAATAGACAATAAGACAAGTATGTTTGAATATTTTAACACCAAATCCTAATATCTGATGAAAAAAACAAATAGATAAGATATTGATAAGAATAGGCAAACTTGAACAACACAACACAACAATATGACCTGCCTGGCATTTATAGAATGCTCTTTTCCAAATGGTAAAACACACCTTCTTCAATGATACATGTAACATTTTCCAGGGGAAAAAAAAGTTTGGCCATTAAAAATAAATTTGAAAGGATTAAAGTAATTAATCCTTAATGCAATAAAAATTATAAATAAAATACAGATAAAACTGTGAGAAATTTAAAAAATGTTTGGAAATTCTTGAACATATTTCTAAATGCATGCATGAAAGAAAAAAATCACAAGGGAAAATTGAAAATATATTGAACAGAATACAATCCACACACAACATAACAGCATTTTAGGTTGTCAATAAAGTGACACTCAGAGAAATATTTACACTTTTATTTATCTATATTACAAAAAAGAAAGGTCTCAAATTCAGAGCCTAATCTTTCATCTTAAAAAATGAGGAAAAGAAGAGAAAACTAACCCAAAGAAAAGAGAAGCAAGGACATAATAAAAAATAAGAGCCCAAGCAAGTTAGAAAACAGCAAAACAAGAGAAAATAAAGATGATAAAAATTGACTTATTAAACAAAAATCAACACAATTTTCAGATCTTTAGAAACTCTCTTTATAGACCACATGAGCAAAAATGAAGGAGGCAGAAATAGAGATATAGAGAGAAAACACAGGTTAAAAAAAATTAGAAATTAGAGAAGACATAATTTTCTACCAGTGGTATTAGAATTTTAAGAAGTGTTAGGTGAAAGAGAGGCACTTCAACCAGCAGAGATCTCACAGACCACCAAGGCTGGTAGGAAAGGTCTTCATTGGTAGGGGAGGGAGGCTGCAGAGCAGCACCAAGGAAGAGAGAAAAGAGAAGAGAGGAGAGAGATGAGGAGAGAGTGCAGAAGAGAAGAGAGAGAGGTAGAGTAGAGAAGAGTGAGGGGGATGGGGGGAGTTCGTGAGGAGAACTGTACCTTTATATAGGGAAGTCTCAGAATGGTGATGGGCTGGTGGGATAACCAATAGAGAGTTATTGCTTCAGCGTAAAAGAGCCATTTGGGGTGGGCAGCGGGTGATTGGAATAGGGTGATGAGGTAAGCAGGCCACTCCCTGTGCTTGGGGAGGAGTTGTAAGTTTAAGAGTAAGAAGGGGCTTTGGCGGGGGAGGGGCTTTCTGAGGCAATTATCTAATACTAGGAACAATTTATGTCAACAAATCAGGCAATTTAGATGGAGAGGACAGATTCAGAGTAAAACACCAAATGCTGAAACTAACTGAAAAAGACAGAGAAAATCTTAGTAGATCTGGAACAAGTAGGTTGAAATCTTTCCATAAAGAAGAATGCAGACCCAGATGGTTCCATTGGTGAATCGCCTCAAACATTTAAAGAAGAAATTCTGCCAGTTTCTACTTATTCTCCAGAAATAGATGACAGAGCCTTTCTAACTCACTCTCCAAGACCGGCATTACACTGATATGAAAACCAAAGTCAGCATGAGAAAAGAAAGTTTCAGACCATTATGTCTCCTAAATACTTATATAGACACAAAAATACACAACAAAATAGATGCAACTGATATGCCACAGGAATATGTTTTGCTATTCCCAAATGGATTTTAATCAGGTTATGGGAGGAATCAAAAATGGACGGCTGATTGTAACAAGTGAATCTAATTGCATTATAATTAAGTCACATACCATCACTGCATGGGAGGTGAAGCAAGTAATTTTGAAAAACAGTGTTTCACTGGATACTGTAAGGATAAATACAGAAAAAACTGTACAAAATACTGTTGGTAAATCACTCAAGGGGTTAGTAATTCTGAAACACACACTACATATATACTATGGCTGAATGAATACATAAATATGTTGTAAACAATTAGACTAGGTTTCTCTGGAGAAACTGTTGGAGAAAGAAGTTATAAAGCAAAGGGAGAAATTTCTAGAATGAAACTTGTGGTTTCAGATTTGTCTGAAATATCAGTAATGAACTGATTTACACACAGGCACAAACAGAGATAGATATAGAAATACAAGTGTAATTGAGTTAGAATTCATACAAATATTTCATATTTCTGTCTCCTGAGAGAACATAGCAGCAAGAGAATTCCCAGTACCTGTAAGATTACCTGAGTTTACAGATCTTTTTTTATTTTACAATTCAATGTTTTCTATCATAGTCACAATTATGCAATTCGAGAACGTTTTCATGCTCCAGAAAGATAGACCATAACTTTTACCAATTACCTTTTATTTTCCCTAAGCAAACACTAATTTGCTTTGTCTATATCAATTGGTGTAATGCTAGACATTTGATATTGAGGCAAGAAAGTAAAAGCAGAGCTAAAAGAATCTGTCCTAGCCATCCTATGTAGGCCTTAGCCAAGCCATAGGTGTTCCTGTTGTCTGTATGTTCCTTCCTTGACATGTGTAAGGCCTAGATTGTAACCTAGTAACTTCCTTGGACTTCCATGGCCTTTGAGGGCAGGTGGTCCAACCAGTTTCAAGGGCGAGCGCCAATCTGACCTTCCCCTTTGAACCCAGGACCTTGAGGATGATGTCATGTCTCTCTCTGTTTTATACCCTCATGTGCACTCTCGCTCTAAAAAGTGGATAAAAGAGAGACAAGAGTTTGAGTCGGGGGGGGGAGGGGCTTGCTTTTGGAGACACAGGTCTTCCGAGTTCGCCCTGGCCAGAATAAACCCACTTCCTCTAATCAACTTGTGCCTAGAGTCTTCTGTCTGCATTGGTTTCTTGCTACAATATAAATGAAATCATACAGTATGTGGTTTTTTGTGACTGGTTTCCTTTATATAACATAATGTGATATTTTCAAGATTCATCTATGCTGTAACATGTGTCAGCACTTCATTTCTTTTTGTTGCTAAATAATGTTTTATTTTATAGATATACCACATTTTATTTTTCTATTTATTTGTTAAGGAACATGAGTTACGTCCACATTTTGGCTCCAGTGACTACTGTATCTGTGAACCATTATACACAAAAGTTGGCATGAATATGTTTTCATTTCTCTTGGGCATATACCCAGCTATGGAACTTTTTGTTTCTTAAAAACAGAAAATTTATTGTTAAACACATGATTTTTTTATCCTATATTCTTTGGGTCATTTTATTTTCTTAACACCTGAGGGGAAAAACTGTCTTTTATCAACCAACAACACTAGTTTTTCTGGTGAAGTTTATAAAATAATTTCAAATAGCACATTTCCTTTTTATTCCATAAATTTCCCTTGCTTAATGTTTAAATTCATATAAGCAATACTTTACTTCCTATTTTCATTTGACAACCAGCTTACACAGAAAATTTTAAAAGGTGCTATTCAACATTAGAGTATTTCTGGGACAAGATAATTTTTCCTATAGATTTGTTCAACAAATTGTCCTGATTATGTTTGACTGTGACACCAGAATTTTCATTTCAACTGAACTGAAACAGAATAATGTATAACATTTCAATTGCTCACACCACAGAAGGAAAACATTTGCTAGAAGTTAAGATTTTTAAAATCTTCAAAAAAGTCACAGATTATATGTGGTATTCGCTCAGATTTCTTAATCACATATTAGAGTTTGAAATAGGCAAATGTTTTTGTTTATGGAGAGTTGTTTTTTATTATTATTCTATTCTTTAAGAAAGGAATCAAAAAAGATATAGTTGAATTGTTGACTTCAGAACTGGAGCAGAAAAACACAAGGTACTGGAGCATGATGTTGGGCTAGTAGGTAAAATGTTTGGGAAAAAGCAGGAGGCAGGGGAAGATCAAGGCATGTTTGAGGCACTCAGGAACTAATCTGAAAGAACTCAAAGCCCAACTTAGAACAATTTGAGGAAAAACATAAATAACAATAATATTATCTAATAAACCAAAGAATAAAGTAAATTATTATTATTGAGTCCTTAAAGATATGAAGGACTAAATAAATAAATGGAAATAAATATTCATTAGATAAGAATTCTAATTAAATGAGTAACAAGGGAATAGAAATTCACCATCAAAACACCACAATAAGAGCAGAAAGGAGTCAAGATGGCTGACTAGCTCCTTTCACTAGGAGCTCTTGTCCAGAGGGAGAGATATTGGACTGCAGGAACTGAAGCTAAAAGTGATGAGCTGCACACAGAGAGGAAAGAGTGAAGTACACATCACCCAGGCTGAGTCAAGTGGCAGGAACAAGACTTGAGGAACAACAAAAGAGGAAGAAAGATCAGAGTAGCAGCAGCACTGCAACACTGAGGAATAGACCCAGCAGGGAAAACCTATCAACTCAATGAAAAAACTATAATTAACATATTTTTTACAAAGGGAAGAAGAAGCTGAAGATACTTATTGGGAGGAATCAGTAGAAGATTATGTTTCCTCTTGTGTTTTCCTGCTCCAGTTCTGATAACGTGAAAAATCAGAGTAGATCAGCTCCCTCTGGGGATGTCAAAGAAAATACAACAGAAAATTCCAACTACAGAGAAATTGCTGAAATGTGAAAAGTAGAATTCAGAATATGGATGACAAATAAGATAATTGGAATGGAGGAAAATATGGAAATAGAAAACCAAAACATAGTTCAGAAGTGTTCTCAAGAAATTAATGAATTCAAAGACAATGTCACAAAGGATAGGGACATAACGAAGAAAGATATAGCAGAGCTTAAGGAATTAAAAAGGTATTCAAGGAGCTTTGAAATACAGGAGAGACCCTCAGAAATAAAGTGTGAAGAAAGAGACTCAGAAAAAGAAGATAACACTGAACTAGAACAAGCATTCAAAGAGGCAGAAAAAGGAGACAAAAGAGACAAGGTGACAAAAGGAGACAAGAACAGAATATCCTCTGGAAGAGTTATGGGATCACTTGAAAAATCAAACATCTGAATTATAGACATTCCTGAGATGTAGATCTATGGAATAGAATAGATAATCTAGAGATGACTCAACCACATATCATCATTTGATCTCTGACAAGCATAACAAAAACATGCAATGAGGAAAGAATCCTTATTTAATAAACGGTGCTGGGAGAACTGTTTATCCACATGTAGAAAACTGAAACTGCACCCACACCTCTCACCACTGATGAAAACTGATTCTCTATGGTAAAATACATAAATTTAAGCCATAAAACAATAAAAATGCTAGAAGAGAGTGTGAGGGAAACACTTGAAGATACAGTCTTGGGAAAAACTTTATGAGAAAGATTCCCCTTGGCAATTGCAGCAACATCAAAAATAAATAACTAGCATTTGATAAAGCTAAAAAGCTTTTGCATTGCAAAACAGACGGCCTTTGGAGTGGGAGAAGATTTTTGCATGTTATGAATCTGACAAAGTCCTAATAACTAGAATCTATAGAGAACTAAAATTAAACAATAAGAAAAAAGCAAACATTCGTCTCTACAAGTGGGCAAGAGACTTGAACAGAAACTTCTCTAAAGATGACACATGAATGGCCAACAAACACATGAAAAAAATACTGATAGTCTTTAATCATCAGAGAAATGCAAATCAAAACCACTCTAAGATATCACCTAATACCAATAAGATTAGCCCACTTTACAAAGTCCCAAAACACCAGATGCTAGTGTGGATGTGGAGAGAAGGGAACACTTCTACACTGCTGGTGAGACTCAAACTAATATAGCCTTTCTGAAAAGATATATATAGCCCTCAAAGAACTAAAAGTAGACCTTCCATTTGATCCTCCTATCACACTACTAGGTATCTATGTAGAAGAACAAAAATCATTTTACCACAAAGACATTTACACTAGAATGTTTATTAAAACTCAATTCATAATTGCCAGGTTGGGAAGCAACCCATGAATGGATAAACAAACTATCTTACATTTATTCCATGGAATAATATTCAGCCATTTAAAAAGATGGAGACTTTACACCTTTTACATTTACCTGCATGGAGCTGAAACACATTCTTCTTTGTAAAGTAGCTCAAGAATGGAAAAATAAATATCCAATGTACTCAATAATAATATGAGACCAATATATAAATAATTACATGTTCACACGAACAATAAAACCAAAACATGATCTAGTACAGGGGCAGGGGAGGAGAAACAGGGAATGGGAAATGGGGATATAAAATAGCAGAAGGTGGGAGGGCATGTGGCAGGATCTCACCAACGGTGCAAAATGTGAGGGTGTATAACAACACCTCCTCAGTGAGGGGGCTTTTTTTTACAACTGGAACTTTACAACACTTATGTGAGATTCTTCTTAACAATCCATAACCAATGATGGATATAGTGGCTCATGCCTATAATCTTAGCACTTTGGGAGGCCAAGTCAGGAGGATCACTAGATGCCAGGATTTCCATACCAGCCTGAGTAATATAGTGAGACTCTATGCCTGCCAACAGTAAAAAAAAAAAAAAAAAAAAAAAATTAGCCAGGAATGCTGTCTTGTTCCTCTAGACTTAGTTGCTTGGGAGGCTGAAGCAGGAGGATAACTTGAGCCCAGGAATTTGAGTTTCAGTGCAATGTGATGACACCAGTGCACTCTAGTCTGGACAACAGAGCAACATTTTTCCCATTCTCCCATAAAAGACAAAAAAATCCATAAGCAAAATTTAATCTTGAGAAAACTTCAGACAAACATAAATTAAGAGAAATTCCATCTTTGGACATGGTGAGGTTACAAAGAACATTAAAATGAACAAACTGTCACACTTTGGAGGACACTAAGGAGGCTATAAAAGCTAATTGCAATGTGGAATGCTAAACTGATGCTGGGCCAGGAAAAGAACTTTACTTCAAAAATTGGGAAAATCTGAGTCAAGTCTGAAGTTGACTAATGCTAATAGCATTATATTAAAGTAGGAATGTTAATTCCTAGCTTCAATAATTGTTCTGTAAAATATTAACATAAGGAGAAGAGAGGTGAAGGATATAAGGAAATCCTTTATACTGTCTTTACAACTTTCCTATAAGTCTAAAATTATACCAAGTTTTAAAATTATATAAAGATTAATATTGTCAGGAGGCGGAGCAAGATGGCGGAGGAGATGCATCCCTGAGTCAACTCTTCTGGTGGTTTCAGGTGAGGGTGGGCTTGTTGGATCTCTTCTGCGTGGAATTCTTGCGTGGATAAGCAGCACAGGGGGAGCAGCAAAGAGCTGAATTGCTGGATTGGAAGTGTGTCAGCCAGAAAAATCTCAGGGCAGCAGCTGAAATGGAGCCATCTGCCACCTGCAGTGCCAGGTCCGCGGCTTAGGTCCCGGAGCTTGCTTTCTGAGAGACAGAAACCAATCCCTCCCCCAAGAAAGGCTCCTGTGCCCAATTTGTGGGGAGTTTGCATGTCTCGCGGAGAGTGTTGTGAGGCGTGGATTTCCGGGCGGAATTTAGTGACCAGAAACGAGAGACATTTGGACCCAGTTTGGGGTGTTAGGGATCCAGGCATTTGGACAGAAACTCAAGTGGAAGGGACTCTGCTTGGGAACCGATCCATCCCGTAATTTTTGAAGTCTGTCTGGAGCTGCACTGACGTGGTGGCCGGCAGGGTGAATCGGTTCCCGTCTTGCAAACAGTGAAGAGTCTTTTGAACATTCTGCTCCAGCGGCAGCAGTTATAACCCCTCCCCCATCAGAAACAAACTAAATTCCAAGGGCAAAAGGAGCACTCTAGCTCTTTTCCCTCGGACCACACAAATTTGTTTGAGGGGAAACCAGGAGTTGAGTGCATGGAATCAGTTCCCTTCCTATAAACACTGAAAAATCTTTTGAACATCCCGCCACGACGGGCGGCTGTGGCTGTAGCCCTTCCCACTCTGGAAATAAACTGAACACGGACCGCAAAAGGGGCGGCCCCAGCCTTTTTCCCTCGGACCACAAACGTTTTCTGTTCCAGGGGAAATTAGGAGTTGAGTGAAAGTCTGGCGAAGTGCGAACTTGTGTCCCAAGTTTGGAGGACAGATAGAAGTGGGCTGCCAGCCAGGAACCAGATGTACTGTAAAACCTCCAAAATGGCGTCTCCATAACACCTCCCCCAAAAGCCCGGAGAGCTCAATATGATCTGCAGGGAGCCATCCGGCATCTGAAGTTAATCCAAGATGCCCAACACTCTGCGGGAACTCTTGTAGGGAGAATCTGGCATCCTGCCAGCAAAGATTCTCCATATATATATTTTTTCTTTCTTTCTTTCTCTTTTCCCCCATTTTTGGTATTAGCGTAGGGACCACTCACAGTGCCACCTGTTGTCTAGAAAATATACTGCAGCACAATTATATATATATTTTTTAAATCTGGAACCCCACCGCATTGAAAAAGAGACTTGTTTGTATATACTCAAAAAAAAAAAAAAAAGGTAATTTTC
>NW_003852541.1:4609815-4611752 GCF_000181295.1 Otolemur garnettii | reverse complement strand
CCCAGCTACTTGGGAGGCTGAGGCAGGAGACTTGCTTGAGTCCAGGAGTTGGAGGTTGCCGTGAGCTGTGATGCCATGGCACTCTACCCAGGGGATAGCTTGAGGCTCCGTCTAAAAAAAAAAAAAAGTCTGACTAAATGTGTCCCAATACATGTAATTAAATTCTTCCTTCACTGTCATCAAGGGAAAAAGACACATGAACATTTTGGAAATAAACAAAAAGTCATGTGTATGGGGGGGGCGGTCATCATATATATAAGGATGGATAAGGACCCAATTGAACAAATGAGAAAATCAGGGAGTGTTAACTGCAGCAGTTGCTTCTGCATGGAGAAAGAAAGAAAGAAGAAAGGAAGGAAGGAAGGAGGGAAGGAAGGAAGGAAGGAAGGAAGGAGAAAGAAAGAAAGAAAGAAAGAAAGAAAGAAAGAAAGAAAGAAAAAAAGAACCCAAAGTTTCACTCTTCTGGTGTGAGGTTCCTGAACTCTGAGGTCAGCCAGACTAACAGCTTCTATTTACAAATCCTGTGGTGCACATGTTGCAAAAAAGCAGGGTGTGAATAGAACCTTATCTCTCCATGTGGGTTAACCGTCTTGGTGGGTCCAACAGTGTTTTCTGGGCCATCTAAAGGGGTTGTATTACACAGTTTGCAATCCCACCAGTAGTGTAAAAGTGTTCCTTTCTCTCCACATCCATGCCAGCATCTGCAGTTTTGAGTTTTGAGTGATATGGGCCACTCTTACTAGGGTGACATGGTATCTCAGGGTGGTTTTGCATTTCTCTAATAATTAGGGACGCTGAGCATTTTTTCATATGTTTGTTAGCCATTCGTCTGTCTTCCTTAGAGAAGGTTCTATTCACGTCTCTTGCCTATTGATATATGGGATTGTTGGCTTTTTTCATGTGGATTAATTTGAGTTCTCTATAGATCCTAGTTATGAAGCTTTTGTCTGACTCAAACTATGCAAATATCCTTTCCCATTGTGTAGGTTGTCTATTTGCTTTGGTTGTTGTCTCCTTAGCTGTACAGCTTTTTAGTTTCATTAAGTCCCATTTGTTTACTTTGTGATTGTTGCAATTGCCACAGCAGTCTTCTTCATGAAGTCTTTCCCCAGGCCAATATCTTCTAGTGTTTTCCCCACACTTTCTTTGAGGATTTTTATTGTTTCATGCCTTAAATTTAAGTCCTTTATCCATCTTGAATCAATTTTTGTGAGTGGAGAAACGTGCGGGTCCAGTTTCAGTCTTTTGCATGTGGATATCCAGTTCTCCCAGCACCATTTATTGTATAGGTAGTCTTTCCCCCAAGGTATGTTTTTGTTTGGTTTACTGAAGATTAGGTGGTTATAAGATGTTAGTTTCATTTCCTGGTTTTCTATTCAATTCCAAATGTCTATGTCTCTATTTTTGTGCCAGTACCATGCTGTCTCGACCACCATGGCTTTGTAGTACAGCCTAAAATCTGGTATGGTGATACCCCCAGTTTTGTTTTTATTACTAAGAACTGCCTTAGTAATATACAGGGCTTTTCCTGGTTCTGTACAAACGCAGAATCATTTTTTCCAAATCTTGAAAGTAAATGTTGGTATCTTAACAGGGATGACATTGAATCGGTAGATTGCTTTGGAAAGTATAGACATTTTAACAGTGTTGATTCTTCCCAGCCATGAGCATGGTATGTTCTTCCATTTGTTAATATCCTCGGCTATTTCCTTTCTTATGGTTTCATAATGTTCTTTATAGAGGTCCTTCACCTCTTTTGTTAGGTATACTCCTAGGTATTTCATTATCTTTGAAGCTATGGTGAAGGGAGTTGTGTCCTTACTTAGCCTCTCATCTTGACTGTTGTTGGTGTATACAAAGGCCACTGACTTGTGGACATTGATTTTACATCCTGACACATTACTGTATTTTTTTTTGAGATGGAGCCTCAAGCTATC
>NW_003852541.1:4570401-4609455 GCF_000181295.1 Otolemur garnettii | reverse complement strand
TGGATGCCCTTTATTTCCTTGTCTTGCCTAATTGTATTGGCTAGAATTTCTAGCACTATGTTGAATAGTAATGGTGACAGAGGGCAACCTTGTCTAGTTCCAGTTCTAAGTGGGAAAGCTTTCAGTTTTACTCTATTCAGCAAAATATTAGCTGTGGGTTTGTCATAGATAGCTTTAATCAGTTTCAGAAATGTGCCACGTATGCCTATACTCTTCAGTGTGCCAGTGAGAAAAGGATGCTGGATTTTATCCAGTGCTTTTTCTGCATCTATCGAGAGGATCATATGGTCTTTGTTCTCGCTTCTGTTAATATGGTGGATAACATTTATGGACTTACATATATTAAACCAGCCTTACATCCCTGGGATGAAACCTACTTGATCATGATATATGACTTTTTAAATTATAAGCTGTAATCTATTGGCTAGGATTTTGTTGAGAATTTTTGCCTCTGTATTCATTAGTGAAATTTGTCTGAAGTTCTCGTTTTTAGTTAGGTCTTTTCCTGGTTTTCATTCCACCTTTGGTACCTTGTGGTCTGAGAAGGTATAAGGTAAAATTTCAATTCTTTTGATTCTGTTCAGGTTTGTTTTGTGTCCTAGGATATGATCAATTTTGGAGAATGTTCCATGAGCCAATGAGAATAATGTATATTCTTTAACTTCAGGATGGATGGAGTGTTCTATATATACCTCTGTCAAGCACAGTTGTTCTAGGGTCTCATTTAAGTCCCTTGTATCTTAGTTTAATTTGTGTTTAGAGGAGCTGTCCAGTTCTATAAGAAGAGTGTTACAGTCCTCTGTTATTATGATGTTATAGGATATCATATTGCTCAGACTAAGTAAGGGTCTGTTTCAAAAATCTGGGAGCATTTAAGTTGGGTGCATAAATATTTAGAATTGAAATGTCTTCTTGTTATATTTTTCTTTCTTTCTTTCTTTCTTATCTTTTTTTTTGCCCAGGGCTGGATTTGAACCCACCACTTCCCATATATGGGGCTGGCACCCTACCCCTTTGACCCACAGGTGCCACCCTTGTTGTATTTTCCCCTTCACCAATATGAAGTGACCATCTTTGTCTTTATTGACTTTAGTTGCTTTAAATCCACGTGTATCTGAAAATAAGATTGCAACCCCTCTTTTCTTCTGAATTCTGTTTGCCTGAAAAATTGTCCTCCAATCTTTAACTCTAAGTTCTAATTTGTCTTTTGAGGCTAGGTGTGTTTCCGCAAAGAGTAAATGTCCAATTAGCCAATCTATGCCATTAACATTTGTTGAGTAATTGATAAGTGTGGCAGCATTCTATTTATCTTCTTTTGTGAAAGTTCATTGCTTAGTTTTATCTTTTGCATCATTGTGGAAGCTATGTTCTGTCTTTTAATTTCTAGGTGCTTATTTTGGTGGTGGTCCATTGTGATGGTCAGTGTGTAGAATAGCTTCCTGTAGAGCTGGTCTTGTGGCAAATTTCCTCATGTTTGCATATCAGTAAAAGATTCGATTTCTCTATCAGTTTTAAAGTTTAGCTTAGCAGGATATGGAATTCTGGGTTGGAAATTCTTCTAAGTAGATTACAGGTAGATGACCATTGTCTTCTCGCTTAGAAAGTTTCATTAGAGAAGTCTGCCATCACCTTGATGGATTTGTCCCTGTAAGTCAATTGGCTGTTATCCTGGCAGCTTGCAAACCTTTTCATTTGTCTTGACTTTGGACAGGTTCATCACAATGTGTCTTGGAGAGGCTCTATTAGTGTTGAGGTGACCTAGGTTCCAATATCCCTCTGAAAGGAGTGCATCAGAATCTTTGATGATGTTTGGGAATTTTTCATTTATAATATTCTCTATTATGGCTTTTATTCCTCTGGGTCATTCTTCTTCCCCTCTGAAATACCTATAACTCATATGTTTGAACACTCACGAATTCCCATAATTCTGTCAGTGAACATTCTGCTTTCTCTCTCTTTTTTTCTACCTCTTTAACTACCTGAGTTATCTCAAGAGCTTTGTCCTCTACCTCTGAGATTCTTTCTTTTGCATGGTCTAATTCATTGTTGATACTTTCATTGCATCTTTAAGTTTCCTAATTGACTGCTTCAGTTCCTTCAGCTCTGCTATATCCTTTCTATATTCTTCATATCATTTATCTCTTATTTGATTCCATTTTTGGATTTCCTTTTGGTTATTTTCCGCTTTCTCAACAATTTTCTTCATTGTTTTTATCATCTATATTTTAAATTCCCCTTCTGTCATTTCTAACATTTCTTTATAGGTGGAATCATCTGCAGTAGCTACCTCATAGTCCCTGGGGGTTTTGCTCTGGACTTGTTTTCATGTTGCCAGGATTTTTCTGCTGGTTCTTCCTCATGAGTGTTTTCTTTTATCTGTTTCCTTGCCCTAATTTTCCTTTCACTTCCTCTTGCTCTTTAAGTTACCATCCCTCTGGCCTAAGATTTTAATGAGTCCTTTTGGTACAGGACCAGAAGGATGAGAAGATTGAAGAGGAAGAAGGAAAAAAAGATTTTTTAAAAAGAGAGAAAAGAGAAAGGAGAGGGAGTGAGTAAAAGGAATTATTGACAAAAAGAAGAGAGGCACAGCAAGAGGGAGACAGGAGTAATAAAGGTGTGCAGTATGGTACTTTGACCAACCTTAAAAAACCCCAAACTCTGGGAATGCTGGGTTGGGTGGTTCCCTTGGTATCAGCAGTTCTTTACCAGTGTGTTCAGATACAGTACCCCACCTCCACCAAGTAGAGAGGAAAGACAAAAATACCATAAACCAAACAAAAATAAACAAACAGAAAACCTTACAGGATCAAATTGGGGGGGGGGAACCAAATAGTAGGTGCAGAAACACTAGCAAAAATGAAGTTCTTATTATTAAAGAAGGCAACAATGGAAAATTACATTGAAACTAAAAAAGTGTAGAAAGAAAAATCTAGGGGGGAAATGTTGAAGTAAAAACAAAACAAAAACAAAAAACAAAGCAGTATATATATCTTGCTGAATATTATCTGGACAACAGGTGATCTTGTGGGGTATAATATTTTAATCACAATACTGATACAGCTGTGCAAGATGGAGACTGGGGCCCTCTGCTGATTTCTTAAACCCTGCAGGGTTGAGAGCCTAAATCTCTCCTCAGCCTGCTTAAAAGACACTTTACCATTAACCTTGGCTAAGCAGAAACTTTCCCAGAAAAGCACTTGTCACTGGGATCTGTTCTGAAGTGGCTGCCCACTTATCCAGTGCACCAAAACCGGTCTCACTGTATGCCCCTGAGGGCCGAGGGTGCAAGGCAGCCCTGCTACTGCCAAACACTGAAATCTCCACTCTTTCCCAGCATCTCAGTCCTGGCCTTTGGCACTGCTCAGTTACTAGATTACCCACCCAAGTTCTCTCAGGCCAATCCTCACTCTTGAGACCCTGAGGGCAGAGCCTGCAGGGGTAGTTCTCCTACAATGGCTGTGTGTGCGGGCCATAGCCTAACAATATTAGCTCTGTTCCGGCTCAGTGGCTCATTCCGGGGCCCTAGACAACACTTAAAGTCATCCATACTCTCTCCCAAGTTCTCCCAAGGTAGTTCAACTGAGTGCCCAAATCCAAAAAAATAAAACAACCCACAGGAAGGCCTTCCTTGTTTGCAATCTCACTGCCATCATAATTACAGCTGCAGGCAGCCTCAGACTGAAGGAACACAACCACTTGCCAGTTCTCCACTGCTTTTGTCCTTCTCTTGGGGTCCAGAAGTCTCTAGCTGTCTCCCTGCATACCCAAAGGGATGTTTCTGGGCAGAGCCCATAAGCCAGAGATGCCTGGAGTCTTCTCTCCCCAATCTCACTGCACCTGCTTGCAAAGAAGCTGTTACTCTGCTGCCATCTTGCTCCCTGCCCTGATTGGTGATTTTTGATGTTACTATTGAAAGCACATATAGTGAGAATAAGATGGAGTCATTCAGGCTAGGGCTGAGACAACAGAGCTAGTCTGGCTGGTTTAGGTCCTGTGGTGACCTTCACCTCATGTCTTCCATCCTTGTTGTTTTATAAATTTGGCTTTAACCTACAAGTATATATTTTGAGTAGTTTAGGGCAATTGATTTAGGAGATTAACTTTTGAATCAGAATGTTGTTGTATGGGTCATAGGTTATGTCAATCATTGTTTATGTGGGTCATAAGTTATGGCAATTACCATTGTTTAAGATAAGTGTTAATTATTATTGTTTATGATAAGAGTTAATATGGTTCTTGCTTTTAACTTTTATGTATAAAACTGTGATTTTGGAAATAGAAGAAGGAAACAGTCTTGGAGAGATTATGCCCACTGTTCTTCAGAATTATTGGCCTTCAGACAAATAAAGTTTGGTGGACCTATCATCTGTGTATATTGGCTGACAGTGACAGGTGGCCATACTCTCTTCTTCCAGTAAAACTAACATAATGTTTTAGAAATTATGGGTTTTGCAAAACACCCCCCTAATATGACAGCAAGCATAACTGATGAATCTTTGTGATATTAGCCATGTGAGTTATTGTTGATTTTTAAAACCTTGGTAATTGGAAATTAGACACTCAATAAATACTTGTCCAGTGATTAATTGAGAAAGGACATAGCACCTCCAGGTCTGATGTCCTGGGGTTGATGCCTGCATGTGTCAAAGAAGAGGATATACTAGGAGGTATGTCAGTAGGAAAGAGCCTCTACTTTTTGTATAAGCCACAACATAAGCATAGAACCAAAGCCCGTTAATTTCAAGTCCTAAAGAGAAAGTCATTTCTTCTGTTGATATGTTTGTGCAAAGAAATCACAAATCAGCATTTACTGCATTGGTCTGGGCAATACACAAATTTCAGTTTCATATTTTTTCTTGGGCTGATCAGTCTATTACAAAATACATTATAAAACTATATGTTGACCACTGTTTAACATTCAAAGAAAGGAATAAAACACCTACAGATGAAATTGCTTAAATCATAAATTTGTGCTAATTATAACACTTGCTATATATTGATCATTAAAACTTCACTTTTCATTTATTATCTCCAGGTCCCAGCATTTACATCCCTTTTAAATTTAAATATTAATAGATAGAGATATGGATGCTTGAAAGTAAATTATGGATCAATTCTTAGAAGAAAGAAATTAATTCCTCTCTAGATGGCTGTACTGTGACTAGAACAATAATAGTTTCTCTTTTTTTAAATAAGTAAAAATAATTAATACCCTGAGTTTACTTCTTCCTCTACTATTTTGCAGCTCTGTAGAATCACTTTTCATAAAGTTGAAGAAGGAATGTTTGTGACTCAGGTGGTGACTTTAATTAAAAACACTTCTAAATTTACCAATAGAATACTCTGTGACTAGGAGAGTAATTTGTTATTCCTCTGGACAAATCAAAAAGTTCCCTGTGCACAAATTGGTGCAGAGGGGATAAAATAACCCTTCTCCTAAATCCCCAGGCCAGGCAAAGGCATCCAGCTGCCCTGAGCAGAGAAGTCCCCTGAACCAGCTTGAAGGCATCTCAGTAAGTCCCTCTCCGCGAGAAGCTCACAGATGAACAGAGTCATCTGGCCATGCCATTCTTGGCAAGAAGAATTTACCTTCCTAAGTTCTTTATTCTTCCAAATTCTTTTTACATTCTATACTTTATCACTACTTAAATGCAAATCTCTTCTCTCCATGTTCCTACCCCATGCTCCTCCATCAGGGTTTTAGCATTTGCTTTCTATTCCATTTCTCTCATTTCTCTTTTCTCTGACCCCTTTGATTCCCCTGACTTCTCCCTTTCATTTCTTTGTCCCTAATTCTAATTGCACTAATTAAAATTATTTTTCTTTCACTTCACAATCTTCAAACTCACTTCTCATATTGATATTTCTTTATTTATAAAGTATCAACCTTTATAAAATGGGTTGTACCCTATAAATCTTGTACCTTCTGTGATTGTTCTCAGTTATTTCTCTGTCCTTAATTTATCGCTTTTAAAACTCTATTTTAATTTCTTTATGAATTCTTTCTATTCTTCCCTCTTATCCTACACCTTTCTTTCTTGTGTTTCCGTTCTTTTATCTTAAATGTATTTAATTTTATCCTTTCTATCACTTCTTTAAATTCATAAACATAGTTTTCCACAATGATTATTCATTCTTCTATAATGCCCTTTTACCCATTTCTGACCATCTTTTGAGGTGTTTCAAAAGAATTTAGTTTTATCTTGTATATGTTCTAATTTTTTTTAATTCAAAAAGTTTCAGGAAGTTTATTTTTGCTCTGATTCTTACTTTTAAACTTTTCCTTTAATGTACACTTCCTCTAAATTACTATTTTGAAGATTTAATTAATAACAAATAATTTTTTAAATATAGAAAAATGTCTAGTTATTATGAGGCATTCAATTTGAAAACTTTAAAAATCAAGGAAATTTACTATAAAAGTTTCTCTTTATTCTTAATTTATATTTATAAAATTTTTTCATGAAATATATTATTCCACATATAGATTCTTAAGCTATTTGAAAAATAAACAACTGCTCTCCCATGAGATGCATTTTTAATAATATTTTGCTTCTGTGATTTTAGTTTATATCAGTTTGCCTAAATAGATATTGTCTTGTCAGTTGTGTGCTATGAGGAATATTAACGTGGAAGCATTTCAGAAGCAGTTTAATCTAATATTGGGGCAAATACAAATAATAGACAGGAATACCTGCAGAAATGTAAAATAGAGTGATCAATAATGGCCTTACAGTATAAAACATATTATATTAGGTCAATCTGTTATTGGAGATGTGGAATAGAAGTATGTATTCAACAAGTAACATAAATGACATAAAATGTTTTATTAACATCCCAAAGGGTTTAATTATGACAGATGTGAGAAATACTTTATGTACTAGGTGAATAATCACACCATGTAAAAAATTGGCATTCTTTACAACTATTTTAAATAATAATATTTATTTAAATATTATGGTTATAAATAACCCATAAGGTGTCATTTCATTTAACACATTACATGGATTGGCCTCAAGACATCACCTGAGAAAGGGGAGAAACTGATTTGGAAATGGACCAGACCAGCCAGGAGAAAGCTCCCTAGCTCCAGCACCAGATTTCCAAAGTGGTGAGAGAGAACAGGCTGCCCCCTGAAAGGCATGTGGAGCCAGAGACCCCAGAATGTGAAAGTAGGGTACTAGGATGTACCAGGGTCCAGGAAGAGCAGGAAGGTTCTGGGAACAAGCTGGAAAGCCTGATCTCCTGGGAGCTTTGCAGATGATGATGGATGGCTCAGCCCAGGAAGCTCCAGCCTTACAAGTGGGTAATTGTTTCTTTCTTTGTTTTCTCTGCTTAGCTTCCTTTCATATTATTCATCTCTTCTCAATGCCCCACTTTAGTTTCTGCCTACTAACACCTCTGAAGTTCTTACATTGGTCTATTTTTTTATTTTTTGTGTTAGCCATTGTTACTTTCTCTGCTGCTTCTTTTATTCACATTGTTAGTACAGTGCCACCCACCCCATCATTTTTTTCTGAACCTCCTCCACTCTCACACTCAGAGATCTTTCACTTTGAAAATTAAACTCTGGGCTTGGCGCCTGTGGCTCAATTGGCTAAGGCGCCAGCCACATACACCTAAGGTGGCCGGTTCGAATCCCCAGCCCAGTCCCGCCAAACAACAATCATGGCTGCAACCAAAAAATAGCCGGCGCTGTGGCGGGCGCCTGTAGTCCCAGCTACTTGGGAGGCTGAGGCAGGAGACTCACTTAAGCCCAGGAGTTGGAGGTTGCTGTGAGCGTGATGCCATGGCTCTCTACCCAGGGGGATAGCTTGAGACTCCGTCTCAAAAAAAAAAAAAAAAAAAGAAAATTAAACTCTGTCTACACAAACAGATTTTAATACCTGTTATTTCTTCTCTGTCCTGAATGTGTGTGTTTTCATCACCTCTGTCATATTAACATTGCCTTACATTTCTTATCCAATTTGTTCACCTTATGCTCACATTTTCATCTTGCCATCTTCCAGTATTCAAATCCATGTCCCTGTTTTTCCAAGTTCGCTACTATTATTTATTCCTTAACTTTTTCAGTCTAAAAATAATTTGGAAGATTTTCTATTTCAGCCATTTTTAGGTATATTTTCTGTCATTTTTCTTCCATTATTATTTCAGTCCCTTGGTTTTTGTTTCTGTCATGAGAGTGTTTCCTTTTTTCTTTTTCAATTTCTACCACACCCTGTTCTCACCTATCCTCTTCTGTTTAGTATCAGTGGGCCTAAGAAGTAAACTGACAAAAGATGGATTAATAGATACATGGAAGTTTTCATATGCATCCAGAAGCTCACACAAAAAAGTAGCACATTAATAGCTAAAATTAGGGGCTTACATAGTTTCTTTTAGAAAGGAAAGATGGGCAGAGAAAATGCTTCTATGGAAAGGACAAATGAGTATTTAGGAGAACAGATAAAAAAGTGTGTGATAATGTTTCTTTATGTAGGTGTATGTGGTCTTTTGGGTTTTTTTTAAATGACCACAAAACTCTCTAGGGAGAGAGAATTTATGACAGCTTCATTTCCTGACATTTCTGCTTTTAGTGGGACAAGGGAAGCTCCCAGAATATATCCTTTTGCATCTGTTGAATATTAAATGTCCTTAATATTAATATTTATATTTAATATTAATCTTTATATTAGCTCTGGAGGTTTAACTGGGTCCACAAGATCTCACCTGAATGTTGTTATAGCAGTTTGTTAGTCATAACACAAATGTTTCTAGAAAATTATTCCTTTTTCATTTCCTAAAATATCCTAAACTTCATTTCATGCCTTCTAATGTATTCCTACAAACATATTTTCAGTTATTTCTTATACTTATACCATTACTACTTTCTTTGCCTCTATGACTTTTTTACTTGCACAATTCTCTTTATCTTATTGCTGGTCCATTTGTGTTTTTTTCTCTTCTCCTTCACTCTCCTTAGCTGATTTTCCTCCTGGGATGACCCTAAAATCACCCTCTTTTGGCATTCATAGTTTCACTTGTCCTTCATATTATTTTCTTTTCTTTTCTTTTTTTTATTAAGTCATATGTACATAGATCATGAATACATTTATGTCTTTGTGGGGTTCAATGTGTTGATTATTTGTACAAATTGGAGTGCTTACATCCTACTAATTAGCATAGCTTTCACCTCATTTACTTAATCACAGTGTTAAGACATTTGTGTTCAATCCTTGATACATTTGACTTGTACCCTTGCAATATGCTCCATAGGTGTAATCTCTCCATTAACCCTGCCTCTATTGAACCACTCCCCTCCCTTCCCATCCCCCTCCCTTTCCCTCCTTCATCCTGAGGTATAGTTGTGATTCATGTCTCATATGAAAGTGTGAGTGATTATAAATTGGCTTTATAGTAGTACTAAGTACATTGAATATTTTTTTTCCATTCCTGAGATATTTTACTAAGAAGAATATTTTCCAGCTCCATCCATATAAACATAAAAGAGGTAAAGTCTCCATCTTTTTTAATGCTGCATAGTATTCCATGGTATACATATACCATAATTTATTAATCCATTATAGGTCAATGGTAGGGTGACCAGACATCCCGCTTTTGGCGGGACAGTCCTGCTTTTCAACAATTTGTCCCGCGTCCCCTGGCATTTTAAAAAAGTCCCAATTTTTGGAAAGAATGCACAAACGGGGCCGGAGAACAAGAAGGGAATATACAGTTTTTGGCTGCCATGTGGCTATTTCACCAGAATGAGTTTTATATTATTTTTGTTAATTTTATAATGTTAAACTGTAATAATAACAAATAATTGCAGAGAAGTGATTATCAAGAACTGCTTATCAAGGTTTGCATTGTTGTCAGGCCCTGCTCTGCCCTGTCCCCTGCCCCGTCCCTGCCCCCCCCACCCCCGTCATGTTGTCCCGCCTTACCGATGTTAAAATCTGGTCACCCTAGTCAATGGGCATTTGGGCTTCTTGCTTCACTTTGACAAAACATTGTCTCCTGGGTTTAATTCTCTTTCTCATTTATTTCCCTTTCATCTCTTCTATTTATTTTCTTACCTATTTTAAACATTCTCTTCATGTGCCACCACATTTTTCTTTTTTATATATCTTGTATGTCTGTTTCAGAAGTAACTTGTCAAATTCAGCTTTAACTAAGGGATTTACATTTTGTTGGATATGGTACTAAATTTTAAATGTTGGTGAGAATTGATCTTTATGGCATGGGATATTCTGATATATAAATGCTTGACACAATACTACCTATTTCTGTGTATATTAATACTTTTCAATTGATTTATACAACTATATGCAAGAAATTGTTGTACTAATTTGAGTTTATCTAATAGTTTTATTGTTATTGAAAATTTTATGTTTTCTAAAATTATGATACCCAATACATTTATTAATATAACAATCTGATAGAGTTACTGAGCTGTGCTTTTATAATAACATTCTCTAAAGTTTCAAATTTATTTTTAGGTGTAGACCATCTTATGTTCAGTGAATAACGACAATCAATTATTTTGGTTTTGGGAATGCTTATCTCTGCTTTTCTTTCACCACACATTTTAGAAGCTATAAATGGAATTTAAAATAGGAACAATGATAGCTGGCATGCTCCTTATACTTAAGATTTACTTACATCTTATATTTCTTAAAACTACATTTGGTTACATAATTTATATCCCCTATGTTTATAACCTACCTTGTATAATGTTAAAATTTTATTTATATTTATAATATATTATGGGGATTTAATTTTTCAATATATATAAATGCACCTTTCTCATTTACTGAAATGGTCATGTGAGTTAGTAGGTTCAGACATCCTAGTATTTCTAAGAAAATACACGTCCCTCATAATATAGTTTCCTTCCTTCCTTCCTTCCTTCCTTCCCTCCTTCCCTCCTTCCTTCCTCCCTCCCTCCCTCCCTCTCTCCCTCTCTTTCTCTCTCTCTTTCCTTTTCTTTCTTTCTTTTTGAGACAGAGTCTAGCTTTGTCACCCAGGCTAGAGTGAAGTGGCATCATCATAGTACACAGCAATCTCAGACTCCTGGAGTCAAGTGATCCTTCTTCTTCCACTTCCTGAGTAACTAGAATTACACATGCATACTATCAGGCCTAGCTAATTTTTTCTATTTCATAGAAATGGGAGCATCCTTCCTCCGATCCCTGGCAGTTATACTCATTCTTTCTGTTTTATGGATTTATTTGTTCTGGATAGTTCATACAATGAAATTACACAACATGTGACTTTGGTTCTGATTTATTTAACATATTTGCTGGATTTTCTCCAGAAAACATGGTCATGCAGATGGCTAGCTGGAGAATAGCTGCAGTCCTGTATGGTCTCAATGTTGGTCATGGTGGAATGGCCTCAGGTACAGTTCTCAGAGCTGTCTTAAGTGCCCCAGATTTCCTCCCTGTGGCTGCCCATCCTCTGCTAGGCCAACACGTTGCCCACATGTTGTTATCAGAGTTCTAGGTGAGGCAGGAGACCAACCCCCACCCTCCTGCCATGGCCATGCAGCCATTATGAAGAACTGCTGGTGTTCAGCTGGCTGCACACTGATTGACCAAAGCTAGTCCCATATTCAAGGGGTGGAGAAAATAGCCACCTAGTGAGTGCTGCCACCCTGTCACATTAGAATGTAAATGGGAAAGGGAAGAATCTATAGGTGTTTTTCAATCTACTACATTCTGGGATCAAGAACATTTAATATGAGAGAAATTGGAGACAGGGAGTAGAGAATTATTTGAAGGAGTACTGCTCAAAAGGGAGGGGGATAAATGGCTCAAGAAATATACAAGAAATACAGTACATGTGTATGTTGCTAAGGGAAATTTTCAGAAAGCACATGAGAGAGAATAACAAAAGATAGGTTATTGAGAAAAAAAGACAGTTCCAGATTTATTGTCTAAGGAAAGGAATCATGGAGAATTCATTCACTGTGCCAGGAGAGAAGGATGAAATTCTAAGCAAGGACACAGAATATTTGATAAATGTAATGCTGGCATATTGAAGGTAATAATTTTTTTTTCAAGACAGAGTCTCACCCTGTCACCCTCAGTAGAGTGCTGTGGCATCACAGCTCACAGCAACCTCCAACTCTTGGGCTTAGGCAATTCTCTTGCCTCAGCCTCCCAAGTAGCTGGGACTACAGGCACCCACCACAACACCTGGCTATATTTTGTTGCAGCTAGGCTGGGGCCAGGTTCAAACTGGCCACCCTCAGTATATAGGACTGGTGCCCTACCCACTGAGCACAGGTGCTGCCCTGAAGGTATCTTTAGAAATCTTTGCTTTTCTTATGAAATATACAGTATACCATCACTTGACTATGATAAAGAGAGAGGCTATGTTGGCAGTTTGAGATTAGAAAAGATTACAAAGTAGTCATCAGAGGAACAAGAAATTGAATAGACTCTGAATAGTTTAGAAAGTGTAGTATAATTTCTGAAAAATTATAAAAGTTCACTGGAATTGGCTCAGCGCCTGTGGCTAAAGCAGCTAGGGTGACAGCCACATACACCTGAGCTGGTGGGTTTGAATCCAGCCCAGGCCTGCCAAACAACAATGATGGCTGCAACCAAAAAATAGCCAGGTGTTATGGCAGGCGCCTGTACTCCCAGCTATTTGGAAAGCTGAGGCAAGAGAATCACTTAAGCCCAGGAGTTGGAGGTTGCTGTGAGCTGTGATGCCACGGCCCTCTACCCAGGGCAACAGCTTGAGGCTCTATCTCAAAAACAAACAATAACAAAAAAAAGTTGACTGGAATTTAGTGGCAAGGAATTTGATATAAGTTGAATTACTTTCACTTTGTGTTTTTCTCCATTGTTGGTTATATGGGTAGATTGGATAAACAAGACAGAATATAAGATATAACTAGAATTTTTTTTCCTAGGGTGTGGACTAGGAACTAGGAAAAAAAGAAACACAATCAGATGTTTTTACTGAGGGTGGTCATAATGCTGGGTCTTAGAAGGTTTGAGTAAGGAGGAAAGAGAGGCTATGGGAAGATGATGGAGAATAAAGAGATCAATGGGATGGAGCTCATGACATCAAAAATGATGTACTGATCTGGGAATAGCCAGTGAGATAAGAAGAGGATGCTTGAAAATTAAATAGAAGTTCACAATTCTATTAATAATCTCTAGGGAATTAGCAGGGGGAGAGGGTGAAGTGAGGGAGGTGTGAGTGTTGGAAGAAATAAGACTGCAGGACTGAGAGGGCAACGGCATTGGACAGATCATCTGTGACACCACAGTCAACCAAGAACAATGACAGGAGTTTAGGGTCAGGAGTTGAGGAGAGGAATGACTTGGGGTCAGCAGATTATTTCCACAAGAACAATGATAGATGCTGTTGGTCAGTGACACTTGTTCTGAAGCTAGTGCGATGGAGAATTATCTGAGTCATCCTGAGCATCAAAGAGGATGTTCCCACCTTCAGACCTGGAAGCCCAATGGCGTGCAGGAAAGGAAGATTCCACTACTTGAAACAATTGAAAGAGAAGCAAAGACTTCAGAGTGGAGCAAGGAACATGAAGTGAATTTTTACAACAGAGACAGAGGATGCAGTGAACTGACCCCTAAGCTGCTCTGATGTTGACCATGTGTGTTAAAAGGGTCTTAAAGTTGGGGGAGAGCAAGGGTCAGGAGAATGAATTGTATAGGGCTAGACTGTCCTGCTTAAGCCTGGGGATGGGTCTTCTCCTGGTGACAGACAATAACAAGGTACATCATGCACAGCAGAATCATCATAATATGCATTACAATATTGTGATGATTTTCCATTATTGAGACACAAAACAGAAGTGCATTCAAAGTTTTGAAATGAAATTCAGAAAAGATAGGTAAAATTTAAGTATAACCTTTATAAATATAAAATGTGTTTGGTAAATAAAATGTGGTCCTTTGGGATACTCGATTTATTTCTCAGAAGATAGGTTACAATAATGTTTCTAAAACAGTGCTTTGTCTCAACCTCTATCATATTCTGAAGTGACTTCAATAATCTTTGACAGACTAATTCTTAATGTCCTAAATATTCTTACAGAGCATTTTCACAACCTTCTGAGAGAGTGATCATACCTCACATTCTCTACAAGAAGTCCAGTTATTCCTGTCAAATTTACAAGCCATTTGTGTCACATTACAGCTGGGCAGGAGTCTATGCAAATTAGAAGACATCAATGAAATTATTAATTCCAAGAGAAACTATTTTGGGAATATTCTTTCTACTTCTAATTGGAATTGGTCTTATTGGGAACACACTACTTCTCATGGGACATGTTACAATGTTATTTCAGCCCCATATGAAGAAGCCTATAGATTTGATATTCACCCACCTAACTTTAGCTAATGTCATGACAATTATTTTCATTGGAATTCCAGAATTAATAAACTCTCTTGAAATAAGAAACTTCATGGATGACATTGGCTGTAAGGTAGTACTCTACATGTACAGAGTCACCCGAGGTCTTTCCCTCTGTACAACATGTTTCCTGAGTATATTTCAGGCCATTAGTATCACTCCCAGCAACTCTAGGTGGGCATGGCTCAGACCCAAAATCTCCACATGCATCTTGCCTGTCTTCCTTTTCTACTGGATCATCAACATGCTGATCTACATCCGAGTCATCTTGTGTTCATGGGCCCCCCACAACACCAGCACCATTAGTCAACGATATAATCTGGGATATTGCATTGGGAGAGACTCTGGAGTGGAGGCATCTGTCTTTCTAGGGGCCAGGATTGTGCGGGATTTCTTGTGTGTGTTCCTCATGATCTGCACTAGTATATATATTGCAGTGCATCTCATCACACACCATAGGGGAGTTCAGTATATCCACAGGACCAGCCGTGGCACAGGGACCTCTACTGAGATCAAGGCAATCTATGTTACCCTGGTGCTGGTGAGCTGCTTTGTTTTTTTTTACTGGACTGACTGCTGCCTTACCATTTATGTAACTTACATACATGGTGTACCACAAATGGAAAACTTAGCTATGTTTATTTCCTGTTTTTATCCAGTAATTTGTCCTTTAGTAATTATCAAAAATGCCAAAAGGCTATCCTTTCTAAACTAGGCCTTTCTAAAGAAGAGCAAGTCCCCTCCACAAACTATTTTGAGCAAGGGCTTGAATGATGGCACACACTTCTCTGGAACAAAGGACATATGATGAAAATTTCCCATCCCATAATTTTAGTAAGATAGTACTCTGAAAGAGCACTCATAATTTTTACTTTGCAGGTATCTGCCAACTATTGGCTTAGTGAATGTACTGAGGTAAATGGCCAGACTCATAGAAGAAAGCAGGGAAACAGTTTTACATGGCAGGAGCACTTCTCTTATGATCCTACAATGATTTTCAAAAGTTTATATTGATGATTATTGCAATGCCCCTATTTTTACAAGATTCTCCCTAAGGTGACATATCCATCAGTTCACTGGCACTAAGCATACTTGGTGGATGATACTAGACACATCTTTCAATAGATCGAAGGATTTTACATCTTCCCTGTTGTATACACTAGCCTGAAATCAAACCCTGGGTTTACATCATGTTGTTAATTACACATGGTTTTTTTTTGTTTGTTTGTTTTTTTATTGAATGGTAACTATGAATAGTAGAATGCTATGAAGTATAAATAGAACCACGCTCCTCTCCCCCTCATAGATAATAATCAGGACTCCCAAACCATGAATGTATTATTTATCCTCATATAGTGTATAAAATCCACATTACACTTTCTATAGGAACAGTTAGTTACACATCAATTTTTTGTCATTAGATATATTTCTCAAATTTCTATTCTGTGTTTTGAAGACAGAATTTTTGTGTGAATATCACAATTTTTAAATCTCTGTACCTATTACTTTATGAAGAAATATTTAGCAATTTTCCCATAATAGTCCCAAAACTATGATAGATAAGAAAACTGAAAAATTATGCTTAAAACAGCTAGCATTCTAAATAAAATATGTAAAATACTTATTCATTAACAACTATGACCAGAACACTGCTCAGTGACTTTCTGAAGAGGAAAAGAAAGTGATGCTCTTCTCAGTGAATTTGCAAATCTTAGAACGAGGTGATGATGGTTCACAAGTCCTTGTAAAAGAGAAATGGTGAGTTAAGCCATAGAATAGAGAATGATCTACAGTGTGAAAAAATCAGCTATATTCCTTTTACAATGTAACAACTAATAACAAGGTCAATCAAAGGTTCAAACCCAAATGGAAAACACTATAATAATCAAATATTAATTTAAAAAAAAATAAGTTAACTATATGTAAAACTAGTACAACAACTGTACTAATGATGGAGTGTGTACTTACAACAATGATAAAAGGTTAACTGAGAAGTAATACCAGCTGTAAAAATTTTTTGTACAGTTATTTAGTATGATAATTCCAAATTATTTTAATTTGTAAACAGAAGTGATCGTATTGATGATTTTAATGTGAGATTAAGCACAGTTCCCTCAATAATTGATATAGCTATGAGGAAAACTACACAATAGAATACAAAACAAAAATTAACATTTATATTGAAAGTACATATTAAAATTGTATTTTTAACTCCAGGTTAGAAAATACACATTTGTTCATTTATAATTTTAGAACATTTAAAACCTTAGAATCTTTATAAAATCAACCTGAGTGAGGAGGGTATAATCATTTCTAAATGTATCTGTTGAACTATCCTTGCACCCCTGGAATGAAACTGATTTTATCATGGGGAATTTTTTTTTTTGATGTGTCATTTATTTAGATTGCTGGTATTATGTTGAGGAGTTTAGCGTGTATATTCACAATGGATATTAGTCTATAGTTTTCTTTTTTTATCGTATCCTTTCCTGGAATGGGTAGCAGTGTGATACTTACTTCACAGAAGGATTCCCTCTTCTTTATGTTGTGGATCAATTTCAATAGGAGAGTTACCAGTTCTCTGCAGGCCTAATAGAATTTGGCTGTGAACGTATCTGGTTTTGGACTTTATTTGTTGTTAGTAGATGTCTTATTACTGATTCAATCTTGCTACCAGATGTTGGTTTGTTCAGAATTTCAATTTCTTTCTGATTCAGACTTGGGAGGTTGTGTATTTCCCAATGTTTATCTATTTCCTCTATATTTTCTAATTCATGTGCATAGAGGTGTTCATAGTACTCTGAGATTTTGTATTTCTCTCCTTTGTCATTTCTTTTTTTTTTTTTCTCATTTCTGATTGAGTTTACACGGGTCACTACAAAAATTTTGAAATGATGTTGTGATCTATTATTTCACTTCCAAGAAACACAGTCAATTGCATCATTTCTGATTTACTCATGCAAAGTTTCAACTTGCCTGGCTTCTTGGTGTAGCTGGGAGGGCTTCATTCATTTCCATCCATGCACCCTTTATATTTCTTGATTTTTGTGTATCTCAAAACTTTCATAATGACCCATATTTCTGAATCCTTTCTCGCCTTTTCTTGGTTACCCTATCTAGTGGTCCATCAATTTTATTTATCTTTTCAAAGAAACAGCTTTTTGATTATTTCATCCTTTGTATAGTTTTTTTGCTTGTTTGTTTCAATTTACTTTAGTTCTGTTGTAATCTTTGTTATTTCTTGTCTTTTGCTAGCTTTGGGTTTTGTTTGTTTTATTTATTTATTTTTTTTTTTTTAGTTTCTTGGGGGGAGGTGGTGACAGTACATTGTTATTTTCTGACCTATTGTCTTCTTGATGTAGACATTTAGTGCTTTGAACTTCCCTCTCAGTACTGCTTTTCTGTATCCCACAGATTTTGGTAGATAATGTCATGATGGTCATTCAATTCAAAAAATGTTTTGATTCTCATCTTGATTTCATTGTTGATCTCAAAATCATTCTTCATCAGGCTGTTTAATTTCCATGTATTTGTGTAGTTTTGAGAGTTCCTCCTAGAATTGATATTTAATTTTAACTCAATGTGATCTGAGAAGAACCATGGTCTGATTTCAATTTATTTTTAATTTGCCAAGACATATTTTGTGTCCTAATATATACTGTATCTTGAAATATGTTCCATGTGCTGATGAGAAAAATGTATATTTTGAAGTTTGGGCATAGAATGTTTTATTAAAGTCTGTTAGGAACACAGGGGTAGAGGCAAGATGGCTGATGGAGCCAGTTTTCCACGGAGGATCCAGTCCAGAAGGAGAGTTAAAGGACAGAAGTTTAGCAAATTAGCTGATGGTTTGAGCTCAGCCAAGAGAGAAGGTAGAAGAACACACATCAACCCTGCTGAGGCAAACTGTGACCGCAAGGAAACAAACAATAGGTACAAAATCCATCACCAAGTAGATGGGAGTCCCCTCCCCCATAAGAATGCCTCACAGTATACTTTATACAAACAAGCAAGTAGAGTTCAGACCTCCTCCTATTTTATCCCATGGGAGAGACCCTCTAAACTTTGGAATTCCTTCCCCAGAGAGGACTTACAAGTATGCCATGGCACTCTGCCTCCAGGCATAAAACTGTATAAAACTGTATATATTCTCTACCTATAATTCTGAACTCTCAGAACTTCTCTCCACTCTCACCCTCAGGTCTGAAAGCCTATTCCCCATGGAGTCCAGATTCTTGGACCTTATCTCAAGAGGTGTGGACAAAGCATGAGCTGTGGCTGGTCTGTGCTGATTCTGTGGCATGGGAGTAAGAAGTAGACAGTGAACTGAAGGAACCACATGGGAGAGGGAGATGTGGTGCCCCATGGCACAGAGCAGCAGCAGCAGCAGAGGGAACAATAGGGCTTACAGCCCTGCAGATATTTTGGAGAGACAAACCAGAGGAACCCAGACATCTTCTCCAGTGGAAGCCACTGGCAGAACAGATCTGGGATAGAAACGCAGGCCCCAAGAGTAAAGGGTATGCCTGAACTTGGTACCTGCCTGGGTGGGGCACAGCGGGGACAGAGACTAGAATACATGCAAGCAGAGACAACATATTCTCAGAGCAGGGCTGAGTCAGGACTGCTTTAGTGAGCCTAAGAAGCACTCGGCTCTCAGGGGATCATAGCTGAGACAAAAGCAGATGGGGAGAGGCAGAAACCAACAGTTGAGGGTGAGCTCTAACTGTGCCCACCCCGACACAGAACACAACAGAGACAGACATGCCAGCTCTGGGCAGCGACACAGACCAAGGCTGAGTCGCAGTTTCTGTGAACTCAAATAATGCCTGGTCTGCAGGGGAATATAACTGGGACAAAACTACTAATTCTGCCAGAATGTAAGTGTCAACAACATCAGGGGCAGGGTTGAAACTGAGTGAACTGCCCTAGCTTCTATTAAGCACCCGAGGTTGTCAGGCCTCAGCTCCCTCTGCCAGAAAGTAGCAAAGTGCAGTGGCCTGGCTGAGGAGACATAAGATCTCCCCATGACTCAGGCAGGTGCAAACCCCAGGAGCATCTGCTCATTAAAGGGAAGTGGGTCACACCCCCGAAGGGTTACCACTGACTGGGTGTGACAGAGGTGCAAGGTGGGGAAGGAGGCATCAACATTCCTAGACTAATTCCTTTGCTGGGTGGGTCCTTCTGACCTTACAGAACACTGGAGTGAGTCATACTCAAGCTGCCAGCAGACCCCTGCCATCTATTTGCCAGAGACCTTTTGAGACCACTTGAGACTGGTGCTGACTGGGACAATTGATTTGGACTTCTTGAACTGGGCCAATCACCAAGGACTATGCAAAGTGGTACCCTGGGTGTGTGGTTGTGGGAAGGTTTGATTTTCCTTTTCCAGTTGTTGCCCATGGTGGGTGGGGAGATTTAATTGTTAGTATTTATCCACAGCTAAGACTTCGACCCAGAGTAACTAATTCACTAGGGTAGGAAAGAGACCAGCTGAAAACAAGTCAGAACCACTTCGCCCCACAACACCTAGCAGGTCCCCAGTGTCTCAGGCCATAGAACTGTATGGGTCCTTTGCACAGCTCTAGAGGAAAAGGTACAGACACCAGTCACAGCTGTTGGGCCAAGGGCTGGTTAATCACTACTCCAGGAGCCCCCAACCCAACTTTATCTTATCTGCTCATCTAGCCAAACAATGTAAAATAATAATAAGGTGGAATCAGTAGGAAAACTCCAGTATCATGAATAACCAGAGTAGATCAATTCCCCCAAGGAATGACATGGTGGACACAACAGAAGATCCCATTCATAATCAAATGGCTGAAATGTCAGAAATCAAATTCAGAATTTGGATTGCAAATAAGATTAATACAATGGAGGTAAAGTTGTAATTAGAAATTCAAGGAGCATTTCAAAAGTTGCCTCAAGAATTCCATGAATTCAAAGACAAAATCAACAAAGATTTTGACATATTGAGACAAGAACTTGCAGCCCTTGAGGCAAGCTAAACAACAATGACAACTGCAACAAAAAACAGCCAGGTGGAGAGGGCAGAGGCAAGATGGCCGACTGGAGCCAGCTTTCCACAGAGGCTCCCGTCCAGAAAGAGAGTTAAAAGACAAAAGTTTAGCAAGTAAGCTGATTGTTTGGAGCTGATCCAAGAGAGGTTGAAGAATGCACATCAACCCTGCTGAGGTGAGCTGTGACCCAAGGATTCAAACAATAAGTACAAAATCCATTGCCAAGCAGACAGGAGTCCCCTTCTCCATGAGAATGGCTTGCAGTATACTTTCTACAAACAAGTGAGCAGAGTTCAAACATCTTCCCATTTTATTTCACGGTAGAGAGCATCTAAAAACTGGATCTCCTTCCCCTACTAGGGTGCCATGGCACTCTCCTGCCAGGCATAAAACTCTATATATTCTCTACCTCTAATTTTTAACTCCCAGGACTCCCCTCCACTCTCACCCCGAGGTCTGGAAGCCTGTCCTCTATGGAGTCGATTCTCAGGCATTTTCATGAGAGGTGTGGACAGGGCTATTGCAGGTCTGTGCTGATTCTGCAGCACAGGCGTAAGGAGAAAACGGTGGACTGAAAGAACTGTAAGGGAAAGGGAGAGGTGGTGCTCCCCACTCCCAGCACAGAGCAGAAGTGGTAGCAGTGGGAACAATAGGGCTCACACCCTTGTGGATATTTTGGAAGGACACTCCCTGTTTCTCTGGGCAACCATTGAAAGCCAGGCATCTTCTCCAGTGGCAGACACTGGTGGAGTAGATCTGGGATGGTAATGTAGGCCCCGTGAGCAAAGGATATGGCTGAGGTGGTACCAGCCTGGGTGGAGTGTGGTGGGATGGAGAATTGAAGACTCGTGCACACGGACGGCATTCTCCCAGGGCAGGGCTGAGCCAGAGGACTGCTTTGGTGAGCCCAAGAAACACCCAGCCCTCAGGAGATCATAGTTGAGACAAAGGTAGGCTGGCCGAGGCTGGAACTCCGAGCTGAGTGTGAGTTCTAGCTGCACCTGCCCTAACACAGACTGCAGGGGAAACAGAAACAACAGCTCTGACCAGTGGCAAAGACCGGAGCTGAAATGCAGTTTCTGTGAACTCAAACAGCAGCTGGCCCACAGGAGAATATAGCCAGGACAGAATCACAAATTCTGTGCAAATATAAGTATCAGCAACATCAATCATGGGTCGGGCTGGAACTGAGTGAACTGCCCCAGCTTACATTAACCACCTGAGGTTGTCAGGCCTCAGCTTCCCCTGCCTGATGGTGGCAGAGTGTGGAGGCCTGGCTGAGGAGACATAAGATCACTCTGTGACTCAGGCAGGCTCAAACCCTTGGAGCATCTGCTCATTGGAGGGACTGAGTCACAGCCTTGCAGGGTTATGAGTGACTGGGAGTAAAAGAGGTGCAAGGTGGGGAAGAAGGCATCAAGCTTCCCAGACTAATTCATTTGCTGGGGGGGGGGGTCCTTCTGACTCCATGGAGCACCAGAACAAGTCATATTTGAGCTGCCAGCAAACCCCTGCTATCTAGTTGCCAGAGACCTTTTGAACTCCCTCACTTGAGACCAGGTGCTGACTGGGACAATTGATTTGGATATCTTGGACTGGACTGATCACCCAAAGACTATCCAAAGTGGTGCCTTGGGTGTGTGGTTGTGGGAAGGTTTGATTTTCCTTTTCCAGTTGTTGCCCATGGGGGATGGGGTGACTTAATTCCTGATATTTCTCCACAGCTGAGACATCAACCCAGAGTAACTAATTACTAGGGTAGAAAGAGACCAGCTGAAAAGAAGTCAGAGCCACTTAGCCCCACCACACCAAGTCCCCAGTGTCTCAGGCCATAGCACTGTATGGGTCCTTTGCAAAGCTGTAGGGGAAAAGGTACAGACACCAGTCCCAGCTCTTGGTCAAAGGGCTGGTTAATCACTACTCCAGGAGCCCCCCAACCCAACTTTACCATATCTGCTGATCTAGTCAAACGGTGTAAAATAATCATGGGGCAGGATGAGTGGAAAAACTCTGGTAACATGAATAACCAGAGTAGATCAACTCCCCCAAGGAATGATATGGTGGACACAATAAAAGATCCAATTCATAGACAAATGGCTGAGATATCAGAAATCAAATTTAGGGTTTGGATTGCTAATAAGATTAATAGAATGGAGGTCAAGTTGGAATTAGAAATTCAAGGAGCAATTCAAAAGTTGTCTCAAGAATTCAATGAATTCAAAGACAAAATCACCAAGTATTTTGACACATTGAGGAAAGTAAAAATGGATCATGCTCTCAGAGAGCTCTGGGATAATTCAAAGAAAGCTAATATCTGCCTTATAGGAATCCCTGAAGTTGACAGAGTTAATTCACAAAACACAGAGGCTCTTCTTCATGAAATTATGAAAGAAAACTTTCCAGATATGCCAAGAGATCCTGAAATTCAGATACCAGACAGCTTCAGAATCCCAGAACGACTCAACCCAAATAAGACATCCCCCAGACACATCATAATTAACTTCATGAAAGTTAATATGAAAGAGAAAATCCTAAAAGCTGCTAGACGTAAGAAAACCATAACCCACAAGGATAAGAATATCAGAATGACTACAGATCTCCCTGCTGAAAACTTTCAGGCTAGAAGAGGGTAGTCATTGACTTTTAATCTCTTAAAACAAAACAACTTTCAACCCAGGATGCTGTATCCAGCTAAACTGAGTTTCATTTATGATGGAGAAATTAAATACTTTAATGACATCCACATATTGAAGAAATTTGCCACAACTAAACCAGATCTCCAGGATATTCTCAGACCTATTCTCCATAATGACCAGCACAATTCTCCACCACATAAGTAAACTCACACAGGTCAAAATTTTGACCCAACTCCAACTTCCAAAGTGGCAAAAGGATTAAAAATGTCCACTGGGCTTTAGAACAACTCAATATCCAAAATTTTACCAGGATTATCAACAATTTCAATCAATGTGAATCACTTAAATTGTCCTCTAAAGAGGCACAGATTGGCTGATTGAATACAGAAACTCAGACCAGACATCTGTTGTATACAGGAATCTCATCGCAATCAGGGAAGAAAAAGTGATCAAGGGTATTCATATAGGGTCAGAAGTGATTAAACTTTCACTCTTCACAGATGATATGATTGTATATTTGGAAGATACCAGGGATTCTACTACTAAACTCTTAGAAATGATCAAGGACTACAGCAGCATCTCAGGTTACAAAATCAACATTCATAAATCTGTAGCCTTATATATACCAACAGCAGCCAAGCTGAAAAAACAGTCAAGGACTCTATTCCATTCACAGTAGTGCCAAAGAAGATGAAATATTTGGAGTTTACCTAACAAAGGACATAAAAGATCTCTCTAAAGAAAACTATGAAACTCTAAGAAAAGAAATAGCTGAAAATGTTAACAAATGGAAAAACATACCATGCTCATGGCTGGAAAGAATCAACATTGTTAAAATGTCCATACCACCCAAAGTAATATATAATTTTAATGCAATCCCCATTAAAGCTCCGCTGTCATACTTTAAAGATCTAGAAAAAATAATACTTCATTTTATATGGAATCATAAAAAAACCTCAAATAGCAAAGACATTACTTAGAAATAAAAACAAAGCAGGAGGAATTATGTTACCAGACCTCAGACTATACTATAAATTGATAGTGATCAAAACAGCATGGTAGGCTCGGCGCCTATGGCTCAAGCAGCTAAGGCACCAGCCACGTACACCTAAGGTGGCAGGTTTGAATCCAGCCCAGACCTGCCAAACAACAATAATGACTGCAACCAAAAAATAGCCGGGTGTTTTGGTGGGTGCCTGTGGTCCCAGCTACTTGGGAGGCAGAGGCAGGAGACTCGCCTGAGCCCAGGAGTTGGAGGTTGCTGTGAGCAGTGAAGCCATAGCACTCTACCCAGGGGGAAAGCTTGAGGCTCTGTCTCAAAAAAAAAAAAAAAACCCAGCATGGTACTGGCACAAAAAACAGCCAGGTAGATGTATGGAACAGAATAGAGAACCAAGAGATGAAGCCAGCTACCTACCATTACCTGATCTTTGACAAGCCAATTAAAAACACTGAGTGGGGAAACGATTCCCTACTTAACAAATGGTGCTGGGTGAACTGGCTGGCAACCTGTAGAAGTCTGAAACTAGAACCACACCTTTCACCATTAACTAAGATAGACTTTCACTGGATTAAAGATTTAAACTTAAGACATGAAACTATAAAAATACTAGAAGAAAGTGTAGGGAAAACACTTGAAAAAATTGGCCTGGGCGAAAATTTTATGAGGAGGACCCCTCAGGCAATTGAAGCAACATCAAAAATACACTACTGGGACCTGATCAAACTAAAAAGCTTCGGCACAGCCAAGAACACAGTAAATAAAGCTGGTAGACAATCCTCAGAATGAGAGAAGATAATTGTAGGTTATGTCTCCGACAAAGGTTTGATAACCAGAATCCATAGAGAACTCAAACATATTAGCAAGAAAAAAACAAGTGATCCCATCCCAGGGTGGGCAAGGGACTTGAAAAGAAATTTCTCTAAAGAAGATAGGCACATGGCCTACAGATATATGAAAAAATGCTCATTATCCTTAATCATCAGAGTAATGCAAATCAAAACTACTTTGAGATATCACCTAACTCAGTAAGATTAGCCCATATCACAAAATCCCAAAACCAGAGATGTTGGCATGGATGTGGAGAAAAGGGAACACTTCTACACTGCTGGTGGGAATGCAAATTAATTCAATGCTTTTGGAAAGACATCTGGAGAACACTTAGAGAACTAAAAATAGATCTTCCATTTGATCCTGCAATTCCTTTATTAGGTATACATCCAGAAGACCAAAAATTGAATTACAACAAAGATATTTGTATCAGAATGTTTATTGCAGCCCAATTTATAATTGCTAGGTCATGGAAGAAGCCCAAGAGCCCATCGACCCACGAATGGATCAATAAATTGTGGTATATGTACACCATGGAATATTATGCAGCCATAAAGAAAGATGGAGACTTTACCTCCTTCATGTTTACATGGATGGAGCTGTAAAATGTTTTTCTTAGCAAAGTATCTCAAGAATGGAAGAAAAAGTATCCAATGTACACAGCCCCATTTTGAAACTAATTTATAGCTTTCATGGGAATGTTATAACCTAATTATAGCCTTACATTATGGGGAGGCGGAGGGAGTGGGAAGGGAGGGGAGTGGATGGGTGGAGGGAGGGTGATTGGTGGGATCACCTCTGTGGTATATCTTACAAGGGTACAAGTGAATCTTTCTAAAAGCAGAGTATGAATGTCTTAACTCAATAACTAAGAAAATGACATGAAGGCTACATTAACCAGTTTGATGAGAATATTTCAAATTATATATGAAAACACCACACTGTACCCTGTGATTGCATTAATGTACACAGCTATCATTTAATAAAAAAAAGAAAAAGAAAAAGCTTGAAAATACAGGGCAATGTAGGTGCGAGGTCCCTTCCAGTTTCTTTTTAAACTCTGCTTGTACTAATACTAATGTTCTGTGAGTCTTTTTCAGTAATGAAAAGTTAAATCATTGGTTCCCTTATGTGCTGAATTTGGATGACTTCATCAACCTTCTGGGTCTGACTTGTCTGCTTTTTAGATGAATAAAATTGAATAAAACCATTTGATTTGAAAAAAAAAAGAATAGTATTTCACAAAATCAAGCACCCATTCATGATTTTTTACAAAATTTAGCAAATTGAGAAATGGAGTACTTTTTGAACTTTATAAAGAATAAAGGATGAAATTACACCAATACTCTACATTTCCTCCACTGAATTCTTTATTTAAAAAAAACCCTACAGCCAGCATCATACTTAATGGTGAGAAATTAGATGTTTTTCTGCCTAATCAACAAGAAGTCCACTCTCTCTACTCCTGTTCAGTAGTATACTAAAATTCCTAGCTAACACAATAAGAAAAGGAAATTAAAAATATATGGATCGGGAAGTAAAAAATAGAACTTTGTTCACAGATGATATGATTGTCAATGTAGGGAATCCCAAAGAATCAACAAATAAATGCCTCACACTAATAAATGATTAAAACAAGTTTGCATGATACAAGATTATATACAAACCTCAATTGTTTTCTTGTATGTTAGCAATGAAAAAGTGGAATTTTGAAAATAAAAATACAATATCATTTACATTAGCATAAAAATACACTTAGTTATAAATCTAAAAAATGCACCAAGACTTATATGAGGAAAACCACACAACTCTGATGAAAAGTATCAGACAACTAGATCGATTTTTTCATGTGTGAATGGGAAGACAGAAAAAAAAATCAGCAAACTAGAGAGATATTCCATGTGCATGAATGGAAAGACTCAATACTGTCAAGGTGTCAGTTCTTCCTAATGATCTATAGCGTCAACAAAATCCCAATCAAAATTCAAGCAAGATTTTGGTGGATATTGACAAATTGACTCTAGAGTTTATATGCAGAGGTGAAAAACCCAGAATAGCCAACTCTCAGTTATGTTAATCAGTGAGATATAAGCATTCCACATTGTATATCAAATCAGCACATTGTACCCCCTAAATGCGTTGCTGTACAGTTATGATTTAAGAAAAGAAAAATATCAAAGGACTGATGCTACCTGACTTATAGACTTATTATAAAGCTTCAGTGATCAAGATTGTGGTATTCACAAAAGAATAGACAAATAGTCCAAAGGAGGAGACTAGAGAACCCAGAAATAGAATCATAAACATAGTCAACTGATTTTTGACGGAGGTGGGAAAGCAATACAGTAGAACAATGATAGTCTTTTCAAAAAAAAGTGGTGGTAAAACAACTGAACACCCACATGCAATAAGAAAATTCAACTAGATGCAAACTCTTCAAAAACTTATTCAAAATGGATCATAGACCTAAATGTAAAATGCAAGAACTATAAAACTCCTAGAAGATAACATGGGAGAATTCTTGGGTTTGGTGATGCCTTTTTTTAATACAACATCCAAAAGCATAAGCTATGAAAAATGTGATAAGTTGGACTTCATCAATATTAAAACTTCCACTCTTCAAAGGGGATTGATAAAACAATAAAAAGACAAACTACCAACTAGGGAAAAGAATTACAAAAGACATGTGCAATAAAAGATTTGTATCTGAAATATACTAAGAACTCTTGAAATTCAAAATAAGGAAACAAACCAATTTAAAAATAGGCAAAAATCTGGGCAGTGCCTCTGGCTCAATGGAGTAGGGCACTGGCCCCATATGCCAGAGGTGGTGGGTTCAAACCCAGCCCCGGCCAGAAACTGCAAAAAAAATAATAATAATAATAAAATAAAAATAGGCAAAAATCAAACACTTTACCAAAAATCATACATAGAGGGCAAAGTAGGCATATGAAAAGATATGTCAGCATGATATGTCACTAGCAAATTGCAAATTAAAACAACAATGAAATACCACTACACATCTACTTATAGGTGGAAAGCCTATAAATAAGCCTTTAAACACTTCTATTTTGTGAAGGCAAGTTTGAAGTCTTTTGTGAGTTAGAAAAGAAAAAACCTGGATAGAACTCCATAAATGTCTAAAGGTCTGATCACATAATAAGTGACTAAGGGCTTGACCACATTGGGGGCAGGCCTGCAGGCAGGTACCTGTATGTCTCAGGAATTTCCAGACTACTCCCTAAGATAGATGACTGCCTCCAATGGTCTGTTAAAGGTCAAGCATTCAAACAGCTTATTCCCCCAGAACTTTGTTTTGTGGTCTTGTTTTAATTATCTTGTGTGTGAATAACTTTAGATAATGTTAGTGGGATGGTTATCGGTTAATTAGTAGACCTGTAGGCACCAGGCAGTGAGAGGCCTGGAGCATACAGTTTAAGTCACTAGTTTATTGATTAAATGTGTATATGTGCAGTACTGCCTATATAACCTTTGGTAAAATAAAGAAGTTTGCTACATGCCTAAGAGAACTGTAGTCTTCCTTATTCTGACACTTCATTGCAGGTCTTAACCTCTGTGGCACTGCATCACGCACCCCTCCACCAACACCTATTACTATCAGAATGGCTAAAATTCAAAACACTGACAACACAAATGCTGGTACGGATGTGTAACAAGAGGAAGTCCCTACTATTGCTGGTGGTACAGCACCAACACGGTACCACCACTTTGGAAGACAACTGAGAGTTTCATACAAAACTAAATATGCTCTGACCATACAATCCATAATCATACCCCTTGTTATTTACCAAATAAGTTGAAAACGTGTTTATACAAAGACCTGCACACAGATATTTGTAGCAGTTTTATTTGTAGCTTTCAAACCTTGGAAAAAACATGTCTTTCAGAGATGAATGGATAAATGAACAGTGGTACTTTCAGACAAGGGACTATCATTCAGCACTAAAAAGAAATCATGGAAAGATATAGAGAAAATTTAAAAGCATACTATTAAGTAGAAGAAGCCAATCTTAACAGGCTATATACTGCATAACTCCAAATATGTGAATTCCGGGAAGAGGCAAAACTGTGACACAGAAGGAATTTTTAGAGCAGCAAAACATCATGCACTATGTATTTGTATCACTATGCATTTGTCAAAAGCCCATAAAGAGTACTCAGAGTGAAATCTATAAACAGTGAACTTTGGCTAGCAATAATATATCAATATTGGCACATTAATTGTAACATGTACCATCCGAATGCAAGACATTGTTAATAAGAGAGGAAACAGAGGGAGAAAAATTCTGTACTTTCCATTCACTTTTTCTAGAAACCTAAAACTGCTCAAGAGAATAAAACGTTTTAACTTAAAAAAAAAAAAAAATACCCCAACAGAGGATCCAAGGATGAGCAAACAAAGCCTTGGCAAAACAAAGCAGGAAATGACCACATTACTGAGAGAGGATAACCAGAAAAAGTGCAGTCTGAAAAAAAAGGTTTCTCACAGAAGCTCAAGGACATACCTACAAAGTCCTCTTCAGAGTAACCCAGCTTTTAAAAATTTGTGAAACTTAGTTTCCTGGATCCTTAGAACTAACACTTGCTGCTAGCTTCCACTTCTGTAAACTATGCACATGATTTGACACCACGAATGAGAGGTAATATGGTACAGAAGGAGGTTTCCCTACATTTCTTTGTCTACTTGTGAGTCCAATAAAAGGACAGGGACAGAACTGACAGGGAGCTCGCCAGTTTAGATTCTAGTCTGCAGTGGCTCTGCCAGCTAAAATAAAACCTTCCTCTTCTATCTCTGCTTTCTCTCCACAGGGCCTACATTCCTACAACACTACAACAACAACAAATAATAATAATATAAAATGTTTCATTTTTATTTCTGCTTTTTCAATTTATTGGTTTAAAAAAATGGTACAATGATTCAAGTTGGCCACTGGGTTTATTGGGGGTGGGAGGAGGTGGGGGCAGATGGATGGTGCCAGGGGAAAGGGGAGCTGGTCAGATAACAGTGAATTGAATCCTGACCCTACCACTCACCATGGGACACTACCAAAGAGAAACATAACCAAGATCTAGTTAAGAGTGGTAAGAACAGATTTCAGTCAGTAACTATTGCAATAAGGAACACAGCACCATGAACGCCAGCATGAACTGAACTGAACTTCAATTTGTACAATTTGTTCAATTTGAGTTTTAAAGGGGAGATTAAAGGAACAGGGAGGGGGCTTAGGGGAGCTCAGGAAAGTGAAAAATCAAGGGTTAAAATAAATGTCAGGAGGCCAATTGGGCCTGTTGGCTGGCAATTGTCAAAGCTGGGATCTATCCTCCCACAGAGGATGCATTGGCAGGAACAAACAGGAACTTCTTTCAGCAGCCTAGAACTTCCCCAAGCAGGCACTTTAAAGAGGGGCCAGTTTCACTTAGTGATGTGACTTCGGCAGTTAGAAACTGTGAGTACTTTGTTCAAGTTTTTAGAGGCCAAGGTTGGGGCTGGTGCAGAAGAGAGCTCATAGTGAAGCCATAGAAGCCAGAAAGCTATCAGCAGGGACTCAGTGGCCCTGGAAGAAGGGGGAGGGATGCCTATAAGGTGACCTGGGCAGTCATTGGTCACTTGTCTGTTGCTGGGCGGAACGTGCCAAGGGGAGGCACACCCCTCCCTTGCCTTGGGCAAGGGGATTGGGCAAAAAATGCCACCGGCGTTAATAGAGGGCCAATCAACAGAGGCCAGTGAGTTAAGGTTTAAAGAAGTTGAGCAATATAACCTAGCTAGGTTTGAACCAATCAGTGTTTGAACCAATCAGTGTTTGGCAGCAAGGTTTGGGTGGGAAAACTTGGCTTAAAAGCCCCAAACAGCTGCTCTGCAGCTCAGGACTCCTTCCATTGTATTGGAAGCTTTTCTATCCTCTAATATAAACTATTGCACTGTTGCTTCTGCTTGCCTGAGGTCTATGAATTCATTATTCGAGTCCTGAGACCAAGAACCCAAAGTGGAGAACAGAAATCTGGTAACAGAGGAGCCTGGCTAGAGATCAAGGCCAGAATCTTTCTCAATCGAGCAAGTTAGTCGGTCCCTGGGAGACCCTTCTCCTTGGCAAACAGGAGGACATGAGGAAAGTGTGCCAAGAAGACCCCCAAACAGCTTCATCCTCTCCCCAGGAGGTTTGGAGCTCAGGCTGGTCTCCACAGGCCTCTCCTCCTAAGAGAGGGTGTGACAACAGGCTATGGAACAGCGCCTCCAAATGCAAGGACACTTCGAAGGCTGGTGACATTAACAATAGACAAAGCACGAGAGCATGGAGGCATGGAGAGCTCATGAGCCACTTAAGAGCATTGGAATGTTGCTACTCCTAGCAGACTGAGAAACATGAGGAAAATAACCAGTGTTGCTGGGAGCCCTTACAAACTGACAGTCATAAACTGCCAGAGGAGAAAGAATGGGCTGCTGGCCCTGGGAGCCTTTGGCAATAGGAATCAAAAGTCTTTCTTAAAAGTGAATCCACTGTGATCTAGCTATTTCACTTTTATAAATTTATCCTTAAGACCGACAAGTAGGCAAAGGCATAACAGGTAAAGGATTATACAGAAGCATCCCTTATAGCAAAATGAAGGAAAAAGTATGCAGTTGTTTATAAACATGTTGACAAGATACATATAATGGACTACTAGTCATGTATTATAAATGACAATGTGACTATTTTGCCTTTGAAATGACTTGTCAAAATATGGTATTGCTAAATTAACTAAAATGAGGGTTTAAAACAATATGTGCACTCTGTGTCACAGGCCAGAGCAAAGGATGGGAAATCTGAGGTGTGCAAGGGCTCTATTAGGGATCAACATCTATGAAAGAAGCAAAGAGAAACTGGTTTGGTTAAAGGGAGAAGTCAAACCACCATCAGCCGCAACAAAACCTCAGCCAAATTGACAGGACTCCAGAACAAGCATCACCTATCAGAGCTGCCTGACTTTTATACCCAGGCCTCCCTTTTATACCTGAGGGGCCTGCCCAGGGAAGGGCCTGACCTCAGGAGGCATCTCTCTTTAGCTCAGGTAGAACCTGAAGCTGACAGCCAGAAACTATTGACTAAACAAAACTCACATCTGGTCACAAGTTCTCCCTTGAAGGGTTATCCAGGCAGGACATCTCTGCACCCACCACATTCTGATACTGTGTATGTTTTCAAAAAATAGACTTCACCTGTCTGTAAAATAAAAAGATAAGTATGTGACATCTGTAGGTATTAATATAAGATAATCAGAATGTAAGAAAATGGTTAAAATAAATAAATCTCCTTCATTATTACATTAGTGATGGGTCTCCAAAGAAACAGAACCAATAGGCTATATATACAGGCAGAGTTTCCATTATCCCATATGCTTGGAACCACAAAGATTTCAGATTTCAGATTTTTTTGGATTTTGGAAGACTATTTGCATATCTATAATGAGAAATCTTTGGGATGGGAGCAAAGTCTAAATACAAAATTTATTTATGTTTCATGTATACCTTATTCACATAGCCTAAAGGTATATTATACAATATTTCTAGTAATTTTGTACATGAAACAAAGTACATGTACATTGAACCATCAGAAGCAAGGGAGTCATGTCAGTGTTAAGAAATTTTGTATTTTGGCTCGGCGCCCATAGCACAGTGGTTACAGTGCCAGCCACATACATCAAGGCTTGTGGATTTGAATCTGGCTCAGGCCAGCTAAAGCAACAATGACAACTGCAACTGAGAGGGAGCAGCTATGAACCTATTTTCTATTATTACTATTTTCCTTGCTGTGCCTTTAAATAGTAGTGGTAGTGGCAAAAATAAAAAAAATAAAAGAGCTGGGGAAGAAGGAATACATGGAGGAGAGGGGGGAGGAGGCAAGAGCTGCAGAAAGCTCCAAGGCCATAAATTGAATCAGGTAGACAGCTACAGCCCAGGTGGCAGCAACCAATCAAAAGTTCACACACTATCATTCCAGCTAAGACCCTAACCACAAAAAGGCAGTTAGCCTATCAGAACCCAAGACCTCCCTAGTGACCAATGAGTGACCAGACACTAGCTTCTTCTTCAGCTATCTTCTTCAGCATTTTGTTGCAACCCATAGTACCTTATGAGAAAGTGTGTAAAAGTTTCCCTGGCCTTTGTTTAGGGGCCACTCCCCGCTGTTCTGCTTTTCTCTTGGGAGTGACCCCGGCATATGCTTAATAAGAATAAACTTCTTGCTTCTTCCATGTGTGAGACTGGACTCTCAGTGGTAACAATTTTGGCCTTAACACAACAAGAACAAAAAAAAAAAAAATGGCTAGGAGCAGCACCTGTGGCTCAAAAGAGTAGGGTGCCAGCCCCATATGCCAGAGGTGGCAGATTCAAACCCAGTCTTGGCCAAAAACTGCAAAAAAAAAAAAAAAAAAAAAGGCCAGGCATGGTAGTGGGCACCTGTAGTCCCGGCTGCTTGGGAGATTGAGGCAAAAGAATCACTTAAGCCCAAGAGTTGGAGGTTGCTGTTGAGCTGTGATGCCACGGCACTCTACTGAGGGTGACATAGGCTCTGTCTCAGAAAAAAGAAGGAGGAGGAGTAGAAGAAGAAGAAGTTGTTTTGTATTTTGGTGCATTTTGAATTTTCCACTAATTCAATAATTCAAAATCAGAGAGAAAGATTTATTTCAAGAAATTGGCTGACTCCACTATGGAGAGGCTGGCAAGTACAAAATCTTCAAGGCAGGCCAGAAAGCTCAGGGAAGAGTTGATGCTCTAGTTCAAGTTCAAAGGCAATCTGCTGGCAAAATTCACTCTTTTTCCAGGAGGTTAGTTTGCATTCTCATAAGGCCTTCAACTGATGAAAGAAGTACCACTTATTGTATGGGAGGGACTGTGGCGGGCAAACTGTTTTACTCAGTCTACTGATTTAAATCACCTAAAAAAAAAATACCTTCAAAATATCTACAATAATATTTGGCAAAATATTTATGTACCATGACATAGCCAAGTTGACACATAAGATTAACCATCCCAATTATATTTTTCTAGATATCGTGGAGCTTCATTTGTTAGTGATTTGTTAATGATTTTCATGTCTGTTTATGAGGTTTTTTGCTTTTTTCCTCTTTGTAATATTCTCATCTGGTTTTACATTAGAGAAATACTGGCTTCATTAAATGTGTCCTTCGTGTTCTAAAAGAAACTGTGTAGGAAAGCTATTTATTCCTCAAATGTTTGATATAATTCACCAGTAAAGGCATCTGAATCTGGAACTGTTTTGTAGGAAAGAATTCAATTCCTTCAACAGATTATTAGAACTATATATAGTTTTTTGTCTTTGTGTCAATTTTGATCTAGACAGGATTTGACAATTTTATTGATATTTTTGAAGAAACAGCTTTGGGTTTGACTGGTTTTTCTCTATTCTCCGTTTTCTGTATAATTAATTTACAATTCAATCTGCATTATTTCTTTTCTTCTGCTTGTTTGGCATTTAATTTGGCACTTTTTCTAACTTCCTAAAGTAGAGGCTTTGATCATTGATCTTTATTTTCCTTATTTTCCTAATGTAGGTATGGAGAATTATACATTACCCATTACCCTTTAAAACTGAACAGCAATCCACAATTTTCAATTCATTTTATTTTTATTATGTTTTCAAACCTTTTTGTCATTTGCCTTGGGATTTTTTTCCTTGACCCATGAGTTGTGTCATAGTGTATTTTGAAATTTTCAAATATTTTATGCTTTTCTAGATGTCTATAGAAACTTGTTTACAGACTAGTATATTATCTACATTGGTAAATGATACATAGGCACTTAAAAAAAAAAAAGATGCTTTCTACAGTCATTGATGAAAATATCCTAGAAATGTGAATTACGTTAAGATAATAAATACTGTCACTTAGATTTCCCATGCCCTTAATAGTTTTTGTCTAGTTCTACTGCTAAATGTCGAACTATGATTTTTCTCTATATCTCCCTTTATTTTTCATAATGTATTTTGAAGCTCCATTTTCAGAAGTATGTGTATTTATAATTTTTAAAGCTTCCTGATATATTGACTCTTTCATCACTCTGGAGCATCCCTCGTTTTCTCTGGAAATACTCTTGGGCTAAAAACTTACTTTGGCTTTGCCTTTTCTTTCTCTCTATAAGGCTCTGTCTCTGTTTCTCTCTTTTGCCTTTACTCACTCTTCTCCTGCAGGTAGACTGGGAACAAAAGACCCCATTCTTGGCAAGGGAAAACACCCCCAGAAAAAGGGAAAAATAAAAGCTGAGTGAGGCAGAACAAAGAAATTTCTTATTTGAGCAAGTTTCCTGCTTTTCCTAGAACTCTGACTTATTGGGGATACAGCTTACAAACATCTCTGCTGGGTCTGTAAACACTCTGGAGAAATTAATGGCCATAGAAAATGCTATGGGAAGCCCTGGAAAGACACATTAACTGGGCTGTCTCCTGCCTAGTAAACAGTCAAAGCAAATACCCATTGTAGAGATTTGTATTTGGCTGGGGCAGAGATCAAGAAAACAACTTGAGCCCTGAAATGTGGGTTAGGAGGGCTTATATCCCTTATCCCAGAGGAAGACCCTCTGTGGTGGTGATAAGAGGAAAATTCCTCTCTCCCACTGATTCTTCGGAGGAGATTGATGCCGGTGGTGTTTACTCCACAGTGAACTAGCAGAGATTGACACCTCCCTAGGAATCTGCGTGTGACCTCAGACAGGAGACTGCCCCCACACAAGGATCAGGTTCCATATTTCTCAAGATTGCTCAGACCCTTAAAGTTAATGATTATAGAGAAACTGCTGGAGTCTTTGTTCCTCAGCTTACCCTTTGGGATAATGAGCAAATAGCCTTCAATAAAAGCCAAGTGGAACTGGGGCCACTGTCAGAACCCTACAAGCAGGCGGTGGTCCCGAATTCATACCTTTAAAAATTGTATTCTTGTGTGTGTCTTGTCTCTTTCTTTCTCGTCATTTCTAACTCTATATTTCTTCAGTCAGTCACCACCAGATCCACAGGTCTTAATGGACCCTGCCCCCCAGGGCAGGACCCCAGCATTTTCCTACTTTATCTTCACCAGAATTCCGGATTTGTGGGGAATTAATAACCAGAAATCAATAAGCAAAAGCATTGTAGAAGTGAAATAGGAATTCCAGGTAAGCTCACAGCCTGATTTCCCTCCCCAGGGACAACCCAGAAACCATTAGTGCCTCTCAGTACCAGGGACCCTGAGGAAGGAGCAGATAGTCAAAATGAGATCTGCTTTGTTTGAAAGCTGTCTTTTGGACATGTGACATCATTAATTCAGTATTTCCCATTCTGTAGGACAGGTACCACTGGTATATGCAAGATTTTCCAGGGCATGCACTTGTTATTTTAGTTAGGAAATTATCATAGAGGACTAATCTAATGATTAATGTCCAAGTCGATATTTCTATCCAGAGTAATTGATACCTGGAAAGACCTGGAAGATTTTAGAAGCACTCATAGAATATCACTAATTTGCAATTACCTATGAAAAAGAGGATCTAGGCCAGCAGTTCTCAACCTGTGGGTTGCAACCCCTTTACAATGAAAATACTTCACAGCATTAGGAAGGTTGAGAACCACTGATCTAGGCAATTATCGTCAATGGTTACCAATGTCATACAAAGAAAAACAGACTTGATGTGCTTTCCATGTGTTTTGGAAACCACAGCCCAAACTACAAAGTTGCCTTGGCAAAATCTCAGACTTTAACCGGATCCAGCTTCTGGACGCATCATACAATGCTGGGGACAGCAGATTCTGCCAAAAAACACAATGGGCTGCCCTCACCCATCTCTAGAGAGTGGACACGTATCCCTGGGAGGGCTAGTCCCTGGAACAGTGGAGTTGAGGCTCTGCTGTAACCCAGCCATCCAAGGGCTGCCCAATATAGAACGACCTGCTCCCTGAGGTCTCTGGACTCCAGGTCTTGGATCCTCACCCCTGACTTCCAGCCAGGTAGCAAGACTGAGACCAGCAAAGACTGGGGATATGCATGAGACAGTGGTGCTATGGTTCTACGCTGCCATTTCCAGTGGGGGAGGAGTGGGAGAGCAGGACTCCAGCATTGCTCTTAACTGTGCAGGGTGTTCCCCTCATCTTCTCAAAGCAGAAACATCCATTGGGCAGGAATCTGTGGAGTAAAAATTACTAGTGAGGTGCCTGCTGGCTCCAGTATTTTGCTCCTGGGAGGCTAACTCCAGTGAGCCCCTGCAGGATTTAGGAGGGGCATCGCTTGCCTCCAAGGCAGCCCCTGCCATCTGTAGCCTTGAGAACCATCCCTTTAGGGTACCTGTTGCGAATTCCTCTCTGTCCAGTAAACCAGCTCACCTCCAGATGGCACTGTCTCCTGGGCAGGGTCTTCCTTTCTGCAATCAGTCCTACCCAGTTGCAGAAGCTTGGCTAGCCCAGAATAGAGAGATAGGCAGATTTCCCAGGGAAGGCTGCAGGCACTGCAGCTGGAATTCAGGAAAAGGAGTAGAAATACCAGAGAGGATGTAGCAGTTCCACATGGAGGTCAATGGAGGAGGGGAGGGATGTCCTCAACAGCCAGCCTGCCTCAGACCCAAGGAAATCTGAGGGCCTGTGGCCTACATGCCTACTTCTCTGATTGCTTGGGGGAAAGTGCCTACAGAAGGAAGGCAGTGGGGGTCTACCTTGGATCCTGAGACCCCCCAGCCTGAACAGGCCAGCTGCTCCTTAAAACATTTTGCACCTGGAGTTCTGCTCCCTGTAATACAACTACAAGGACCTAGAGATAAGGGACCAGGCCAAAGACCAGGACATCAGGGAATGGCAGGGACTGGGATTGTCTAAGTGAGAATGTCTATGAAGTGAAAGGGAAGTGAAAGGGAGATAGAAGAGGAGAAGTAGGAAAGCAGGCAAAGAGGGGAGCTATAGGAACTGAAGCCCCAGGTAGCTGTGCTCCATTGGGAAGGAAAGAGTCCAAAAGCCCAGTGCCAGCCCAGGGACTGTAAGAGGCACTTCTGTCCTCTACTCCCCAGTCTCCTCAGTTGCACAGGCTTGGCTTCCATAAGCCCCAGGTTAGAAAGGACCCTGTCTGCCATCTAGTTCAGGAGCTCCTATCTCAAGTCCTCTGTGCAGGGCTGAGTAAGGGCTCCCCAAATATGTCCACCTCCTAGACCCCAGATTGTGTGAATGTTACTGTTAGATTAGGCAGTTAGTTAGATGTGAGCAGGGTGAATGGTGGATGCTAGGCAGTAGGACTGGCTTGAGTCAGGCTGGTTGAGTAGTTATAAGAACAGAGCTAATTAAGACTCTGCAGGTTCAGGACCTTGTAGATGGGTTGCCTTGAGGTAGAGGTTAATCGGCATTCCAGGGACTTTCTGAGATGGACAAATAGATGTGGTCATACTGACTTGGTTGTTTTGGGAACAGCTTGATTAGGGTGCTCCCAAGAAAGAACAGGGAAGTTCTCCAAGGACTGACTCAATCAGAAAGAGGCAAAGAAATCACAAAGTAGAGATATTGTCAGTGCCTCAATAGAGGGTATTTGAAGCATGTGCACAACTGAGGTGACAGTGTCTCTAAATAAACTACCCTCATAAACATAGTAAAAATCACACCCACCAGCATCATGACAGATTTCAAATACTTTGGCAACCCCCAGAAACTGCCTTACAAGGATAGAAAAGGGGAAAGTTCCCAATTCTAGGAATTTTTTTACCCTTTCCCAACAGAAACCATGACTATTCCCACTCCCTCCATATTTAACATAAAATTAGGGAATCAGCATAAAAGGAGAAATCTTATCAAACTCACTGTCTCCACTCATGGGGGCTGACCCATTTCTTCCTTGGAATGTACTATACTTTAATCTTTAATAATACTTTGGCACTTTGCCTGCTTGCACCTGCTTGCTCTGCTCATTCCTTCCATTGACTCGGTACTGGTAACAATTCTTCAGTACTGGGAACCAAAGAACCTGAGATACAGGGACCTGATACCTGATCCCGTCAACACCTAACATGGCAAAGGGACTTTTTTTTTTTTTTTTTTATTGAATGGTAACTGTGTACATTGATGCACTTTGGGGGCACGGTGTGGTGTTTTCATACACAATCCAAGACACTTCCATCAAACTGGTTAACATAGCCTTCATGTAACTTTCTTAGTTATTATGTCAAAACATTCAT
>NW_003852541.1:4559284-4567919 GCF_000181295.1 Otolemur garnettii | reverse complement strand
GTGAAGCCGTCTGGTCCTGGGCTTTTCTTTTTAGGGAGGTTTTGTATAGTTGATGCTATTTCAGAACTTGATATAGGTCTGTTCAACATTTCCACTTCATTCTGGCTGAGTCTTGGGAGGTGGCGTGCTTGCAAAGGGACTTTTTATATGTGGAACGAGTTAAGGATCCTAAAACGGAGAGAGTATCCTGGATTACCTAGGTGGGCCTGATATAATTACAAGAGTCTAGGGAGAGGGAGTCAGAGAAGAAAGCCACGTGCTAATCCATGCACAGGTTAGAGTGATACCTTTAAAGATGGAAGAAGGGCCACAAACCAAGGAATACTGGTGACAAGTAGAAATTAGAAAAGACAAGGAAGAATGAATCCTTCCCACAGACCTTCCAGAAGGAACCAGCCCTGCTGACATATTGCCTGTAGCCCAGCAAACCCAATTTGGGACTTCTGACCTCAATACTACAAGAGAATGAATGTGTTTTTATGCCACTAAGTTTGTGGTATTTTGTTAAAGTGGCAATCTGAAACTCAAACATCCTCCCAGCAGCATTAGGAAGGATGCCCTGTCCTTCTTCTGTAGGTACCTGGATCTCCATCTCCTCTCATCTGCCACTAATTCTCCCTGTTCCTGTTGACCAAGGTCCTGTTTGGCCTGGGCAGGAGGGACACTGTCAGTTTCTCTCCATCCAGGCCCAGCAGAGACCCAGACCTCAACAAGCTCTCCAGGCCCAGCCTGGCCAGCAGCTACCTTGCCAGTAGAAACTCCAGTGGGATTCAAGTGGTGGAGGGGACTGGAGAACATTCAAGCTGCCATGAAGGTTTCAAACCTTAGAAATATCTTAGAATTTCCCCCTGAAATTTTTCATCATGCAGGTCTCTCCCATGCCCAGGCTCATCCCTCTTCTCAGCCTTTAGTCCTTTCTCATTGCCTCCCCCATTTTCTTCCCTCAAGAGGAGAGACAAACTGAAATAGAGTATCCCTGTAGGCACTAAGGTATAAAGGTCCCAGACATGGACTGTGCCCCTCCATTCTGGGAGACCCATCCGGGGTGAGTGTTCTTATTCCAGACAGGCAGAGATCTCTATGGTTCCCTCCAGAAACTCCCCGAACCGGCCGTTTCCCTCAGGGCTGAGCCCTGACTTCCCAGGAACCCTCAGTGCTGCCCCTCCTGGAGGCTGCCCCAGATTCCCACTGATCACTGTCCCAGGATTCCTTCTCTTCCTCCCACTTCCCCTCTTCCAGAGTATGACTCCCAGGATAGCTGGTCACCCACACAGTGAACATCCCCCTCCCACCTCCAGCAGATACTAGGGCAGACGCACCCATATGGGAGTGGGGGCGAGAGGCACTACCTGTCTTAATCCTGCGCCCTTTTTGTGCTGGGACACCAGTCCCTCTTCCCGGCCTTTACTCCTTTGGCCTGGTTCTCTCTCATCACTTCCCCATTTCTTTTTCTACAAACTCTCCACCACTCTGTTTTCAGGTGTTCTTCAAATGGCTGCTCCACGTGTCAATACAGCACCGGCACCTTTGGGAATGAGGGTCTCAGTACAGGGATAGCCCTCTCCCTCCTCATGTCCTCCTCCAGTGGGGGAACCTCTTCCCAGACCGCTCCCCTTGGCCCTAATGGAAAATTCGGGACCGTGGAATTAGGTGATAGGTCAGTCTGGAACCCACTGGGTGGGATGAGGCATATGCAAATGAGAGGGACGGGCTCCCGCAACAACCCCACCCGCAAACCCCAGCCTGCAGCATAGCCAGCACCCAGGGGTGTGAACCCAGGGGACAGGGACAGAAGTCCCGGCGCGGAACCCCACTCTGCTTCCATCAGACCGGGGTGGGGTAGTTACCTGATGCCAGGGAGCCTCTGTGTCGGCTTTGTGGTTCCTCCTGGTCGCCCCATTCCTCTGTGTCCCTTTCCACCATCTCTAGGGTTTCTTCCAGGTCTCTGCCCATACTGGCCCCCATTCTTTCTTGCCAAATTCTGCTCCTTCTCTCTTGGAATTCCCACCCCCAATAAAACAGATTCTTCTCATTTTAACTGGAAAGGAGCCTCACTCAAGAGACATAGTTCCCTTCCCACCACCCCACGCCTGGCCTGGTCTGGTCAGGCTCATTAGGGCCCACCTGATTGTTGAACCACTGACGTCCCCCAGCAAAAGTCCAGAAAACCAGAGTCAGCAACCTGCTCTCCAACCGGCCCAGATGCCTGTCTTGGACTCTTGTCCTCTTTAAGAGCCTCAACTCATTTCCACTGGCAGCCAGTAGGGATTCTCTGAGAACCTCAGCAAAAGTGTCAGAGTCCTCTATTTTTCTGTCACAGTTGTCATTATTGTTTAGCTGGACAAGGCCAGTTTTGTACACACCAGCCTGGGTGTATGTGGCCAGCGCCATAACCACTGTGCTACAGGCACCGAGCTGCTATACTCTTTCTTCTTGAGTTACTGAAGCCCTGTCTTGTGGCTCTCGCTTTTCTAAAGCAGGAAACTGAATTGGATTCAATAAAGCTAGCAGTGTGAGGGAGAAGTAGAGGTGAGAACACGGGTGTCTGGGAATAGGACAGTGGGAAGGGAAGGCAAGTGAGGTGTTGAGGGAACACAGGCAAAGGAGGGGAGAGTGTGTGTATGTGTACAGGACAGTAGACTGGCACTTATCCTCTTCCTGGCTCCACATAACAGACTTGAGGATCTATGTGGAGAGAGAGATTAGAGCTGATACTGGTGGTGCCACTGAACAGGGGTTTTATGAATGATGCTCTGGACACAAACACAGATGTTTCAGTGCTGTGACATTGAAAGTGTTTCCAAGAGGAGAAAGGAGGATTCTTGCAGGCTCTGTGTGGAAACCAACACTCAGGTCGGGCCTGGAGGAATGCAGGCCTGAGGAGCATTCCAAGTTAGCACCACAGCTGACATGTGAGCATCCTCATCATGGGCACAGGGCTGGGAGGATCCTCTAAGGAGATCTATGGATCACAGCTGAAGCCATAAGAGACAGACGTACCAACCACAAAGTATACATCAGATACTGCAGCTAGCACTCTAGATGATTATCTTATTTAAGTATCAAAATGACCCTATGTGGACTATGATATTGCAGGACAGGTACAGAGTACAGCTAAGGGCTCAGGCTGAGGTTACGTCCTGTTTAGATGAAACATGCTGCCATCCTCAGTCATTTAATTGCTCTGGATTTCAGCTCTGTCATCTATAAAAGACAAGAATAACAATGATTATGAAAAAGGAATGAACAGAATAATGAGGGTAATGCAAAGTGTATGACATCATGAAGGCCATATATGAGCACCCGGTAATTCTTTTCCTGATCATACCCATCTTATGTGTAAGAAAACAGAGCATCTGCAACTTACCCATGACACATACTGATCTGTCTGAGAGTTGAAATTTGAGTGACTAACTCCCTGACACTAGAACACAAAATCATGCCCATGGAAACACACTTGCCCAGCAAACCCCAAACTTACAGTGTCTTCAGGTGACCATGCCCTAATGTCAGGATACTAAGGGGGTTTATATATCAACCAGGAAATTTTACACCTATATAGGCAAAAAAGCCTATATCCTTGTGCCTTTTTGCCTCTGAGAGAGAGCAGGAATAAAAGTCATGTTTTTCTACAATCAAGGAGACTCTAGGCAGAACCCCACTGTGGCCTTTGCCCTATCAGGTCTGGTGTGGACATTCCACTGCTTTGAGCTGGCTAAGGGGGCTGGAGTGCATAGGCGTGTCTTCTGGCATGTCGTTGAAGCCTCCTGATTGTGGATTAACAAGACTAAGTTCCTGCCTCCAGATGGCTTAGGGCTTCAAAGAGTAGACAATCAATTCTATCCCCCCCATGGCCGTTTTTGTATCTATCAAGAATTGGGTCAGAGAGCTGATAGTGTATGTTTCCTTGATTACTATTTTGAGCATAATTAATAACTTAGAAGAATATGTATTACCTGTCTAGTAGACATGTGTATCACTTAATCAGTAGTCTAATAGGAACCTAGTAAAAGTTAATTTGTTTTTTTACAATATGTCACTGAGGTAATGAAATGATTATTGATTAATAGGGTGTACATGCAAAACTGACTAAGCTAGTGAAAAATAAAGAACTTTGCTATTCACCATCATCTTTGTCCTATACTATTCCAATAGCAAGCTTATACTCTGCATTACTGATCATCCGCGACCTGACACCAACACCTATCCATATTATCTTTTGAAAGTGAGGGCTAAATAAAGTTACTGAAGACAAAAATGATTAAGACAGTTCACTCTTCCATATGGCCTCATTAAAATAATTCTTAAAGAATTATTTCAGCAAGAATAAAGGTATGCTTCAAGAAACACACCAGGAATACAATAAAAATGACTGTATTGAAGTGTATGTGTAAAGAATTGTTTATTTATTCAATACAATAAAAAAGATTGTGTGTGTGTAAAATGTATATGTAAAGAATTGTTTATTCAATACAATAAAAAAGATCATATTGAAATGTATGTGTAAAGAATTATTTCAGCAAGAATAAAGGTATGCTTCAAGAAACACACCAGGAATACAATAAAAATGATTGTATTGAAATGTATGTGAAATGTATGATTTTACAGTATAATTAATTTCTTTACCCATTTTAAAATCATAAACATCTAACAATATCATGAGATTAGTCAAGGGCATTAGGACTATGCTAGGACACTTGTGAGGAGAATATAAATATGCAATTGATGTAATTCTTATTAGAACATTCATCATTAAGCTGATTTTAAGAGCTCAGGCCTTTCAGAATCGCTGAGTGAGGTCAGCAAATCCTCTCCTTAAAGAGCACTGATCAGAGTCACCAGTTCCATAACAACATGTTGTAGACTGAATTGTCCTTATTCCTCCCCTCCAATGCAACTAAATACCTTAGAAATTATTAAATAGGTAACAATAATAGGACTTTGAAGGCTGGAAAGAAGAAAGCAGATGAAGGTCCTCAAGACTTGAGGAATGGTAGATGTGTGGTCCCTGTGTTTTTAATTCCATCTCCCACATACCAAGGACCTGATGTGAGAGGGGCCTACAACCTAGAACCTAAAAGGGAAGCCAAATAGAGACCTGTGGGGAACCCCAACTCCCACTCCATAAAGAGGTCACCAGTAAACAGCCCTAGCTGCCCACACCAACAAAGCAATGTCTCCTGTCCCCCACCAGTGGCATGGAAAGACCCTGGCACAGTGGCTTCTTGTGGTGATGGTAAAGTTGCATATCTTAAATATAGTGGTACCTATGTACAGCTACTCAGATGTTAAAACTGCACAGAGCTACAGAGAACACACAAAATGAATGCACATGTAATGGTAAAATCTGAATCACCTCTATGGATTGTACCAATAGCCATGTTCTGTTTTTTATATTGTGTTATATTTATTCATAATATTAACACTGGGTGAAAGGTTCACAGGACCTCCTTGTACATTTCTATGATATATAATTAATCCCAAATTAAAACTTTTAAGGCAATGACCAAACTGGACAAGATTGCCATAAATGACAATATAAAAACTAGGGAAATGATATGAGGATAAACTGCAAACCTTATTGAGATTTTGCTAGTTTTGCACACACTTGTTGTTTGAATGTGTATGTGTAGATAATTTTATGTAATTTTATGTATGCAGCTTCATGTAACTACCACCACAATCAATGTACCGTACTGATCTATTGCTAAAAGTTTTCTTTGCATTTCTCTTATAACCATAGTCATCTGTTCACTCTCTTTCCCTAATCCCTGTTGACCTGTTCTCCATTTCCATAATTATGTTATTTCAAGAAGGTTACATAAATGGAATCATAGCTATGCAACCCATTGGGATTGGCTTTATGCATGCACCATAATTTCCTTGAGATCCATCCAAGTTATGTGTATCAATAGTTCATTTCACTTTATTGCTAAAGAGAGTAGGGATGTAGCACAATTATTTAACCATTTGCCCATTAAAGGACTTTTGGCTACTTTCCAGTTTGGGGCTGTTATAAATAAAGCTGCTGTGAATACTTATAAACAAGTTTCTGCAAGAAACTTATTTTTTACTTAAAAAAAGTAAAAGAGAAGATGAATTAAAATGATACACTAAAAAAATTATTTGACATAAACAAAGAGCACAGAAAGAACAGAGAAACAAGAGAAATAAAAGACATGAGACAAATAGGAAGTAAATAGTAAAATGGAAAAGTCACATCCAACCATGGTGATAATTACATTAAATCTGAATATATTAAAATTTCTAATAAAAAGGGCAGAGATTAGATTTTTTAAAAAGCAAGACCCAGGGATAGCCTCCAAGATGATAGTTTGGAGACATCTTCTCACTGGCCTCTCTCAGGAAGGTCGGTAAGAGGAGAGACTGGCCCCTTCCATCTGAATTGTCTCACTCAGAATCAGTGTTGGGAAGGCACAGAGGGATAGCATGGAATATCAGAAGTCAAAAAGATAAGAAGGAAGGATGGCTAGCCTGGAAAGCAGGTACAAGAGAGTGCGGTGACCCAGGGATGAAGCCTATAGGTACAATCAGGGCCCCAGAGAACCTCCTCCACTCCTCATGACCTCCTGTGGGGGTACACCAAGGACCCAGCAGAATTTTGGGTGGGTTTGTACCCCCAGGTGGAGGATCTGGAGTGAAAAAGCAGAACTAGGGACCCACATGATGGAGCTGGTAATTTGCAGCTGGGTGCTCCTTTGCACAGAGCACAGGCAGGTCTGGGCATGGAATCTGGTCAGCAGGAAACCCATCTGGCTGGAAAACATTGGGGAAAAAGTGTCCCACCACCACACTTCAAAGACATGCAGATCAAGAGCTAAAGCCCTGAGATAGCTACTATGTGGTCCCAGTTTGGCGCAGATTTCTAGGCTCCCATGGCAGGGCTGGCTTTGGTTCTACCTCCCAGACTTGGTTAATCATACTCAGGCTGGTCCTGCAGTGCCACAGACAAGATCAGGGAGGTCCTGCCTCCCTACAGGACCTTTTTAATCTCTGGGTACCATTTAAATCACTGAGGCATGCATGACCCTGCCTCAGAAAAAGTACATAACACCCAGACTTATTGCAGAACTGGGTTACAGCTCCCTAGAGCGTCAAGCATATGCCCCATACCTGAGACACCACTCCCAGGGTTTCAACACCTATGCAGCAAAACAGGCAATCCAGACCTGATTTCCTTGGCAACCAGTTGAAAATATCCAGACGTAAAAATCCATCAGACCACCACATTTAGTAAAGGCTGTGTTTTTCTCCCAATACCAGAGCACCACCTAGTGTTCATGCTAAAAAATCTGTAGCTGTACACAGTGATTACACTTTTTCTATTATCCTTTTGTTATCTCTTCCAGGGCATCAAAGAGGATATATTAACCCCAGATGTATATTTTTTCTTTCATTTATCTTTTATTTTTACCTCATTATTATTTCCCTTTTTTGTCTTTCTTCCCTTTTCTTTTCTCTTTTCTTCCCTGTACCAAAGGGCCATTTCAACCTTAAGGTGTAGAAGCAAAGAAGGTCAAAGGGAAAGCAGAAGGGAGAGAAGTAAGCAAGGTAATATAAATATTGAATTTATTATTAAATAACAATATTAAATTTATTTATCAAATAAATAAAAAGAAACCATACATGAGGAACCAAAAGGAAAAAAAAACACTGGCAACATGAAGAATCAGAACAGATCAACTTCCCCAAGAGATCACGATATAGCTCCCATAGATGACACCAACTATAAAGAAATTGTGAAAATGACATAAATGGAAGTCATATTATGGATGGTAAAAATGATGAAAAGAACTCAAGGGAAAGTGGAAAACCAGCAAAAGGAAATCCAAAACTTGACCCAAAATATTATAAAAGACAAGACAAAGGTCCCTAAGGATCTAGACATTATTAGAAAGTATATAATGGAGCCTGAACAAATGAAGGAGTCATTCTGGGACTTTCAAAATGTAGTGGAAAATTTCAACAATAGATTCAACTATGGAGAAGAAATAATCTCAGAGGTCAAAGATAGGCTTTTGAGCTAACCCAGTCATTTAACAAGGCAGAAGAGAGTAAAAGCACTACAATCTCTTAGAGAATTATGGGACTACACAAAGTGTACAAACATATGAAGTACACATATCCTTGAAGGAGAAGGAGAGAATCCCAATGGCATGGAAGCCCTAATTAATGATATCATTACTAAAAATTCCCAAGCATTGCCAAAGAGTCAGACATACACCTACTAGATGGGTATTAAACCCCAGGTCATCTCAATTCAAGCAGAGCATCACCTAGACACATTATTAACTCCTGGCCTTAACCAAAATAGAAGAGAAAATTCTGCAAGCAGCCAGGTATAAGCAGCAGCAGGTGACCTATACGGCAAGCTGATCAGGCTGGAAGCAGAAATTTTACATGCCAAAAGACAGTGGGATGCCACCTTCAACCTTCTCAAAAAAAAAAAAAACCCACTACCAACCTAGGATTCTTTGTCCTACTAAACTAAGTTTCATATTCAATGGAGAAATCAAATCTTTTTTTTTATTGAATGGTAACTATGTACATTAATGCACTTCTAGGGTACAGTGTGGGGTTTTCACATGCAATCTGAAATACTTCCATCAAACTG
>NW_003852541.1:4554554-4559242 GCF_000181295.1 Otolemur garnettii | reverse complement strand
GTAAGGTAAACCTCAGAAATGATCCCTCTAATCCCCCTCCCTCCACTCATTCTCCCCTCCCCTCTCTCTCCCCCCTCCCTGTATTCTTAGGCTGTTATTAGGTTATAGCTTACATATAAAAGGTATAAATTAGTTTTATAATAGGGGTGTGTACATTGGATACTTTTTCCTCCATTCTTGTGATACTTTGCTCAGAAGAACATTTTCCAGTGAGAAATCAAATCTTTTACTGACAAGTAAACATTGAGGAAATTTACCACTACAAGGCCAGCTCCACAGGAAATACTTGCAGACAAAGACAGTAAACCATCAGCAAAGTAAAGACACTCAAAACTAAAGGACAAAGCCTAGTTTCCACAATGGTCCAAGTGATAAAACAAGGCAACAGACCTCCACACAACAAGATGAACATAAATCCACCTTACTAATCAATTCTCTCAATAACTGTAAAAGGCTTGAATTCCCCATTGAAGAAACACAGGTTAGCTGATTGGTTAAAAAAAAAAAAAAGTACAAGTTAAGTATATGGCGTCTTCAAGTTATACATCTAATCCCCAAGAACAAAACAAGACTGAAGGTTAAGGGTTGAAAAACAAGATTTCAGTCAAATGAATACCAAAAGAAAGTGGGAGTCATAATTCTTTCTGTAGATACAATTGGCTTTAAAGGAACAAAAATAAAGACAATGGTGAACTCTATATACTGATCAAGGGAAAATATATAAGAAGACATTTCAATCCTAACTATCTATGCACTCAACATTAATGCCCCCAAATTTACAAAATGAACCCTACTTGGTCTGAACAATATAGTACCCTACAAAGCTATAATAGCAGGGACTTCAACCCCCCACTGACAGAACTGAACAAACCCTACAAGCAAACTAAACAAAGAAATTATGGGCTTAAACACAACTCTAGAATAAATGGGCTTAACAGACATATACAGAACATTTCACCCCCCATACTACTGAATATACGTTCTTCTCATCAGCTCATGGATCATTCTCCAAGATCAAGCGTATCCTTGGACACAAATCAAACCTTAACAAAGTTAAAGAAAAGAAATTATATCTTCTATCTTTACAGACCACAGTGGAATAAAAGTAGAATACAATTACAACTGAAACACTCATTCCCACACAAAGTCATGGTAACTAAACAACCTTTTGCTGAATGATAGCCAGGTCAAAGAGGGGATAAAGAAGGAAATTATTAGATTCCTTGAATAAAATGACTGTGAAGCCACAGTCTATCAAAACCTGTGGGATACTGCAAAAGCAGTCCTAAAAGGGAATACTTATTGCATTAAATGGCCATATCCAAAAGACAGGAAAAGCACAAATCAATAATCTAATGAATCATCTCAAGGAATTAGAAAGACAATCCCAAACCCAGAAAAGAGCAGAAATAATAAAATTAAATTAGAACTAAATGAAATTGAGAAGAAAAGAATGATGCAGAAGATTAATCAAACTAAAAGTTAGCTCTCTGAATAGATAAATAAAACTGATTAACCCTTGGCCAGATTAACCAGAAACAGAAAAGCAAGATCTCTAACAGGCTCAGTGAGAAACAAAAGGGGAGATAACAACAGAAACCACAAAGATCATCACTGAATAGTACAAAAAAAATTCTACACCCAGAAATTTGAAAATATGGAGGAAAGGGACCAGCTCCTGGAATCAGGATTGGCTATCTCCCTAGACTTAACTAGGAAGAAAGAAAACACTTGAACAGGCCAATATCAAGCACTGAAATTGTAAAAACTACAAAAAAGTTTACAACAACCAAAAGAGTCCTGGACAAGAGGGTTTCCACCAGAACACTACCAAACCTTCAAGGAAGAGCTCCTACCCATATTCCAGTCCAAAACATTGAGAAAGAAAGAACCCTCCCAAACTCCATGAAGCAGATATTACCCTGATACCAAAACCAGGAAAAGACACAACAAAAAAAGAACATGATGGACTGATGTCATTAATGAATATTGACACAGAAATACTCAAAAGTCTTAGCAAACAAAATTAAGCTACATATTAAAAAAAATTATCATGACCAAGTGGACTTCATCCCTGAGATGCAAGACTGGTTCAGTATATGCAAATCCATAAATGTAATTCACTACATCATCAGAAGTAAAACCCAAAACCATATATATGATCTGCTCAAGAGATGAAGAAACAGAATTTGACAAAATACAGCATCCTTTATAGATAAGAACACTTAAGAAAACTGGCATAGATGGGACATTTCTTAAACTGATAGAAACCATCTATGGCCAACCCACAACCAGTATCATACTGAACAGAGAAAAACTGAAAGCATTTTTGCTAGAAGTAAAACCAGACAAGTATGTCCACTATCACCACTACTATTCACCATAGTGCTGGTAGTTCTAGCTAATGCTATCAGGCAAGAGCGGGGTATCAAGGGTAGCCAAATGGGGACAGATGAGGTCAAACTATTACTCTTTGCTAATCTTAGAAAATCTGAAGGACTCAAACATGAGACTCTTGGAAGTGTTCAAAAAATATAGTAACCTCTCTGGATATAAAGTCAATGTTCACAAATCAGTAGCCTTCATATATATTCCAATAGTCAAGCTGAGAACCAAATCAAAGATACAGTACCCCTCACAGTAGCATCAAAGAAAATTAAATACCTTGGAATTATACTCAATGAAGAATATGAAGGATCTCCACAGAGAGAACTATGAAACACTGAGAAAAGAAATAGCAGAAGATGTTAACAGATGAAACAACATGCCATGCTCATGGCTGGAATGAAAATATCTATACTACCCAAATCAATCTACAGATTTAATCCCAACATCATACTTTAAAGAACTTGAAAAACTGTAAGGAAAACTGAATAGCCAATGCAATTCTACAAAATAAGAACAAATCTGGAGGAATCGCGTTGTTACCAGACTTCAGGTTATGCTGTAAGTCTATAGCTATCAAAACAGCATGATACTGGCATAAAAATAGAGACATAGATCTATGCAATAGAATAGAGAATCTAGAGATGAAATCATCCTCATTTTGCCATCTGATCTTTGATACAGCAAACAAAAGCATACACTGGGGGAAAGAATCCCTATTTAATCTATAGTGGTGGGAGAACTAGTTAGGCATATGAAAAGACTGAACCTACATATCTCACCACTTAAAAATTTACTCACACTGGAGAAAAGATTCAAATTTAAGACAAAAACTATAAAAAGAAGAAGAGAGTGTTGGGAAAACTCCTTTGGCAATTGCAGAAACAACAAAAATAAATAAAAAGGACCTGGTCAAGTTAAAAAGTTTCTGCAAGGCTAAGGATATCAGACTCTACACAGAACTCAAGCATGAACAAAGAGCAAACAATACTATTACAAACTGGGCAAGAGACATGAAGAGAATCTTCTCATGAGGATAGATGAATGGGTACCAAACACGTGAAAAATTTCTTGTGTACCTAATTATCAGAGAAATGTAAATTAAAACCATTTTGAAGTATCACCTAACTCCAGGGACAACGGTCCAACATCACAAGGTTCTAAAGCTGCTCTTGAGGGTGCGGAGAGAATGGAACACTTAGGCATTTGGTGGGACTCAAAACTAGTATGGCCTTTAGGGAAAGAAGTATGGAGATTCCTCTAAGAAGTTAAAGTAGACCTTCCATTTGAAACTGCAATCCCATTACTAGGTATCTACCCAAAAGAAAAAAAGTCATTTTACCATAAGGACATTTGAATTCGAATGTTTATATCAGTTTAATTGACCATTGCGAAAACGTAGAAACCACCCAAGTGCCCTTCAACTCATGAAGGGACTAACAGACTTTGGTATATGTACACCATTGAATACTATTCAGCCATAAAAAGATGGAAATTTTGTATCTTTTGTAAGAACCTGGAAGAATTTGGAGAATATTCTCCTAAGTATCACAAGAATGGAAAAACTAGTATCACATGTACTCAGTACTAAATTGAAACTAGTTTAACAACTAGAGGCCTACAGAAGAGAAAAACTCAGTCAAATTCATGAAGTGGGGAGGGAAGTGAGTGGTCAGTAAATTCCCACCCAACAGGTATAATACACCAATATATGGCATACTTCCTGGGTGAAGGACACAACTACATCTTGGACTTTACCTTGCAAACCCACGCAATTTACTAGTCATATGTGCTCTCACATTAACATGAAATTTTAAAAAGCAAGGTCCAATTATATGCAGTCTTAAGAAAGACATTTAAGGTTAAAAAATACAAATAGGCTAAAATGAAAAATGTAAAAAGATATTAATTGCAAACGGAGCCACAGTAATTGTAGCAAGATGTGGCAAAGCTGACTTAAAGGCTAAAAATACCACTACAGATAAACAGAAGTATTTTATAATGATAAAAGGATCAATAATCAGGAAGATAATAGCAATTTATAACTTACATGCAGCTAGCAAAATCCATGCAGCCAAAATTGACAGAATTGAAATGTCAAATATATAATAAGACAACCATAGTTGAATATCTTAAGACCCAATCTCAATAGCTGATTTAAAAAGAAATTGGAGGCTTGGCACCTATAGCTCAACCGGCTAAGGTGCCAGCCACGTACACCTAAGGTGGCGGGTTCGAATCCCCAGCCCGGACCCGCCAAACAACAATGACGGCTGCAACCAAAAAATAGCCAGGCATTGTGG
>NW_003852541.1:4539790-4554534 GCF_000181295.1 Otolemur garnettii | reverse complement strand
TCAAGTGGCTAAGGCACCAGCCACATACACCTAGGGTGGTGGGTTCGAATCCACCTGGGCCCGCCAAACAACAATGATGGCTGCAACCAAGCAATAACCAGGCATTGTGGCGGGCATCTGTGGTCCCATCTACTTGGGAGGCATAGGCAGGAGACTCTCTTGAGCCCAGGAGTTGGAGGTTGCTGTGAGCTGTAATGCCATGGCACTCTACCCAGGGGGACAGCTTAAGGCTCTGTCTCAAAAAAAATAATAATAATAATAAATAAAAATAAAAATAAATTGGACAGGATGTTGGTAAGAATAAGAAAATTTGAACATTATCCAACAATTTGATCTGACATTTATAGAATGTTCTACCCTAAACAGTAAAACACACTTTTTTACAGGTGTAAAAAGTTCACATCAAACATTTTCCAGGAAAAAATATATGTTTGGATGTTAAAATATCCCAATAAATTTTAAAAGATTGAAATTCTTTAAATGTTGGTTTAAGGCCATGATGCAATAAAATCACAAATCAAAAAAAGAAAGAAATATGGGAAAACCTCCAAATATTTGGGAATTAAAGAACACATTTCTGGCTCAGCACCCATTTCTAGCTCAGTGAATAGGGCACCAGCCACATACACTGAGGCTGATAGGTTTAAGCCCAGCCTGGGCCTGCTAAACAACAATGACAACTGCAACAAAAATAGCTGGGTGTTGTGGCAGGCACCTCTAGTCCCAGCTACTTGGGAGGTCGAGGCAAGAGAATTGCTTAAGCCCAAGAGTTTGAGGTTGCTGTAAGCTGTGACGTCATGGCACTCTACTGAGGGTGACATAGTGAGACTGTCTCAAAGAAAATAAATAAATAAATAAATAAAAATAAAGAACACACTTCTAAATGTGTACATCAAAGAAAAAATCACAAGGGAAATTAGAAAATATATTGAAAAGAATGTTATCCAAACACATCAACATTTTGATATCAATAAAGCCATGCTTAGAGGGAATGTATAACTTTAAACATTTATGTAACAAAAGAGAACTATCTCAAATCCATAAGACTAATATTCCATCTTTAAAAGCTAATAAAGGCCATGCTTGTAATTCTAGCACTCTGGGAGGCAGAGGAGGGTAGACAGCTTAAGCTCATAAGTTCAAGACCAGCCTGAGCAAAAAAGGGAGACCCCAAGTCTACTAAAACTAGAAAAAAATCAAGGCAAGAGGATTACTTGAGCCCAGGAGTTGGAGGTTGCTGTAAGGTATGATGCCACGGTACTCTATCGAGGGCCACAGCTTGACACTCTGTCTCAAAAAAAAAAAAAAGAAAACTAATAATGATGAGCAAACTAAACCCAAAGCAAGCAGAAACAATCAAATAAAAAAGAAGAGCCTAGTGAATTATAAAATAGCAAAACAAGGGCAAATAAAAACCAAAAAAGATGATCCTTGAAAAAAATCCATAATTTTTGAACCTTTCGCAACTCTTCCTTTAGAGAGCACAGGCAAGAATGAGAGAGGCAGAGACAGGGATACATAGAGAAGATACACCAAAAATTAGGAATTAACAGAGGACGTCATTTCCTACGACAGGTACTAGAATTTCAAGGAAATGCTTTGAACAATTTATGTCAACAAATTAGACAACTTCAATGAAAAGGACAGATTCAGAGAAAAACATCAGTTACTGGAACTTACTCAAAAGGTAGAGAAAATCTTCATATGTAGATCTAGAACAAGTAATTTTAAATCTTTCCATAATGAAAAATTCAGGCCCAGATGGTTCCTTTGATGACTCCTTCCAAATATCGAAAGGAGAAATTACACCATTATCTCTACAAATCCTCCAGAAAGAGAGGAGGGAACCCTTCCAACTCATTCTCCAAGAATAGCTTTGCCCTGATATCATAACCAGACAAAGTCATCATGAGAAAAGAAAGATTCAGACCATTATATTTCATGAATACTCATGTAGACACAAAAATACAAACAAAATGGAAGCAAACTACACACCACAAGGAATGAGTTTTGCTTTTTGCAAACTGATCTTAACTAGGTTGTTGGAGGAATCAAAAATGGAATGCTGATTGTGACAAATGAATCTAATCATATTGCAACTGAATCACAAACCATCACTGCAGGGAAGTGAAGCAAATAATCTTGAAAAACAGCGTTTGACTAGGCCGGGAGTGGTGGCTCACGCCTGTAATCCTAGCACCCTGAGAGGCCAAGGTGGATGGATTACCCTGAACTCAGAGGTTCAAGACCAGCCTGAGCCAGAGTGAGACCCATCTCTACCAAAAAAAAAAAAAGGCCAGGCATTGTGGCGGGCACCTGTAGTCCCAGCTACTTGGGAGGCTGAGGCAAGAGAATCCCTTGACCCCAAGAGTTGGAGGTTGCTGGGAGCTATGGTGCCACAGCACTCTACCAAGGGCCACAAAGTGAGACTCTGTCTCAATAAAAAAATAAATAAATAAAAGAAACAAAAAAAGAAAATTAAAAACTTCAAAAAAAACTGAGACAAAATTCAAAACAAAATAGCAAAATTCAAACAAAAACAAACAAACAAACAAAAATAAAACAGTTTGACTGGATACCCAAAGCCTAACTACAGAAAGAACTACACAAAATACTGCTGGTAAATCACTCAAGAGTTAGCAATTCTGAAACCACACTACATGTATACTAGGGTTGAATGAATAAGTAGATCTATTGTAAATAATTTTGACTAGGTTTCTCTGGAGAAACTGTTGGAGAAAGAAGATTACACATAAACAAAAAGAGAAATTTCTAGAATGAATTCTGTGGTTTGGGATTAATTTGAGGCCCCACTAATGAAATTACTTACACACATGCACACACAGATAAATACAGAAATGTAAGTGTGTACAAGTGTCTTAGAATGCAGACATATACAGTAGAACCTCCATAGTTGACCACTGCCCTACACTGACCACCTCCTTAACTTGATATAATTTTCATAGACTGGACATGCACCACAGGTACATGTCAGACGGTAGGCCTAGTTCCTTATAGTGACCACCCCCATATGTGGACCACTTTGTTACAGTCCCTTGGGTGGCCAACTTACAGAGGTTCTACTGCTATTTTCTTTCTTTTTTTTTGAGACAGAGCCTCAAGCTGTCCCCCTGGGTAGAGAGCTATGGCTTCACTGCTCACAGCAACCTCCAACTCCTGGGCTCAAGCGAGCCTCCTGCCTCCGCCTCCCAAGTAGCTGGGACCACAGGCACCCGCTACAACACCCGGCTATTTTTTGGTTGCAGCCATTATTGTTGTTTGGCAGGTCCAGGCTGGATTTGAACCCGCCACCTTAGGTGTATGTGGCTGGTGCCTTAGCCACTTGAGCCACAGGCACCGAGTCTACTGTTATTTTCTATACTGTCTCCTGAGAGAACCAAGAAGCAAGAGACTTCCCAGCAGCTGTCAGCATACGAAAGTCCCCAGATCTTATTTTTTTTCTTTAACAATTCAGTTTTGTTCCTATGAAGTTTGTAAAAAATTTCAAATGACAACGTTCACTCCCCATTTCATAAATCTTCCCCCAGTCTTTGAACTCATGTAAGTAACGGTTTACTTCCAATTTTCATTTGAGATCCTCTTTAGAAAGTCAACAGTAAGCTCTATTAATGCTCTATTCAACATCAGAGACTTTCTAGGAAAAGACAATTTTTCCTATGGGTTTTCTCATCAAATGTTCCTGAGTATGTTTGACAGTGATACCAGGAATTTTTCATTTCAACTGAACTGATACATAACAATGATATATAACATTTCAATTGCTCACCCCACAGAAGAAAAACATGTATTAGAAGTTAAGATAAAAAAAACTTTAACGAATTCACTCATGATGTGTGGCATTCTTTCAGTTCTCTTAAACATACATGAAAATTTTAAATAAGCAAACATTTATGTTTATAGGAAGATTTTGTTTGGGATCTTCAGAACTGAGGCAGGAAAATATAACATGATCCTGCAGCATCTTTTGAGGCTAGCAGGTAAAGAAGTACTTGGGGAAAAGTGGCAGGTGGGGGGACATACAGGCATGTTTGAGGGACTCAGGAGCTAACCTGAAAGAATTCAGAGGCCAACCTGAAATGTTTCGAGCAGCAAAATAAATAGCAACAGTATTAACTAATAGCCCAAAGAATAAAACAGATATGAGTCCATGCAAATATGAATGACTGAATAAATAAATAAATGGAGAGAACTCTTCCTCAGAGGATTCTTCCCTAAGGAATATTTCTAATCAAATGTTAAAGAAACAAGGGAACAGAAAATCACCATCAAGTCACCACAATAATAACAGCTGTCTATAAGATCCACAGAGGAATGCTCATATTAGTGGTGCAAATTTAACAATTAGCAAGATTTCTGCATAGCATCAGTGCCCTTCCCCACCACAAAAAAAAAAATTTATTACACAGAGAAAAGGCAGTAATTTGCATTAGATAATCAAGGTTAAGATTACCCATGAGAAGACATATGGCTATTATGTATCTCCTAAGAAATTGTGCTGAGAAGGGTACATCACCTCTGTGAGATTCTTAAAAATTTGTAACCTAGGTTGGGCACAGTCACTTATACCTATAATCTTAGCACTTTGGGAGGCCAAGGTAAGAGGATCATTTCAGTCTAGGAGTTTGAGTGGCAGCAAGCTATGATGATGTCGCTGTACTCTAGCTCAGGCAACAGAGCAAGAGCCTGTCTGCTCCCCCCACCAAAAAAATCCAGAACCAAAACGTAATCATGAGAAAACAACAGACAAACCTAAACTGAGAGAAATTCTACAAAACAGTACTCCTTAGACATGTTAAGTTTACAAATGATATTAAACTGTCTCACTTTGGAGGAGACTAAGGAGACATAACAGCTAATTGTAATGTAGGATCCTGGACTAATGCTGGGCCTGGAAGAAAATCTTACTGGAAAAACTGGGTAAATCTAATTCACGTCTAAAGTTTAGCTAATACCAATGTGTCACTGTATCAATGTTAGTTCCTAGTTTCAATAATCCTACTATAAGATAGTACCATTAGGAAGAGCTGAGTGAAGGCTATATGAAAATTCTCTGTAGCAGTGGTTCTCAACCTTCCTAATGCCGCGACGTATTTTCATTGTTACAATGGGGTCGTGGCACACAGGTTGAGAACTGCTGCTCTATACTGACTTTACAACTCTCCTGTAGGTCTAAAATTATATCAAATTCAAAAATTCTAAAAAGACTAACGTTGTCATGTGTGGTTTCCTAACACATACTAAGTATGATCTAACCCACAGTGAGGTCTGGTAGGAAGATGAGAAGCAGAAGAGACCTGTAGATCCTATATACTCAAGATGCAGAAATAGAAGTCAGCACCTAAAGCCAGAAGACAGAGTGACTGTCCCATTCACTGGGACACAGAAAATGTGACACAGTTAAGTCTGGCTAAACATGTCACCACTTATATAATGTAATTCTTCCTCCACCACTGATTCAAAGAGAAAAGACACATGAACATTTGGTAAATAAACAAAAAGTCCTTTGGGTGTGTGTGTTTGTGTGTGTGATTTTTGTTAAGAAAGATGGACAAGGACCCAATTAAGCAAATGGGAGAGGCAACTGCAGTAGCAGTGGGCATCCTGCCTGCTCCTACACAGACAAAACTGGTCCAAAGTTTCACTCTTCTGCTGTGAAGTTCCTGACCTCTGGGGTCAGCCAGGCTAATAACCTCCAGCCACCCAGCCTTTGGGGTACATCTGGCAGAAGAGAGGACGGGAATGGAACAATTTCTCTCTGGGGAGAATTAATCATCTTGGTAGGTCCACCAGAGCTTCCCTGGGTTGACCAAGTCTCTTGGGCTCCTTCAAGGGCAAAGCTGGTCTCATGATCATCTCCTACTAAGCCAGACCAAAGAACCAGCAAGGGCCAAGCAGCAAAGCATGGAGGACAGGCTCCTGGTGGACCAGGGAAAAGTCAATTTCTTTACAACGAGGCCAAGCTAGGTGATGGGTAGAAACAGAACAAAAAAGGCCAGAAAGGCAGACACACCAGCAGATTATGGTAAGGTGCCTGGGCTGGGGAGTTCTGCAATTTTCTTGAAGCACTATCTAGGCTGGAGGCAGAGCTGGTGCAGAAAGCCCTGGAAGCAAGCAGAGTGGAAGAACAGGAAGGCAGAATAGAGGTACGATTGGGTATAACCTCAGTCTCACCCTTCAAGACTTGGTTGATCCACAGGATGGCTGCTCTCTTCTCTAAGTCAAGGTCTTCAGCAGTGACTAGATAACCTAGCTCAGGGTGCGGGGGCAGGATCAGTGGGTCATTTCTTCTATAGGGAAGCAGTAGAGTACTTTTGCGCTTCTGAGGCCTGGAATTGTCAGGTGGAGGATAGCAATCCCTCAAGTTTTGTTTCTGCCCCAAGGAAGCACCTACAGCTGGTTCATGCTCCATCTTCCTTTGTGAAACCACTGAGGCCTGAGGGCCTTCCTCACTGGCTCTCTCTTCTGTCACCTGGGATGAGGCTGGGCTGGAGAACCCAGTGGCGCCTGCACCATTTCTTTTCTGCAGCAGTGGGAAGGTTCGAGTGGAACTATATGAACTGGTGATAGCATTTCGTTTGCTGCAAGTGCTCATGAATGTCTGAGATTTCATAAGCTGGCTGCTTGCTGAGCTCTTGTAACAAAAGTCTCTCTTCAGAGGCCCAGACTTGGGCACAAAGGAAGAGAGAACTCCATTGACCATCAGGCGCTGAAATGCAGACCGTGCACTTCCACCGACTTCTGGGTCCCTTTGTAGACCACCTTGCCTTTCGGGAGCCACGTGGCCTTCCTGGTGCTTTGCTAGCTCTTTCCTGCTTTTCCCCAGGATGGTCAAGGCTCTCTCCTCGGCTTTCACTTGACAGCTCTCTTTAAGGGCCCTCATCAGGACCTCTTCTGCATGGGGTTTTGAGAGATGGTCAGTCAGTGAAGTCCATATGTATGCGACTGACAGCTCCAGACCCACATGAAATGTCACTTTGCCCTTGGCAGATGCCATCTTCAGGATCACTGAGGTGCACAGCTTCCTGGAGCTGGAAGCAGACAGCACTGGCTTCTTCTGATAGCCACTCCAGGACTCTGAGGAAAAGACCCCGAGAAACAGACACCGAGCTTGCTGGACTGGATATCGCTGCCTATGGACTACAAGGAGCCGCCGACAGCGCTGGCGACGACGTGGAGAAGCCACTCGCTCCTCATACGACAGCCTCCGAGGCAGTTCCAGGTAGCGGGTAACTGAGTTAACCCGGAAAGCTGGGGGAACACGGTGGGCGAGGTGCGCGGGCGGTAGGCGCTCCGGTCTCTCCAGCTGGTCCCGGCCGCACAGAGCGGGGGCCCGCGGGGCTGGCTGAGCCCGGCTCAGGTAACTGCCCATGAGGTGACAGTTCTGCACCGGCCAGTTCTCCGAACCAAGTCAATGGCTCGGAGAGGTTTCCGTTAGCTGCTGAAGGGGCCCAGAGCAAAAGTACGCACTGTTGGGAGGGCCGCCTGTGACGCTGCCCTGGAACGCGGGAGAGAAGAAAGGGCGCGAGCGGAGCTGGTTCGAGTGCAGGGCGCAGGCGCGCGCGCGCGGCCAGGCCGCTGTCTGCAGGTGCCAGAACGAGGGAGACCCGCCCACCGGACGGCGCCGTCGCCAGTCCTCTGTCGGGGAACAGCCCAGGAAGACTATTTCCCAAGAGCTGGAACCGCGGAGGCGTCGGGCTCCTGGCTTAGCAGGGTCTACTCGAGATGGAAGCTTTCAGGGTCTGCACCCATGCGTCTGCCCCTCTTTTCCCTCCGTAGGCCACCGACGGGGAAAGCCGCACAGAACTGGAGTGGGCACGGGCACTGCCGCATCCCGCCCTGCTAGGGAGATCCCGGGCCCGGGGCAGCGTGGCCGCCTATCTGGGCAGCCAGGCCGGGAGAGAGGACTGCAGGAGGGAAGGGGACGTCCGGAAGCCAGGGTCGCTGCCCGCTACCCTCTGCTCTTCCCGGGGACTTTGTGTACCCATCATCTCAAAGGCTGTCTATTAATGAGATACACAAAAGAGTATTAAAATTAGAGTTCGACTCCAAACAATTTAAAAACATTGACTCATTGAAGTATGCTCTGCTTCCTTCATTGCCCTTTCTAAAATGAAATGAGAAAAATTCATGATAGAGGTTTATATGCTGCCACAATGTTAATGAAATTATCCCAGATATTTAGAGGAAACTTTTTTAATTAATTGAAATTATATTAAATTGTATTAAAATTTAAGATGTTTAATCAGGTATTTAATTAAAATAGTACATATAGGTTCTGCTCCTGTAGCTCAGCGGCTGGCGGATTTGAACCCAGCCCGGGCCTGCCAAAAAACAATGACAACTACAACCAAAAAATAGCCAGTCGTTGTGGCAGGCGCCTATAGTCCCAGTTTGTGAGGCTGAAGCAAGAGAATTGCTTAAGCTCAAGAGTATGAGGTTGCTATGAGCTGTGACGCCACAACACTTTACCCAGGGTAACATAGTGAGACTCTGCCTCAAGAAATAATAATAAAATAAAAAATAAAATAGTAAATATATATATATATCTCAATTGGGCAAATTAAAAATTCAATTAAAAATACAGCTCTTGGTTACATTAAAATAAAATATAATCTTGTTTTTGTTATCCTACAAATACCACCTTGAATACTTCGTTCAACCATTTTTTGTTTTGTTTTGGTTTTGAGACAGGTTCTTGCTATGTTGCTGGGCTAGAAGACAGTAGCATCATCATAGCTCACTGCAGCCTCAAATTCCTGGACTCAAGCACTCTGCCTGCCTCAGCTTCCCCATAGCTGCAACTACAGGGATGCCCATCACACTGGGCTAACTTCTTCTTTCCTTTCCTTTCTTTTCCTTTCCTTTTTCCTTTCTCCTTTGCTTTCCTTTTTCCTTTTCTTTCCTTTTCCCTTCCCCCTCCCTTCCCCTTCCTTTCCTTTTCTTTCTTCTTAACTTCCTTCTTTATTTTGTAGAGATGGGGTTTCACTTTGCTCAGGCTGGTCTCAATTTCAAACTCCTAGGTTCAAGCAATCCTCCTTCCTCAGCCTCCCAGAGTGCCAGGATGATAAGCTTGAGCCATTGTGCCTGGCCTAAACCATTACTTTTTTTAACAGCTCTATGGCAGTACAATTCATACAGTATAAGATTTGCCCATTTTAGGATTACACTTCAGTATTTTCAGTAACAGTATTTGTGTTACCCCCAAAAGAAAATGCATGCCTGTTGGCAATCACTCCACATTCTCACTCATATACTGTTGTAACCCAGCTCTCTTTCCCCTGCCCACTCCTGTCCCCCCCACCCAGCCCATTTCCCTCCTCCTCTCTTCTCCCCCCAGAGTCAGATTCCAGAAACAAGGCAAGTGCCTCCTCCCCCCAGGGTGGCGGAGAACGTGCTTCCCAGCCAGGTTCCCAGGCCCCCTTCTTCCTCCTAGAGTTGCCAAGAACAAGCTTCAGGTTCAAGAAAAAAAAGTCCCAAGTTTTACAAAACCCCCAAGTTCTCAGTAGATGAACAATGGTGAAAAACTCACTGAGACTTGATTAATTACTCTTGTATAACCATAACCATTGTGATATGAAATGTATCCATTGTCAACTGAAACTACATTAATTATTGTTCCATTGCTGTATCTATGACTACATGAGTTGTAACCCCCCTTAACCAGCCACATTTCTCTTCTGTAATATACTTACACAAAGTCTATAAAAGGTAACTCACACTCTCACTGGTTGCTGACTGTCTCTCGAAGCAGCAGCCCCTGCAGCAGGTAAAATAAATTACCAATTAATTAACATAAGTGGGGGTCTGACTTTATTTTACCAGGTCCTCTAAGTTATTTCAATACTTACTAATTAAAATAGTAAATACTCACTAATAAAATAGTACATATATTTATCAATTGGACAAATTAAATATTCAATTAAAAATACATCTCTTAGGTATATTAAAGTAAAATATAATCTTATTTTACAAATACCACCTTGAATACTTCTTTCAACCATGGCAACAGGCAACTTACTTTGTCTATAAATTTGTTTTTTCCAGACATTTCATGTAAACGGACTCTTTCACTGAACATAATACAGGAGAACCTCCCTACACTGACCACTGCCCTAAGTTGACCCAATTTTCATAGACCAGACAAGCGCCACATGTATGTATAAGTACAGTAGGCCTAATTCCTTATGTCGACCACCTCTGTATGTTGACCAGTTTGCTACAGTCCCTTGGATGGTCAATTTACAGAGGTTCTACTGTATTTTGAAGTTCATTTATATTGTAACATTTGTCAGTATTCTGTTACCTTTTTGTGGTGTGTGTGTTGCTTAAACAACAAAAATTTATTTTCTCACAGATCTACAAGTTAGAAATTTGAAATTAAGGTGTCAGCAGGTTTGATTTCTTCTGAGGCCTCTGTCCTTGGCTCTCTTCTCCCTGTGTGTTAACTTGGTGTTTCCTGTGTCTGATTCTCCTTTTCTTAGAAGGACAAACCCAATGACCTCACTAAATTACCTCAATAAAGACCCTTTTCCAAATACAGTCACAGTCTGAGGTGCTGAGGATTAGAACTTCAACACATGAATGGAGAGTCAAAATTTTACCCCATAATACTCCACCCTTTGGCCCTCAAAAAATTTGTATCCTTGAAGGCCATCCCCTCACAACAGCCCCAAATGTCACTCCAAAGTCTTATTTAAATAGCAACTAAATCAGGTATAGTGAGTCTAGAGATATAATTTATCCTGATATAATTTATTCTTCTCCAACAGTGAACCAATGAAGCCGGACAGGTTATCTACTTCCAAAATATCAGGATGGGACAGGCATAGAACAGACATTGCCATTCCAAAAAGAGGAAATTGGAAAGAATAAAGGAATGAGGTTCCTAAGGAAGTGCAAAACCTAGCACAGGATATTCCATTAGACTTTAAAATTTATTGGAAAAATTAGTCTATTATATAAAAATCAGCACTTAACTCACATTTGACCCTCCAGTTTGTGATATTTCTACACCCATTTATAAACATTAATATTTGCAGCTAACTTGAAGAAACTATGTGGAAAATTTCATTAGATTTTAAGGCTCAAGAATAATCTTCTTTGGCTTAATGATCTGTCTTCTGGACCCACCAAGGAAGTAGCCCTATTCCCTTGCCCTGGGTGGAAACCCCGACTCCTCTGGAGCTAAGAAAAAGACAGTCCTGTCCCAGAGCTGTGTTCCCTAGGTCCGTGGTAGCAGTAACAGTCCTCCTGACCTCTAAACCACCCTTGAGGTTGTTCTCCCCTGTTCTTATTGTATAGTGCATATTCACAACCAGATATCTCTATCATGCTGTTTCTTCCCTGCAGAATACCAGACATCTGACAGCTTTCCTTCATTTTATCCCTTCTCTGTCACTGTCAACTCAAGCTAGCAGTGCTTCTGCTAAGATAGTTGACTGGATCAAGAAGTCCCATGCCTATAATCTTTTTAGTAAAAGCTGTCCAACCACACCCTTGGTGTTCTTTTCAGAGCACACCTTCTCATTTTTTGCAATATGCTTAAGCTGAAAATTTTCTAAATCTTCAAGTTCTAGTTGTTTTTCACTTAATAATTCCTTTTTCTATTATCTCTCTCTCTTCACATTTTGCTATAAGCAAGGAGAAAGCAGCCTACAGCTGCAACACTTTGGTTAGAAATGTCCTCATCTAAATTTCTCAGTTCATCACTTAAAAGTTCTACTTTCCACAAAAGAATAGAACACAATTATGCTAAGTTCTTTGCACTTTATAACAAGGATTTTCTTTCCTTCAGTTTCTGAAAACATGTTCTCTATATCCATCCAAGATCTCCTCAGACATACCTTTAACATTCATACATCTACTGACATCATGTCATGATGATGTATGTATACATATAAATTATTCTCATAAACATTCTGAATATGTGTGTGTAAAAAACAACACAAGCTTTCTCTACAGCTCTCCACTTTTCTGAGCTCTCACCAACACCACCTTTAATATATTCTCTATAGAATTCTCTATAGAATATTCTCTATATGAAGAACAGTCTCTTCAAGGCAACCTAGGCTTTTCTAATGAGCATCTCAAAACTCCTCCATTCTCTACTCATTGCCTAATTCCAAGACCACTTGCACATTTTTATGCATTTGCCTCAATAGCCATCCAATTAACAGTAAGAAAATCTGTTTTAATTGGTTAGGGCTGCCATAAGAAAGTAACACATTTTGGGTGGCCTTAACAAAAGAAATTTATTTTCTCACCGTTCTTGAGACTAGCAGCTGTAGATCAAGGTGTTGGCAAGGTTGATTTCTTCTGATGACAGTCTTCTCCTGTGTTTTCATATGGTCTTTCCTTTGCCCTAATTAATTTTTATGGCTGATAAATATTCCATTGCATGGATATGTCACATTTGTTAATCCATTCATCAGTTGATGGATATTTGAATTGTTGCCACTTTTTGGCTATTGTGAACAATGCTGCTGTGAAGATTTGCATACAAGTGTTTTGGAGGACATGTTTTCATTTCTGGAGGTAAATGCATCAGAGTTGGATGGCCTGGTGATACAGTAAATCTACATGTGGAGGCTAAAGCAACGTCATCTTGGATGCTAATCCACATGTTGATTTCCGATTGACTCCTATTCCAATAATGCCTCTAAGATTTCTACCTCATCTACTGTTACTATAAATCCTGCCCTTTGGCCGGTTCATACAGCATTTCTGTTTTTCCCTGAGGTATCTATGTCACTTGTCCTATACATTCCTTCCCTATAGTATATAAGCCTAGGTCTCTCAGTTGTAATGAGGCAAGAGAGTAAAAGCCGAGCTAAAGATCTGTCCTAGTCACTCTGTATAGGCATTAGCCAAACAGTCTGTAAGACTCCTACCTCTAGCAGCAGATGCTCTGTTATCTGTATGCCCTTCCCCTTGGTATGTGCTGGGCCTAGATAGTAACCTTGTAACTGCCTTAACCTTCCATCACCTTTGAGGACAGGTAGCCTGACCAGTACCAAGGGTGCGGTCCAACCTGACCTTTCCTTGAGTCCCAAGACTTTCACGTCTGTCACATCTCTCACATCCTTCACGACTTTCATGTGTACCCCAGCCCTATAAAATGTATAAAAGGAAGGCAAGAGATTAAGTTGGTGGGCTCGGTTTTTAGGACACTAGTCCATGGAGTCTCCCAGCTGAGGAATAAAGCCACTTCCTCTTCCAGCTGGTGCCTGGAGTCTTCTGTTTGCGTTGGTTTCCTGCTACAGTAAAAACACAGAGACCCATCATCTTGCAGCTGCCCAGGACTAAGTCCTGATGAAATGTTTCTTTCTGAAAAATTGGATATTTCAGCCTCTTTCTTTGGCCTTTCGGCTTCCACGAAGTTTAGGGATAGGTTTGCATAGATCCGCTCACTGTGGAACACTAGGTTTAACCTTTGAAGAAACATCCAAACTGCTTATTCCAAAGTGGCTGCTGCATTTTAAATCCCCACCAGCAGTATATGAAGATTTCTATTTCTCCACAATCTCACCAACAGTTTTTGTCTTTATCTGCAGCTATCCCAGGGGTTGAGAAATTGTTTTTCATTGTAATTTTAACTTGCATTTTCCTAATGTCTAATACTAAGCATCTTTTCATGAGATAATTGGCTGTTCATATTCCCTTTGGTGAAATACCTATTCAAATAATTTGCCTATTTTTAAATAGGGCCATTTCCTTATTGCTGAGTTTGAGTTCTTTATGTATTCTGAATATCAAATAAGTTGCAAATATTTTCTCCCAATCTATGGCTTATCTTTTCACTTTATTGATCACTTTATATGTCTTTTTTTTTCCTATAGCATAGCCAAGTTTTAAATTTGGATAAAGACTTATTCATTATTTTTTATTTCATCACATGTGCTTTTGGTTTTATATCCAAGAAATCTTTGCCTAACTCAAGATCTTAAAGATTTACCCCTGTTTTTTCTAGGAGTTTTATAGTTTATAGTTTACATTTAGGTAAATGATCCATTTGGAGCTAATTTTTGTGTATTGTGTGAGGTAAGGGAACATTCTCTTCCTTTTCCATGTGAACCATCATCATGTATTGAAAAGAGTATCCTTTCTCCCACTGAATTGTGTTGGCACCTTTGTCCAAAATTAATAAGCCTTAAATGTTTATTAATTAACCTTAAGGTTTATTTCTGGACTCTCAATTCTGTTCCTTTGACTTGTGTGTCTTGTCTTATGCCACAACCACAACACACTGTCTTGATTACTGTAGCTTCATAGTGAGTTTTCAAATTGAAAAGTGCACATCTTCCAACTTTGTTCTTTTTAAAGATTGTTTTGGCTATTCTTGGTTTCTTAAATTACCATGTAAATTTTATGATCAGCTTATCAATTTCTAAAATTGACAGCTTGTATTTTGATAAAGATAGCATAAGTCTTTAGATCAACTTTGAGAATGTTGCCATAATAATATTGTCTCTGATGAATAAATATGAGCTATCTTTCCATTTATTTAGATTTTCTTTAACTTTTAACACCAATGTTTTGTAGTCTTCAGTGTGTAAATCTGGCACATTTTTTTGTTAAATTTACTCCTAACCATTTTATTGTTCTTGATGTTAATGTGAACTGACTTGTTTTTCTTAATTTCATTTTTGTACTGTTCATTAGTGGTTCACAGAAATTCATTTTTGTATATAACTTCCATCTTACAACTTTCTTTTTTTTTTTTT
>NW_003852541.1:4533091-4538818 GCF_000181295.1 Otolemur garnettii | reverse complement strand
ACTCTACCCAGGGGGACAGCTTGAGGCTCTGTCTCAAAAAAAAAAAAAAAAAAATATTGTGAATTATATTAACTGATTTTAAGATGTTAAAGATATTAAACTAACTTTGCATACCTTACCTAAATCCACTTGATCATGACATATAATCATTTTTATGTTTTGCCAGATTTGGCTTACCCATATTTTGTTGAGGTTTTGTGCATCTATGTTCATGAGAGATTTGGTCCATATGGTTTCCTTTTCTTGTGACGTCTTTATTTGAGTTTGGTATTCAGAATAATACTGGCCTCATAGAATGAGTTGGAAAATGTTCTTTCTTCCTCAATTTTCTAAAGAGTATGTGAAGGATTCGTATTATTTCCTACTTAAACTATTGACAGGATTTACCATTGAAGCCATCTGGGCTTTGTGGAAAGTTTTTTTTTAACTTTTAATTTTCAAATTACTATTCATTCACAGAAAGTTGCAAAAAATAATGTACAAGGAGGTCCTATATTCCAGTTTCCCTAAATGGTAATATTTTATACAATTAGAGTACAACATTAAAACCAGGAAATTGACATTAGTATAAAGCACAGAATCTCTTCAGATTTTACCACATTATATGTCCCCATTTGTGTGTGTGTGGTTCTGCAAAATTGTAACATATACATAGATATGTGTAGAGTCACGAGATTCAGAACTCTGCATCACCACAAGAGCTTCTAATGCTTCCCTCTAATAGCCATATCAACACCCACTCACTACCTTGGGAAGATTTTAATCACTATCAATCTTTACATCTTACAGATTTACATAGATTTTCTATTTCTTCTGGATTCAGTTTTGGTAATTTGGTTCCTCCTAGGAATTTTCTATTTCATCTTAGAGGTCAAATTTGTTGGAATAAAGTCATTTATGGTATTTCCTTAAGATCCTTTAAATTTCTGCAAGATTGATAGTGATATTCCCTCTTTCATACCAGAGTTTAGCAATTTGTGTCTTTTCTCCATTTTTCTTGATTAATCTGGCTAAGGGTTTGTCAAAATTTTTCAATGTTTCCAAAAACTTTTAGTTTCGTTTATTTTCTCTGTGTTTTTCTGTTTCCTATTTTACTTATTTACACCATAATCTTAATTATTTCCTTACTTCTTGCTTTTGATTTAACTTCTCTTCTTTCTCTTATTTCTTATGATAGAATATTAGGTTATTGATTTGAGGTCTTTCTTATTAACATAGGCGTTTCAAACTACAAATTTCCTACTAAACCCTATCTTATCTGCATTCCATAAATTCAAGATATTATGTTTTTTATTTAATTCAGCCCAAATGTTTTCTACTTTCCTTAGTTATTTCTTTTCACACTCATTGGTATTTAAGAGTATTTCACTTAATTTCCACAAATTAGTGGATTCCCTTAATTTCCTGTTGTTAATTTCTATAAATCTATTTCATTTAATTAAATCTAAGAGAATTTTTTTATGGTATATTGTATAGTATGTCCTGAAGACCTTTCCATGTACACCTGAGAAGAGTATGCATTTTGATGTTGTTGACTGAAGTACTCAGTAGATTGTACCTAGATGTAGTTTGCAGATAGCATTGTTCGAATCTTCTACATCTTGCTGATTTTCTAATTGTTCTATCTGGTATTGGGAGTGAGGTATTAAAGACTCCAACTATAATTGTCGAATTTTTGTGTCCCTTCGGTTTGGTCATTTTGCCTTATATATTTTAGGGCTCTGTTGTGAGGATCATATATGGGCTTTTTCATTAATTCTAACTTTAATCATTACAAATTATCCTTATCTCTAGCAATATTTTTTGTCTTAAAGTCTATTTTCTCTAACATTAATATAGTTTTTCCATCTTTCTTATAGTTGATGTTCACACAACACATTTTTTTCATAATTTTGCTTCTTACTTATTTGTACATTTGAATCAGACCTGTTTCCTGTACACAGCAAAGAGTTGGATCTTCAGTTTCAACTTTTCCCTTTGAATTGCTTCATCTATTGAAATTTATTATGTTAATGTGACTGGAGTTATATCTACCATTCTTTTTCTATTTATCTTACAGTGCTCGTGTTACTATTTCTCCTTTTGCTACCTTCTTCTGTATTAAGTGAAATTTTTTAGCATGTCATTTTAACTATTTGGTTCATTTTTAAACTATTTTCTTAGTTATTTTTATAATGGTTGCTCTAGGGATTATAATATACACTTTTATCAGAGTCTACTTCATATGGATGCCAACTTAATTCTAGTAAAATACAGAAACTTTATTCCAATATGATTCCATTTATGCACCCTCCCTTCTGCTGCCATGTATATTATACCTATGTACGCTATAAACTAAATAATACAGTGTTATAATTATTGCTTTCTATAATTTCATGTCTTTTACAGAACCTAAAAGAAGAGAAATATATGTTTATAGAGATTTAAGTAACAATCTACTTATCATTCTCAGTACACTTCATTTCTTCTCATGGATTCTATATATTCTCTTAAGTCATTTCCTTGCTTTAATATAGCTTCATTCCCTACATCCTATTTGTGCTATTATTGTCATATATATTACATCTTTATATGGTAAAAGACTAATAATAAAATTTATAATTATTGCTTTATGCGATTTTTAAGTGAGATAAGAAAATGAGAAAAGACCAGGTGCAGTTGCTCACACCTGTAATCCTAGCACTCTGGAAAGCCAAAGCAGGTGGGTTGCTTGAGCTCATGCATTTGAGACCAGCCTGAGCAAGAGTGAGCCCCCCCTATTAAAAATAGAAAAACTGGGTGGTGCCTATAGCTCAGTGGGAAGGGCACCAGCCACATACACTGAGGCTGGCAAGTTCAAACCCAGCCGGAGCCAGCTAAACATCAATGACAACTACAACAAAAAAATAGCCAGGCATTGTGGTGGGTGCCTGTAGTCCCAGCCACTAGGGAGGCTGAGGCAAGAAAACCACTTAAGCCCAAGAGTTTGAGGTCACTGTGAGCTGTGACTCCATGGCACTCTACCGAGGGTGACATAGTGAGACTCTGTCTCAAAAAAAAAAAAAAAAGAAAAAAAAAGAAAAACTGGCCTGGTAAAATGGTGTGCTGGTAGTCCCAGTTATTGAGGAGGCTCAGACTAAAGGATCTCTGGACCCCAAGAGATAGAGGTTGCTGTGAGCTATGAGGACCCCACAGCACTCTACACAGGGCAACAGAGTGAGACTCTATCTCCAAAAAAAGAAACAGAAAAATATAATGTACTGTATTATAATTACCTAATTGCATTCATCAGTGTTCTTTTTCTCTATGTAGATTCAAATGAAATGTCACTGTTTCAGAATAAAATAGCTTGCTTTACTATTTCATGTAATGAAAATCTGTTAGCCACAAATTCAGTCTTTGTTGATCTGGGAATGTCTATATTTTACTTCCTTTTTTTTTTTTTTTTTTTTGAGACAGAGTCTCATTCTGTTGCCCTGGATAGAGTGCTGTGGCATCATAGCTCACAGCAACCTGAAACTCTTGGGCTCAAGCAATCCTCTTGCCTCAGCCTCCAAAGTAGCCAGGATTACAGGCGCCTACCACAATGCCCAGCTAGTTTTGGACACAGAGTCCGGGCTCTTGCTCAGGCTGGTTTACTTTCATTTTTGAAAAATAAGTTTTTATCTATAGCTACACTACCCTGAACACACTTGATCTTGTCTGCAAGATAATTTTGCTGGATGTAGGATTCAATATTGAGAGGGGTTTTTTTCTTTTAGCATGTTGAATATGTTACTGCTCTAGTATGTCCTCTATGGCTTCTGATGAAAAGTCAGCTCACATGATGAGCCAATTTTATCTCACTGTTTTCAAAACTTTCTCATTGTTTTTGGCTTTTCAGAGTTTGACTGTGATGCATGTAAGTGTAGATGATTTTTGAATATATCTTGGCATTTATTGAGCCTCCGGTATGTACGGGTTAATGTCATGGTAATATTTTGCATCAAATTTAGGAAGCTTTTGACCAACATTTCAAATATTTTTCTGCCATTTTCTATTTTGCTCTTATTATGATATTCTCATTATGCATATGTTGATATGCTTAATTTTGTCCTACAGACTGAGACACTATTCATTTTTCTACATGCTTTTTGCTTTCTGTTTTTCAGATCAGATAATCTCTATCTATCTTTAAGTGCACTGATTCTTTATTCTGCTGGCTCAAGTCTGCTGTTGAGATACTCTAGAAATTTTTCATATCTTTTATTTTACTTTTCAACTCCAAATTTTCTATTTGCTTCCTTTTAAATAATAATTTCTACTTCTTTATTGCTGGTCTCCATTTGAGGAGTCACTGTCACCTTAATTTTCCTTAATTGTTTAAATACACTCTTCTTTGGTTCTTTGAACATATTTATACTAGCTGCTTTGAAGTCTGTTTGCCAAAGCCAACATCTGGACCCTCTGAAGGTAGTTTCTTCTGCCTGCCTTATGTTTCTACATATTGTACTGGCCATGCATTCCTGCTTCTTTGCATGTTTCGTAGCTTTTTGTTGAATCCTGGACATTCCAGAAAGTATATTATAGTAACTGTGAATTTATATCTCCCAGGGATTATTGTTTTCACTCTTTTGTTTGTTTGTTTTGTTATTTTCCTGTGAATTCTGTTTACCTTGTAGTGTTTGATGTTACTGCATATTGCAATTAATAGTGAAAGACTAAATGCTATCCCCTAGGATCAGGAACAGAAAAAGAATGTCTGCTCACACAACCTGTATTCAACATTGCAGTAGAGGTTCCAAGCAGTGAAATAAATCAAGATTAAAAAATCAAAGGCATCCAGACTGGAAAAGAATTAAAAATTGCTATTCACAGAAGGCATGATCTTCTAATTAGAAATTTTCATGTAATCTAGAAAACTAATAGAACTAATAAGTGAGTTTAGCAAGGTTTCAGTATATAAGATTAATAAACTAAAATCAATTGTAGTTCTACAGAGTTACAAAGGATCATTGCAATTGAAAAAGAAATAGGATAATTATTTCTGGAAAAAATATACAATATCAGTAAAGATACAGAAAAAGGAAACAAACAGAAGTGCTGGATCTATAAAAAGTACAATAACTGAGATGAAAAAATGAGTGAAGAGTTTCAACAGCAGAATAGAATGAGTAGAAGAAACACTCAGCAAACTTGAAAATAAATTGACTGAAATCATCCACTCTGAGGAGCAGAAAGAAAAAGGAATTTTTTTAGAAGAACAGACCGCTGAAGACTATTGGATACCATCAGTATATCAACATATGTACAATAGGAGTTCCAGAAGGGGAAAGAAAGAAAGCAATAGAAAGAATATTTGAAGACATAAAATCCACAAACTTCCTAAATTCCATGAAAGATATGGGATTTACACATTTAAGAAGTTCAGGGGGCGGAGCCAAGATGGCAGACTGCAGCCAGCTTTTTACAGAAGCTCCCGTCCAGAAGGAGGCTGAAAGGACAGAAGCTTAGCAAATTGGCTGATGGTTTGGAGCAGAGACAAGAGAGAAGATTGAAGAGTGCACTTCAACCTTCCTGAGGCGAGCTGCGACCCCAGAAATACAACCAAAATGTACAAAATCCACCACCAAGCGGACAGGAGTCCCCTCCCCCACAACAAGGGCTCGCAGTTTACTCCATACAAACAAGTGAGCAGAGTTCAAACTTCCTCCCACTCTATTCCACGGGAGAGACCCCCTAAAAACTGGACCTCCTACCCCTGCTGGC
>NW_003852541.1:4530985-4532837 GCF_000181295.1 Otolemur garnettii | reverse complement strand
CCATCCCAGCCCCAATCCTTTGGGCAAGCAAAGGTTCCGGACAGTAGCCACAGGCACGGCGCATTTAACATTCTTGGGTGGAGTGCAAGCCCTCAGGGGGCTAATGCGGCTGAGACAAAGGCAGTGGGCAGGCAGAGGCTAAAATTGACACCTGAGTGTAAAGCTGAATGCAACCTCTGATTTACAGAGAAATCTAGCCGGACAGAAGCCTAATTTAAAGGCGTAAGGCCCCCCTGCCGAACTCAGACTTCTGGCTGATTTTGCCAGGTAAACCCTGGGAGCAGTGGCCTACTGGAGTGAATAGGACCACAGACCTGGGGATTACAAGTGACTGGGTGCAAGGTGGGGAAGGAGGTATTAACCTTCCCAGACTAACCCATTTGCCAGGTGGGTCCCTTTGCCCTCGCGGAGCACTGGAATAAGTTATATTTGAACTGCAAGCAGACCCCTCTTATCTAGCTCCCAGAGACATTTGAGCTCGTCCACCTGAAACGGGTGCTGACTGGGACAACTGGTTTGGACCCCTCAAACCTGGTAGACCACCCAAGGACTATTCAAAGGGGCACCCCGGGTGTATGGTTGAGGGAAGGTTTGAACTATATAAAACTATATATTCCCCACCTGCAACATTGAACTCTGAGGAGTCCCCACCCACTCACTCCGAGGATTGGAGAGAAATCTAGCCAGACAGAAGCCTAATTTAAACACGCAAGGCCCCCCTCCGAACTCAGATTTCTGGCTGATTTTGCCAGGTAAACCCCTGGAGCAGTGGCCTACTGGAGTGAATAGGGTCACAGACCTGGGGGACAACGAGTGACTGGGTGTAAGGTAGGGAAGGAGGTATTAACCTTCCCAGACTAACCCAGTTGCCGAGTGGGTCCCTTTGCCCTCACAGAGTGGGGCGGGCCCCAAAACTGCTTGCTAGAGTCACACGCCTCACGGGCAGCAGGCTCCTGCTCTGGGCAGACCCAGTACCGCTCGCTAGTGCCACAGGCGTCCTGCAGGCAGAGGCAGAAATCCTCGATTCCAGGTAGACCCCAAACAGCTTGCAAGAGACACACACCCCCCACAGGGGCCAGGGAAGGTGTTCCCCACTCCAGGCTCCCAAGCTGGGTGGGCCTAGAACTGCTTGCTAGAGCCACACTCGCCCTGCAGGTGGTGGTGGAGGGGTCTACCACTCTTGGAGGGCCCAGAACTATTTGCTAGAGCCACATACGTCCCTTGGACAGAGGTGGAGGAGTCCCCCGCTCCGGGCTCCTGCACTGCGATGGCACAAATCGGCTTGCTAGCACCGCACGTATCCAATGGGCAATGGTGAAGTAGTCACCTGCTTCCCCCCAGCTACTCTGGTGGGGCTGATCTAGGACTGATCTGGTCGCTTGCGCTACCGCTGCCATTCCCCTACCCTCTGGCTGCTCCAGGGTGCTGAACTGATCTAGCCACTACAGTTCCCCTGTTCCACCGGTTGCCCCAGAGGGGCCGAACTAGGACTGATCTGGCTGCTGCCAGTTTCCTGCCCCCCGGTCGCCCAGCAGGCTGAACGAGGTCTAATCTGGCCACGCACACTCCTGTGCAGCTGCTGCTGTTCCACTGCACCCCAGCTGCCCCAGCACCTGAGAACTGGGAGAAGACAACAGACACACTCTGCCTGTCTCTCTGGGCAACCAGAAGAAGCCATCAACTGAATGGTTCTGAAAAGGCCTCCAAACAAGGTAAACTCAGCATGGGGCGGAAATAGTGGAAAAACTCTGGCAACTGAAATAACCAGAGTAGATCAACTCCTCCAAGGGAAAAGGGGGAAGACACAATTGAAGACCCCATCCACAAGCAAATGGCTGGGATGTCAGAAATC
>NW_003852541.1:4521632-4527168 GCF_000181295.1 Otolemur garnettii | reverse complement strand
AGCAAAGTATCACAAGAATGGAGGAAAAAGTATCCAATGTATACACCCCTACTATGAAACTAATTTATACCTTTTATATGAAAGCTATAACCAAATAGCCTAAGAATATGGGGAGGCGGAGGGAGATGGGAGGGGGGAATCGGTGGAGGGAGAGGGATTGGAGGGATCACTTCTGAGGTTTATCTTACAGGGGTATAAGTGAATCTTTCTAAGAGTAGAGTGTGAATGTTTTAAAACAATAACTGAGAAAATGACATGAAGGCTGTGTTGACAAGTTTGACAGAAGTATTTCGGATTGCATGTGAAAACCCCACACTGTACCCTAGAAGTGCATTAATGTACATAGTTACCATTCAATAAAAAAAAAAAAGAAGTTCAAACTCCTAGCATGATAAAATCAAAGAGATCTACACTAATACACACAAATCGCCAAAAGGCAAAGAAAAACTTCTAAAAGTAGCAAAAGAGAAGTACATCCACGTACCAAAGATCCTCGATAAGATTAACAGCTTATTCTCATCAGAAACCATACAGGTCAAAAGTCAGTAGGATAACATAAAGTGCCAAAAGAATAAAACTGTCCACCAAGAAATGTATATTCATCAAAATTATCTTTCAACAACTGAAGGAGAAATTAAGACATTCTCAGATTAACAAAAGCTGAAGGAGTTCATCTCTATTAGGCCTGCCCTACAAGAATGCTAAAGGAGCATCTCAGGTTCAAATGAAGGGGCTCTAGGCAATAACACATAGCTGTATGAAGAAATAAAGAACACCAATAAATGTACCACATAGGGAAGGTAAAAGTTAGTATTATTATATTTTTGATTTGGAATTCCTTTTCCTTCTTTTTTACTAAATGATTTTAGAAGTAAATGCCTAGAACAATCATTACAAATCTATATATAATGGCACACAATGTAAAAATATATAATTTATAAAAAACAACATAAGTGGGTGATGTGTTTCCTAAAATTGAGTTTTGTATACTATTGAAAATAAGTTGGTATTAATTTAAACTAGATTGTTATAAATTAATTTTAATCCTCAGTGTAACCATTAAGAACTAACTAAAAGAAATACATAACTCACTTATGGAACTGGATACTTGGGGTTCCTGACAGGAACTAAAGGGGGAGGGCTGTTAACTCTGCTTATTCTCATTGCTGGTTCTCTCTTTTCCAGAAGGAAAGTTCTGGAAGCCCAGCCAGGGGTGATGTTTCTTCACAGATTCTGTACTAACCTGACAGCCACAGACATAAAGTTTGGAGCGTACTCCCATGGGGACTTGGCTATGATGGTTAGATGATGGTTTCTACTACTGATCTTAGGCTGTGACTGGTAGAGAGCCATGCCCTTTCTCTCTGGTTGCTATTATGGATTTTGCTGTCACAAAGGATGTCCTCTAGCTAGTGTTGAGCAGATTTTAGGAACTTCTTTCCTGTATTAACCTGTGTGAGCAGCTGTAGTCATAGTGGAGAAAAAACTCACCTAGAAATTTGGGGGCACTTATGAGACAAGTAGATAGATAACTTTCTCTTTATTTTGTACAACTATCAAGTTTTATCTGAAGAATTTCAATAAAATAATTTAAATCAAATAAAAAATACATAAAAAGAAATGACAAAAGAATCAAAAAAGTACATTAAGAAATACAAAATTAATCACAAAAGAAGGCAATAGAGGAATTGAGGAACGAAAATAATATAAGATGTAGAAAACAAATACAGAGCAAAGTAATCCCTTCCCTATAGACATGTACTGTAAATTACTTTAAATCTTTTACTCTAATTTAAAAGTTAAAAGCCAGAGCTTAGCAGAATGCATTTATTTATTTTTTATTTTTTATTTATTATTTTATTTATTTAAATCATTTACTCTAATTTAAAAGTTAAAAGCCAGAGCTTAGCAGAATGCATTTTTTTATTTATTTTTTATTTTTTATTAAATCATAGCTGTGTACATTAATGCAGTCAGGGGGTACAGTGTGCTGGTTTTATATAAAATTTGAAATACTTTCATCAAACTGGTTAACATAGCCTTCATGGCATTTTCTTAGTTATTGTGTTAAGACATTTATATTCTACATTTAGAAAGGTTCACATGTCAGAATGCATTTTTTAAAAACATACAATCCAAATATGTACTGTCTAAAAACTAACTTTAGATCTAAAGACTTTAAAATAGTTTGAAAATGAAAGGATGGGAAAAGATATTTTACACAAAATAGATCAGAAAGAGAGCTGTTAAGGAAATCCCCGAGACAACTTCCAAAAGAAAAGACTAAAGAGATGCAATTTGCAGTGCCAGATACCAGGATTTATTCTGAAGCTACAATAGGATAGTTTGGTGCCACCACAAAAATAGATAAATAAACCAATGGAAAAGAGCAAAGAGCCCAGAAACAGACCTAGCTCATATGCAACTTAAAACACACCATAAGTGACAGAGTTTCACAGTTCCAGGGGCTCTGCAGGGCTACTCAATACATGACGTTTAGCATCTGGCATTTTTGGCAAAGAAATTACGTAAACCTTATTATATTTCTTGAGTGGATAAAATACTAGTAGGAAATGAAGATTGACTTCTTTGGGAAACTTCTGCATTTTCCTTCAAATATGAAGGAAAGCTTGGCTTGTTTCACCAACAGCTTGTAAGGGCTGAGCCCACATTACTAAAAGTCCTGGAGCCAAAGCTTCACTCCCATGCAGGGTAGTGAGGCAGGCTGGAGGGTGAGCTGAATCACTTAAGTCTTTTTCAACTTAAGGGTCCACTAGTGAGCCCTGCTGAGTGGCTTGTATGTATGGCTCCAAGAGCTCGCTGATGGGTCCCTGCTGAGAGAGTGAGTGGAAGATTCATCAGCAGATTAGGATGTGGGAAGATCTCAGGCATGCCAAGCAATCCTCCTCAAATCTGTGGCCCTTTCTGCCCACATGATCTACCCCTCAAGAGATGACCTTAGCTGGAGACTAGGAATAACAGAAACATCTCCAAACCACTAACCTTGGAGTGATAACATCAGATTAGTCCATTCGCCACCACAAGCCTCACTTTGTAGACATGCAAAGCAAAGATTAATATAGTACATACCATAGGGTTGTGGAGAGGCTAAAGGACTGCAGAGGAGCATGACTCTCCTTCTCATTCATCTCTCTATTTTGATGGCCTGCCACTGAGTAGGAGCTCAATAAATAATTGTTGACTAAATAAATGTATACATGCTAGTCACACATGACAGAGGCTGGCTCACAGTCAGGACCTGGTAAGTATAATGATGATTACTGGACCTGTCACCTGCTCTAAAGAGAGATTCCCTTTTCTGGGTCCAAGCACCACAGCACAAGTGGAAAAACAGGGAGAAGACTGACCCTCAGGTCTCTTAAAGGGTCTGTGCAACCTTTTCCTAAGTAGTTCAACTCTAATCTCTCTGGGTCAGAGAGAGAGACTATTTTCTATAGTCATACGTTACGTGAATTTAAAATTGCACGCTAAAAGCCATTCATTAAGGTTCACTTTGTATACAGTTTTTAAAGATAATGTAAATGTCTCCAAATTCTTTAAAGAAATTAATTGGAGGAGTAATTTCAAAGATGGCAAGGTTTAGGTATGTGGCCTCATTAGCACAATATGGTCACATGGTGGCGTCATTTAGGCATCAGCAAATCCTTGCAACAGTTACTTGGTCTGTATCTTCCAGCCCATGCAACTGTACCCCAGCGCTCAACTTCTGCAAGTGGTTTCCATGAACATGCTGTTTTAAAATTATTGTTAGTGGGGTGGTGCCTGTGGTTCAGTGGGTAGGGCACCAACCCCATATACCAAGGGTGGTGGGTTCAAACCCAGCCCCAGCCAAATCTGCAACAAAAAATAGCCAGGCGTTGTGGTGGGCACCTTGTAGTCCCAGCTACTTGGGAGGCTGAGGCAAGAGAATCGCCTAAGCCCAGGAGTTGGAGGTTGCTGTGAGCTGGGACGTTACAGCACTCTACCAAGGGCGATAAAGTGGGACTCTGTCTCTACAAAATAATAAATAAATACTGTAACAGTATTCCATAAAATTATTGTTAGTATAAAATGGGCATCCCTTAGGTATTAGCGCTAGTGCCCGACCTGAGAAATACTACAGGAATCAGTTTTGAGAGTCTGTGAAGTAGAAGACACAGGTCATGAAAAAATGAAAGGAAAGCAATATGGCAGTTCCCTGGAGGCTGAGTGTGCTCTGAGGGGCCCCGCGGGGCTGAGCTCTGTTCCTTTGAACCCCAGTGGCCTGACCTGCTCATGTCTCAGTATTTCTCTAGGAACAACCTATCTCAGGATGGTGTGGAGCAATGCACATACACCTGTCACCAGTCCATTATTCTGGCTCCAAGGGTGCATCTCCCCACTGGCCTAGGAAGTGGGTTGTCAGTATTTTGCTCCTGGGCCTGCTTCCAGGTGTTTATTTGAATCCTTGTTCTGTGATGGAATACCCCCTAGCTACAGCTCTTACTCTCTGTAATAGTCACTGGGGCCTTGGACAAGATGTTATTATGTTCATGGGGAAACACTGCAGAAAGCTGCCAAGGTTCTTTCAGCTTTAACCTTTGCTGGGCTTTGTTATTTCAACTATTATGATGTGGGCATCTGCAAAGCTATTGCTATTCTGTAGATGCTCTGGCCACTTTGACTTAATACCTTGAAAATTGATTGTATACCTCTTTGCCTCTGCTTTGTCCTGCCATTCAACTCATAATAAGAGAGAAAGAAATAAGTCCATTGGTGGACAACCTCTTGTTGTAATCATGTGTTTATTTTCAAAATTTAATCTTTTTTTTAATTGAATGGTAACTATGTACATTAATGCACTTCTGGGGTACAGTGTGGGGTTTTCACACACAATCCGAAACACTTTCATCAAACTGGTTAACGTAGCCTTCATGTCATTTTCTTAGTTATTATTTTAAAACGTTCACATTCTGCTCTTAGAAAGATTCACTTGTACCCTTGTAAGATAAACCTCGGAAGTGATCCCTCCAATCCCCCTCCCTCCACCCATTCCCCCCTCCCCTCAAAATTTAATCTTTGAGAAAAAGCTTTGAGAGGTGGTGTGCCCTAGAAATTGTAAGACTCAGTTCCATCTTATGATGAGTTAATAAGTATTATGGTGAGTTAATGAAGTTTCTCTCAACTTCTCACAAGACTCAAAATATAACTAAACATTATACTCCTATATCAGCTTTTGCCTTTTAATGTATCAATCTCTTAAAGAGAATTCAGCTTTATTACTATCTATACATGACCAAACTTCTAAATTTGTTCTGGAAATAATGGACAAAAAGAAAGACTATTAATTCATAAAGACTTGACAGAAAATTAGATAGTGTTTAATTTTTTTTTTTTTAGACGGAGCCTCAAGCTATCCCCCTGGGTAGAGTGCCATGGCATCACAGCTCACAGCAACCTCCAACTCCTGAGCTCAAGTGAGTCTCCTGCCTCAGCCTCCCAAGTAGCTGGGACTACAGGCGCCCACCACAACACCCGGCCACTTTTTTGGTTGCAG
>NW_003852541.1:4516783-4521612 GCF_000181295.1 Otolemur garnettii | reverse complement strand
TTTATATAGGTTGTCTTTCTTTTTTTTTTTTTTTGTTTTTTTGCGGGGCTGGGCTGGGGATTCGAACCCGCCACCTTAGGTGTATGTGGCTGGCGCCTTAGCCGCTTGAGCCACAGGCCCCGAGCCAATAGTGTTTAATTGTTAAAAACTTCCCTTTCTGTTCAGTTAATACCAGCTAACCTAGGGAAAATCTAAAATTAGGAAATTCTGATACCTCTCTCACATTCTGAATTTCTAAATCCTAGGAAGAAGACTCTGGAAAAATGTCCAACTAGAGGCTACCTCTCCAGAGGGAGAGAAGTTGTACTGAAGTGGACTTAGAGGAGCTGAAGGTGAAGAATTAAACACAGGAGAAGAAAGTCAGGTGCACGTCTTCCCTACCGAGACAAGCTGTGAGGCTAAGAAAGAGGAAGAAACACAACAGAGAGCAGGGACAGAGCAACTAGTCAGAAGGCACCTGTTGCCAAGGGGATGGAAGACCCCTCCCCCAAATGGGTGGCCCATAGCGGGCTTTCGCTCAGGAAGCAGGGAACAAAGGACCTCTTTTTTTTTAATTATTAAATCACAGCTGTGTACATTAATGCAATTATGGGGTACAATGTGCTGGTTTTATATACAATTTGAAATATTTTCAGGCTCGGCGCCTGTGGCTCAAGCGGCTAAGGCACCAGCCACATACACCTGAGCTGGCGGGTTCAAATCCAGCCTGGGCCCGCCAAACAACGATTGCTGCAACCAAAAAATAGCCAGGCGTTGTGGTGGGCGCCTGTAGTCCCAGCTACTTGGGAGGTGGAGGCAGGAGACACCCTTGAGCCCAGGAGTTGGAGGTTGCTATGAGCTGTGACGCCACGGCACTCTACCCAGGGTGACAGCTTGAGGCTCTGTCTCAAAAAAGAAAAAGAAATATTTTCATCAAACTGGTTAACATAGCCTTCACCAAATTTTCTTAGTTATTGTGTTAAGACATTTATACTCTACACTTAGTAAATTTAACACGTACCCCTATGAAATGCACCATAGGTGTGTTCCCACCAATTACCCTCCCTCCACCCATCCTCCCTCTTCCCCTCTGCTCCCTCTCCTTCCTCCCCCCTTCTTGGGCTATAGTTTGGTTATAGCTTTCATATGAAAGGTTATGGTTTCATATGAAACCTTTCATAAGTTATGATTTCATAGTAGGGCTGAGTACATTGGATACTTTAGAGACACATAAGGTCCCAGTTCTCCTGCACCTGGGAATTTCCACCTCTGAGTCCAGTCTGCAACCTGCATGGTGTGAAAATGAGCAAATATTCTTTCTGCAGTCCTAAGTCCACAGCTCACCCTTCCCTCTATCTGGTTGCCTGATGGACTGTCCCCTGCTAAGGCTGGAGTGTTTGGGGATTTCTCTGAAAGGATGATGCATTGTGTGAGCTGCTAGTGGCCGCTTAGCGGCAGCCTAGAATCCGTGGCACTGCAGTGCTAACTTTGGCATGGGGAACTGTAATCTCTCCTGACACCCTTCCCCCCCAAAGAGTCCCCTCCTCAGAGCCCCAGAAAATCTCAGACAGATCTGCCAGCAGATTCTTGTTCTCCACCACCTGGCAACCCTCAACTTATTTGAGTGTGTGTTACTTGCTTTAACTGGAACTCTTAGGCAAAGGCATCTTCAGATTCTTGTTCTCCAGATGCCACTATATGGGGCTGAAGGTTTACCACTTATTTGACTTTGTTAGAGTGGCAGTGGGGGGTGGTTAAAATGGAGCAGTTAGGAGTGAATTCAGTGAGTCTGTCTGCAGATTCCCCTCCTCCAGCCATTGCTGGTGGAGAACAGGGCCACAAGTGTTCATATCGTTGACCAGCAGAGATTCCAGAGAAATACTGTGACTCCTTAGGATTGTGTAGAGGGAAGGCTGACACCAAGCCAGAGGCAGGTTGGACTATCTCACCAAACCAGCCCTCAGATATTCCAGCCCTGAAAGGGAGCCTCACAAGGCTGTAGGGGAGAGGTCACAAGCACAAGCTTCAGCTCATTGGGGAAGGGGTGGTTACTCCCAGTTCCTAGGGCCTTCTGATCCAGTTTCATCCCCCCAGTTTTAATAGCCAATAACACTTCAATACAGTGTTTCCTAAGAACCCCAAATTAGATTATTTTTCAATAATCATGTGGGGACAACCTATCATTTGAACTAAAAAAGTATAATTAATATATTTTTTTAAAAAGCTGAAAATACTCATGGGGAGGAGCCAGCAGAAGAATTCTGACAACATGAAAAATCATAGCAAATCAACTTCCCCAAGATAGTAAAAGAGAGATATAGTTGTCCTCTGTCACCATTATGTCCACAAGTCAGTAGCCTTTGTCTACATCAATAACAGCCAAGATGATAAGCTAATTAAGGACACAACTCCCTTCACCATAGCTTCAAAGAAAATGAAATACCTAGGAACGTAACTAACAAAAGAGGTGAAAAACCTCTATAAAGAAAATCATGAAACCCTAAAAAAGGAAATAGCAGAGGACATTAACAAATGGAAAAATATACCATCTCATGGCTAGGAAGAATCAACATTGTTAAAATGTCTATACTTCCCAAAGCAATCTATTGATTCAACGCCATCCCTATTAAAATACCAACATTGTACTTTCAAGACTTGGAAAAAAGGATTCTTCATTTTGTATGGAACCAGAAAAAACCCATATAGCTAAGGCAGTTCTTAGTAATAAAAATAAAGTCGGGGGTATCAGCATACCATATCTGAGGCTGTACTATAAGGCCATAGTGGTCAAGACAGCATGGTACTAGCACAAAAATAGAGACATAGACATTTGGAATTGAATAGAAAACCAGAAAATGAAACTAACATCATACAACCACCTAATCTTTGAGAAACCAAACAAGAACATACCCTAGGGGAAAGACTCCCTATTTAATTAACGGTGCTGGGAGAACCTGTTATCCATATACAAAAAACTGAAACTAGAACTGCACCTCTCTCCACTTACAAAAATTGATTTAAGATGGATAAAGGACTTAAATTTAAGGCATGAAATGATAAAAAATCCTCAAATAAAGCATAGGAAAAACACTAGAAGATATTGTCCTAGGGGAAAGACTTTATGAAGAAGACTGCCATGGCAATTGCAATAACAACCAAAATAAATAAATGGAACTTAATTAAACTGAAAAGCTCTGTTCAGCTAAGGAGACAACAACCAAAGCAAATAGACAACCTACACACTGGGAAAGGATATTTGCATATTTTGAATCAGACAAAAGTTTAATAACTAGGATCTATAGAGAACTCAAATTAATCCACATGAAAAAAAGCCAACAATCCCATATATCAATGGACAAGAGAGATGAAGACACCTTGAGATGTCTCTCTAGAAGACAGGTGAATGGCTAGGAAACATAACAAAAAAAAAAATGCTCATCATCCTTAATTATTAGAGAAATGCAAATCAAAACCACCTTGAGATACCATCTAACCCCAGTGAGAATGACCACATCACAAAATCTCAAAACTGTACATGCTTGCATGGATGTGGAGAGAAAGGAAACTGCTGGTGGGAGTGCAAACTAATACAACCTTTTTGGAAGGAAGTATGAGGAAACCTCAAAGAACTCAAGCTAGACCTCCCATTTGATCCTGCAATCCCATTACTGGGCATCTACCCAGGAGAAAAACATCCTTTTATCATAAGGACACTTGCACTAGACTGTTTATCCCAGCTCAATTTACAATTGCAAAATGTGGAAACAGCCAAAATGCCCACCACCTAGGAATGGATTAATAAGCTGTGGTATATGTATACCATGGAATACTATTCAGTCATTAAAAAGGATGGAGACTTTACATCCTTTGTATTAACCTGGATGGAAGTGGAACACATTATTCTTAGTAAAGCATCACAAGAATGGAGAAGCATGAATCCTATGTATTCAATTTTGATATGAGGACAATTAATGACCTAGTACATGGTAGGGGTTGGGGAGTGGGAGAGCAAAGAGAGAGAGACAGAAGGAGGGAAGGGGTGGGGGAAAGGAAGAGCAGAGAGAGAGAAGGAGGGGGGTGGGGTCTTTAGTTGGGACACACCTCTTGGGGGCAAGACACAATTATAAGAGAGACTTTACCTAACAAATGCAATCAGTGTAACCTGGTTTCTTGTACCCTTGATGAATCCCCAAGAATAAAAAAGGAGAGAGAGAACTATGAATTCCTGAGAAAAGAAATAGCAGAATACATTAACAAATGGAAGAACATACCACGCTCATGGCTGGAAAGAATCAACATGGTTAAAATGCCCATACTACCCAAAGCAAACTACAGATTTAATGCAATCCCCATCAAAGTACCAATGTCATACTTTGAAGAACTTAAAAGAAAAGTACTTCATTTCATATGGAACCAGAAAAAACACCTACTAGCTAATACATTTTTTAGAAATAAAAACAAATCTGGAGACATCACATTACCAGACGTTATACTACTCCATAGTGATCAAAACAGCATGGTACTGGCACAAAAATAGAGAGAGAGATCTATGGAATAGAATAGAGAATCTAAAGATGAACCCAGGCATATAATGCCATTTGGTCTTTCATAAATCTAAAAAAAGCATGCACTGGGGGTAAAAATTCCTATTTAACAAATGATGCTGGGATAACTGGCTAAACATATGTACAAAACTGAAACTGGACCTGTACCTCTTGCCATTGACAGAAATTGATTCTCACTGGATAAAACATTTAAATTTAAGACATGAAACAATAGGCTCGGCGCCTATAGCTCAACCGGCTAAGGCGCCAGCCACGTACACCTAAGGTGGCGGGTTCGAATCCCCA
>NW_003852541.1:4514827-4516763 GCF_000181295.1 Otolemur garnettii | reverse complement strand
GCCTGTGGCTCAAGTGGCTAAGGCGCCAGCCATATACACCTAAGGTGGCGGGTTCGAATCCAGCCTGGGCCCACCAAACAACGACAGCTGCAACCAAAAAATAGCCAGGTGTTGTGGCAGGCGCCTGTGGTCCCAGCTACTGGAGAGCGGAGGCAGGAGACTCACTTGAGCCCAGGAGTTGGAGGTTGCTGTGATGCCACAGCAATCTGCCCAGGGGGACAGCTTGAGGTTCTGTGTCAAAAAAAAAAAAAAAAAAAAGACATGAAACAATAAAAATTCTAGAAGATAGTATGAGGAAATGCTTGAAAGTATTGGCCTAGAAAAAGATTTTATGAGGAAGACTCCCTTGGCAATTGCAGCAACACCAAAAATAAATGAGGTTTTATCAAACCAAAAGGCTTCTGCACAGCTAAGAGTATCACAAACAAAGCAAACAGACAGCCTTCAGAATGGGAGAAGACCTTTTCATGTTACAAGTTGAACTTGAAAAATCAAATTAATCAACAATAAAAGAACAAAGAACCCCATTTATAAGTGAGCAAGAGATTTAAACAAAGACTTATCTGAAGATGACAGATGAATGGCCAACAAATACATGAAAAAATGCTCATCATCTTTAATCATCAGAGAAGTGCAAATCAAAACCATTCTGAGATATCACCTAACTCTAGTAAGATTAGCCTACATCACAAAATCCCAAATCTGAAGATGCTAATGTGGAGGTGAAGAGAACTAAACACTTCTACACTAGTGGTGGAATTGCAAACTAATACAACATTTATGAAAGGAAGTATGGAGAATTCTCAAAGAACTAAAAGTCAATCTTCCGTTTGATCCTCCAATTCCATGACTAGGTATCTACCCAGAAAAACAAAAATCATTTTACCACAAAGACATTTGCACCAGAATGTTTACTGCAGCTCAATTCATGATTGCCAAGTTGTGCAAGCAACCTAAATGCCCATCAACCCATGAATAGATTAACAAACTGTGGTATATGTATACCATGGAGTATTATTCAGCCATAAGAAAAGATGGAGATTTTATATCTTTTGTGTTTACCTGGATAGAGTTGAAACACATTTTTCTTAGTAAAGTATCTCAAGAAAGAAAATAGAAAATTCAATGTACTCAATACTAATATGAAACCAATATAACAATTACATATCCACACAAATGATAAAACACAAATAGAATTTGGTGGGACCACACCTATGGTTCATCTTACAAGGGTACATGTGAATCTTTCTAAATGTAGAATATAAATGTCTTAACACAATAACTAAGCGAATGTCATGAAGGCTATGTTAACCAGTTTGGTGAAAGTATTTCAAATTGTATATAAAACCAGCACACTGTACCCTGTGATTACATTAATGTACACAGCTGTGATTTAATTTTTAAAAATTAAAAAGAACCACACAAATAGAGCCTAGCAAGGGGGAGAGGAGAGAAGAAAGACAGGAGGGAGGCAGGCAATTGGCTGTATCTCACCTAATGTGCACAAAGTGAGGTTGTTCAGCATGCTCCCTAGGTGAAGGGTCAACTACAACTTGAACTTTATTTTGAAAGTGAGAACAATATAACCTAAAAATTTGTACCCTCATACCAATTTGAAATTTAAAAAAATACTACATTAAAAAAATCCACTGTAAGTCTATCAAGAGTATCCATATAGGGTCAGAAGAGATTAAACTTTCATTCTTCACAGATGATATGATTGTATATCTGGAAAATACCAGGGAATCTACTACAAAACTCTTAAAAGTAGTCAAGGAATACAGCAGTGTCTCAGGTTACAAAATTAACACTCATAAATCGGTAGCCTTTATATATACCAACAACAGTGAAGCTGAAAAAACAGTCAAGGACTCTATTCCATTCACAGTAGTGCCAAAGAAGATGAAATATTTGGGAGTTTACCTAACAAAGGACA
>NW_003852541.1:4503413-4504897 GCF_000181295.1 Otolemur garnettii | reverse complement strand
TCAGTGGGGAAATGATTCCCTATTTAACAAATGGTGCTGGGCAAACTGGGTGGCAACCTGTAGAAGACTGAAACTGGACCCACACCTCTCACCACTAACTAAGATAGATTGTCACTGGATTAAAGATTTAAACTTAAGACATGAAACTATAAATACTAGAAGAAAGTGCAGGGAAAACTCTAGAAGAAATTGGTCTGGGCTAATATTTTATGAGAAGGACCCCCGGACAATTGAAGCAGTATCAAAAATACACTACTGGGAACTGATCAAACTAAAAAGCTTCTGCACAGCCAAGAACACAGTACGTAAAGCAAGCAGACAGCCCTCAGAATGGGAGAAGATATTTCCAGGTTCTGTCTCTGACAAAGGTTTAATAACCAGAATCCACAGAGAACACAAAGGTATTAGCAAGAAAAGAACAAGTGATCCTATCTCAGGGTGAGCAAGGGACTTGAAGAGAAACTTCTCTGAAGAAGATAGGAGCATGGCCTACAGACACATGAAAAAATGCTCCGCATCCTCAATCATCAGAGAAATGCAAATCAAAACTACTTTGAGAGATCATCTAACTCCATTAAGATTAGCCCACATCACAAAATCCCCAAACCAGAGATACTGGCATGGATGTGGAGAAAAGGGAACACTTCTACGTTGCTGGTGGGAATGCAAACTAATACATTCCTTTTGGAAAGATTTTTGGAGAACACTTAGAGATCTAAAAATAGACCTGCCATTCAATCCTACAATTCCTCTACTAGGTATATATCCAGAAGATCAAAAATCACACAAACAACAAAAATATTTGTACCAGAATGTTTATTGCAGCACAATTCATAATTGCTAAGTCATGGAAGAAACCCAAGTGCCCATCCACCCACGAATGGATCAATAAATTGTGGTATATGTACCCCATGGAACATTATGCAGCCTTAAAGGAAGATGGAAACTTTACCTCCTTCATGTTTACCTGGATGGAGCCAGAACATATTCTTCTTAGCAAAGTATCTCAAGAATGGAAGAAAAAGTATCCAATGTAGTCAGCCCTACTATGAAACTAATTTATAGCTTTCATATGAAAGCTATAACCCAATTATAGCTCAAGAATATGGGGACAGGGGAAAAGGAGGGGAGGGGAGGAGGCAGGATGGATAGAGGGAGGGTAATTGGTGGGACCACAACTACAGTACATCTTACAAGGGTACATGTGAAACTTACTAAATGTAGAATATAAATGTCTTAACATAATAACTAAGAAAATGCCATGAAGGCTATGTTAACCAGTTTGATGAAAATATTTCAAATTGTATATAAAACAAGCACTTTGCACCCCATGACTGCATTAATGTACACAGCTATGATTTAATTTTTTAAAAAATCCACTGGAGGCTCGGCGCCTGTGGTTCAAGTGGCTAAGGCACCAGCCACATACACCTAAGGTGGCGGGTTCGAATCCAGCCCGGGCCTGCCAAACAACAATGATGGCT
>NW_003852541.1:4496286-4503243 GCF_000181295.1 Otolemur garnettii | reverse complement strand
AAAAAAAAAAAAAAAAATCCACTGTAAATCCTAGAAAAAAAAAAACTTGGAGAGCTTCTAAATGTAGAGAAGTTCCACTTAAGGACTAGGTCCCTCTTGTAGATGTATCAAAATATTACAAATGCTAAACTGAGACTTAATTCTCAAATGGATTTTACTTATTCTAAAATAATCTGTCCACAACATACAACAATAAGTAATAAATTATTTTTTCCCCACTGTGGAAATCTAATATGGAAAATGTATTCTATGAACTGATTATTTAAATGTTGTATTAAAAAAAATTCTACTCTTTTATGTACAAAAAAACTGCCATATGAGTTGTATTGATCTCATGCTAGTTTTGAGGTGGGAGCTTCATAAAGATGTGAAACCTCTGCTCATTGTTTTCACTGTCAATCAGCACCTCTTCCTCCCACACCTCCGGTTGCTCTTCTCCACCTGGCCTGCCCAAGTGTGTAGAAAACAATATAACAAAGTATTCATTAAAAATTGTTTTCAAACTTTTTATTCTATTTTTGTAATAAAACACTGTGGCCCAAGGAAAATTATTTTTTCTTGTGTGGCAGTCAATGTATTAAAGTAGAAATATATGACAATAGTTATAGATAGATGGCCACCAAGAAAAAATACATACATACACACACACAATCTAAACGAAAAATTAGTCTTGATAAATTTATATTTTGAACTATGTAGGTCTTCAGAAGCTCATTGCTTCAAATAAAATGAAACCACCCTGAAAATGTGTTGTATTGTTCCTAAATCTGTCCCTGGAGCCAGATAGAAAACAAATCTTGTTCCCCACAACAGCCCTTTAGATATTTGAAGATGGCGTATTATTCCCATGTGGGCCAATTTCAGAAGAAATGAAGCCACAGGCATGCCCTGCGCTGTAGGTACAGGGGCTCTACCCACAGCCTTCCATTGCCTTCATTCAGATGGGTACCTTGAGGCCTGGGCCAGCAGCCCCCACTCCTGACCATAAGTCAGACAGCACAACTGACAGGTCCCTAGATTCATTCCTTCCAACCTTCCTGTCTCCCTTCCTCTCTTTCTTCCATTTTTCCCCTCCTTTTTCTCATTTAAAGGGAATTATGCTGCACATCTGGTTCTGTCACTTGCATGTTTTCATCTCACAGCCATCTCTCTTCCTTTGTACATGTAAACTAATCATGTCCTTTGCATGACTGTCTGAAATTACATGCTGTAGCTACATCAACTTATTTAACCAAATCCCTTCTTGGGGCTTCTTTCTCTCACACAAATATGGAGGTTGGGCCATTTACACAGTATAACTCAGAGACATAGAAATATATATTTATTTATCCATAAATTGAATGAAATTACTCTCATGCATCATCCCTCATTTCCATAGATGATGTCAACAAATAAACTGGCACCTACAATTTGTTCAGCCATTTCTAGATGATTAAATCTCAGATCCTCCCAGGCTGACTCAGGCTCCTTTTGGTAAAGGCCTGGTCTGCTACTGTTTCCCCCCAGGTCTTGTTTCCCTTCTTCCCTGAGAGTGATCTATATTGAGATGTTGTAGAGGCTCCCAAAGTTCACTCTCCAACATCAGACAGGGTTGGAGTCTCTTCCATCTTTGACAATTGAAGAGTGGCACGAAGACCTAGTACTCTGCCCTGCTGTGGCTTCCTATTATGACTATGGCTCGTCCAGACAATACCTCACAGTGGTTCTTAACCTTCCTAATGCCCTGATGTATTTTCATTGTTACAAACAGGTCACAACCCACAGGTTGAGAACTGCTACTAGGGTCTGTCTTGTGGGAACTGGCCCCAGAACCTCTCTTCAGCTTGCCTGGTTGCACTGAGCAGAGCTCTGTGAGGCTGCCTTGGGCCTATCCCTCCGAACATTTCCCTTGACCCTCAAGTGTCTACTCTCTATAGGCCAGGTGCTCAGCACTATGCTGGATTTGGGTTTCAGTGCAGCACCCACATTCTAGCCATTGAGCAAACACAGTACGGCCTACACACCCTGAGACATCTTCTGATTATCTCATGTCCTGCCCCTTTCTGGGACAATGCCCAAGTACCAAGGACACTAAGTCCTTTGGAAACACCCTGTATAGGGCGAAATGATTTATGACAAATGTGCCCCTGCAATGTATTTGGCAAAGGCTTATTATTTTGATAACTTTTACTAAGTCAATGAAATAGCAACCTAAAAAAAGAGTCTTGATACCCACCTATGTCATCCATAAAAATAAATACCAAATAGATCATCAATTAAAATGTGAAAGCAAAAATTGTTATACACTGAGTGAAAAAGAAGTGGAATTATGACTTTGGAGTAAGCAGAATATTTTTAGGATAGAACATAAGCGATATTGTCCACAAAGGTTAAAAAAAATGAATAAAATAACTTCCATTAATTAAAGACAGCATTAAAATAATGCAAAGGTAAATCATTGAGCAGATGATTTTTGCAATTCATATACTCACCAATGGATTTATATTAAGAATATATAAAGAGGCCAGGTGTGGTAGCTCATTCCTACAATTCCAGCGCTTTAGAGGCCAAAGCAGGAGAATCACATGGGGCCAAGATTTGAGACCAGCCTGGGCAACATAGTGAAACCCTGTCTCTAAAAATATGAATATATAAAAAACTCCTGTGCATTAATAAGAAAAAGATAAACCAGTATAAAATAGACAAAAGAATTGAATAAACACAAATGGAATATCCAAATATCTAATACATACATATATATGTGTGCGTATATATATATATATATATGTGTGTGTGTGTGTATATATATAAATTAAGCCAAAATAAGACTTCTACTATTACCATGACATATCTTCCTTCCTACCATAAACAAGTAAAAAACTAGACAAAATGTATAAAACAATCCTTTTAAGATACTAAATAAATCAGACAAGCCCTACAAATATCTCAGCTTTCTAGATCAGGGCATTTTCTGGAAGGAAATCCAAAGAATAAAATCCAAATAAAGCATGGCAGACCTGCTGAGATGAGAAAACAGACCTTAAAATTAAGGAAGTTCAGACAACTGGAATTTGTGTTGTAAAGTAGAGGGCAATAGTGAATTAGATAGACAAAATGCTCTAGAAATCTTCAAATGGCTCACTTTAATTTCTTTACTGAAAGGCAAAACTCCAAGAGACCAGGCAGAGGACTGAAGGCTGAGAAACTAGCACAGCTCAGAAAGGGCTAGAAACAACAGCCAGAATGAAGAGACTTTGTTGAACACGAGAGGCATTCAATAGAAACCCCAAAAGTGTAAGGTCTTAGTAGGAGAGTACCCAAAAAACAAAGCTCAAAAATAATTGTCAAAAGAATCTAGCTGATCAGCAACAAATATTAGTGCCTTCTGAAAAAATGTAATAGGCTCGGCGCCTGTGGCTCAAGCGGCTAAGGCGCCAGCCACATACACCTAAGGTGGCGAGTTCGAATCCCCAGCCCAGGCCCGCCAAACAACAATGATGGCTGCAACTAAAAAATGGCCAGGTGCTGTGGCGGGCGCCTGTAGTCCCAGCTACTTGGGAGGCTGAGGCAGGAGACTCGCTTGAGCCCAGAAGTTGGAGGTTGCTGTGAGCGTGATGCCATGGCACTCTACCCAGGGGGATAGCTTGAGGCTCCGTCTCAAAAAAAAAAAAAAAGAAAAAGAAAAAATGTAATAAACTCAGACATTTAACAGCATAATATTCAAAATGTCTAACATTCAATCAAACATTACTAGACACACAAAGAAAAACAAGCTCATCAATGAGAAAGACAGATGGAACTAGCAGATGATGACTTTAAAATAGTTATAAATATGTTGAAGAATTGAAAAAGGAAACAAATGAACATAATAGAAACAGAAGATGTACATAAAAATCGAATGGAATCATGTAGCTTGAAAATGTAATGTCTGAAATAAAAAATTCATCGGAAGGGCTTAACAGCAGATTAGACACTGCAGCAGAAAAATAAACAGGAAACTTGAGGATATAGCAACAGAAACTATGCAACTGAAACAGACTAGAAAAAATTGTTAAACCAAACCAACCCCCCCCAAAAAAAAAACCTCAAAATTGGCAAAGGATTTGAATAGACATTTTCTCAAAGAAGCACATGAAAAGATGCTCAATATCACTAATCATTAGGGAAATGCAAATCAAAAATCCCAATGAGACATCATCTCACAGCCATTAGGGTAGCTATCATCAAAACAAATACCAAGTGTGGGTGAGGGTGTGGCAAAATTAGAATTATACACTGTTGTTGGAAATGTAAAATATTATATCCCTGTGGAAAAGAGTATGGCAGTTCCTCAAAAAATTGAAAATAGAATGATTAGGTGATCCAGGAATTTCAGTATATACTCAAAAGAAGTGAAAGCAAGGAATCAAAGAGATACCTATACACCCATGTTTATAACAGCATTATTTGTGATAACCAAAAGGTGGAGGCAACCCAAATGCTTCCTGGCAGATGAATTAATAAACAAAGTGTGTTACATATTAATACATACAGTGAAATATTATTAAGCCTTAAAAATGAAGGAAATTCTGACACATGTTACAATACAGATGGACCTTGAGGATATTATGCTAAGTTAGCACAAAAAAAGAACAATACAATATGATTCCACCTATGTAAGGTAGAGCAATCAAATTCATAGAGACAAAAAATGAAATGGTGATTTGACTCTTAATATAAACTGCAGGACCAGAGGGGAGTAGACTTATGTGTGTCCTTCAAGTCCATAGGAAATAAAGTAATAGTCTTATCCAAGCTTTTCCAGGTACTTCATCCCCTTGGGAGCAGGGCAGAGAAAGGGCTTGAAAAAAACATAGCCTTTTCCCCCTTCCCTACGGAAGAACTTATAAATCACCCCTCCAGTGGCATCCAGGCAGGCTACCTTCTAAATAACTTACTAAAGGGAGTAAAAGAGATAATCAATTATTAAACCAACACCAACATCCACCTAAGATACTGCATAATAAAGCTCTAGGTCTGGAAGTAGAAAAGATTGGCAACACAAGTCTCTAGATAGCAGGGAAAAAGTGAAGTCTTTCAACAGACATGCAAGCACCTCCAAGGACTTCATCCCCCTGGAGCAGTACAGAGAAGACCCTGCTTCTCCCCCAAGAAAGGTTTAGGACACATTGAGATATCCACAAAACCTCTCAAAGGACTCTATCCTAAACCCAGTAGCTCTAAGAAAAGAAGGGATTAGGCATATGTGAGTCTGCCTTGAACTCAAAATAAAGAGGTTTTTAATGAGCATCCAAACACTTCCAGGGAACAGACACCCTGGGAGCAGGTAGGAAAAGAGCAGGAACATGTATCTCTCACTTTCTCTCTGTAAGGACCTTATGACACACTCCCAGTGGCTATATGATAACCTGGTCTCTAATGAACTTGCACCAGGGAGCTAACAGGTCAAACAAACAATAGCCCTTCAGGAGTTGAAGCCAGAGCTCAGCATTTCATGAGAATTGCCCCCAGCTCACCCCAGAAATAAATCCAGGTCTTTTCGGTCTTTCTCGAAGGAGTGTGGCCATGCACTGAATGCCACAGCATCCATTGCTCTCACCTAAAAGACTGTCTCCTTAATGACCCCTCTGTAAGTCAAGGGGGCTTTGCAATCCTGAGTGACCCAAGACTATAGAAAACAAGTAAGTGGACATATAATGAGCCCATACCCAGAAGTTATCTCTTTAGGATCAAAAAGTGCAACCTGAATGTGAGTATTCCATGGTTCCTGTACCCAGCTTAGTTCAAAGAGAATGAGGGATAAATGCCTGCACCCAGCCCTACAATAAAGATAGAAAGAAGTAGAATGCACACCCCAACTCTCCCAGCTACATCTGAAGAGCCTGGCTCCTATCATACTAGTCACAGGGTATTGACAAGACATGGCACACTCTAAATCCAGAGGGCCATCAAAAAATAGAGAAAGCACTACCCAGGAGGTCTAGGCAGGATTGCTTGAGCCCAGGAGTTTGAGTTTAGCCTAGTCAACATAGTGAGAACATATCTCATAAAAAAGTTTAAGATAGCAATAGCAATCTCAACAAACACAAAGATTAGACAAGCACCTTAAAGTCTCTGGCTACATGGACTGGTGAAAACTATCTTCTACACAAAGCTACTCTAATAGAAAAAGAGATAGGTGTATTATCTAATGCACAGAAACCAATGTACAGAATAAAGAAAAATTTAAAAAGGGGAGAATATATTCCAAACAAAAGAACAAGAAAAAAATATCCAAAAACCAACCCAAATGCAATGGAGTTCTGCAATTTACCCAGTAGAGAAATCAAAATAATGGATAAAGATGCTCACAGAGGTCAAGATGATAATGTAAGAACAAGCTGAGAACTTCAGCAAAGCAATTGAAAGTACAAAGAAGTACCATATGGAAATCACAGATCTGAAGAATACCATAATCAAACTGAAAATTTCAATAAAGGGGTTCAACAACAGTCTAAATAAACCAAAAAAAAAGGGGGGGGGAGATCCGTGAAGTTGAAGACAAGTCATTGGAAATCAACCAATCAAAACAAAAAAGAGTAAAGATAGCTTAAGAAATTGATGGGGCACCATCAAGTGGGAAAACTCACGCATAATTTGCATGCCAGAAGTAAAAGAAAAAAAGAAAGAGACAAAAAATATATTCAAAAAGGAACTAGCAGAAAAATTCCCAAGTCTGGGGAAGGAATTAGCAGAGTCAGAAACCCACAGGATATCAAATAAGATGAACCCAAAAAGACACACACCAAGTAAAATTTCAAAGTAAAATTGTCAAAAGTTAAAGACAAAGAGTGTTGAAAGCAGCAAGGCGATTGAATGGGGGAAAGATTCCCTATTTAACAAATGGTGCTGGGTGAACTGGCTGGCAACCTGTAGAAGACTGAAACTGGACCCACACCTTTCTCCATTAACTAAGTTAGATTATCACTGGATTAAAGA
>NW_003852541.1:4492254-4494834 GCF_000181295.1 Otolemur garnettii | reverse complement strand
AAAAAAAAAAAAAGAAAGCAGCAAGGAAAAAGCAAATCCTCACATATAAACCTCTATAAGGCTATGAGTGGACTTCTCAGCAAAAACCTTGCCAGCCAGAAGGGAGTGAGATGATATATTCAAAAGTGTCAAAGAAAAAGATTGCTAATCAAGGATTCCATGCCCAGAAAACTTATCTTTCAAATACAAAGAGGTGATAAAGGCTTTCTCATACAAACAAAAAACAGATTTTATTATCACTAGACATGCATTATGAAAAAATGTTAAAGGAACTTCTTCCAGGCAAAGAAAGAAAATGCTAATTGCTAACGTAAAAATCATACAAAAATATAAAACTCACTGATAAAAAGTAAGTACACTGTAAAATCCCAAACACTCTTGTACTGTAGAAGTAGCAGGTAAATCAATTATATACCTAGGCTAAAGGACAAAGGAAAAACTATTGAAAACAATAAAAGCCACAATAATTTTCCAAGGGATACATATTATAAAAAGGTATTAAGGTACTCATCAATTCAAGAGTAGACTAATAAAGTGTGCATATATATTCAGACTACATATATAGATGGTGCCATAAAGGGGGTACATATTTTAAGAGAAAAAGTTATCCTATTTATGCCTGTCCCGTGGGGATGCTAGCATTCATTTGATTAACACTATCCTTTGAGTGAACATCGCACTACACATTGTTACTGTAATTCAATTCAACTTTCAAAAGTAATACATAGGTAACATCTCTTAAAATGTATATCCACTTTATTGACATCCCTGGTATATACATAGAGGGTACCAAAAAAAGGGACATACGTTTTAAGAAAGGAAAATACTGTATTAAAATTGTAATACTCAAGTCATGTTTGACTTCTGCAATTATAAAAGATATAAGGTATAAGATAACATGATGTTGGCATGTATTGAGTATTACAATTTTAATACAGTTTTTCTCATTTTAAAAATGTGTATATCTTTTTTGGCACGCTCTGTATATACATATGTATATATTTACACACACACACACCATAAAGTACTACTCAGTCATAAAAGAAATTAATTAATGCCTTTGACAAAAACTTGGATGGAACTGGAGACCATTATCCCAAGTGAAGTTATCTCAAGAATGGAAAAAGGAAGGCCACATGTACTCGCTAATAATTTGAAACTAACTGACGGGCACAGAAAGAAGTAGAATTGTTGCAAATCAAGAAGGGAGAGAGGGAGGGGAAGGGTAACAATCTACTTAAGGAGTACAGTGAACACTATTCAGGTGATGGATGGGCACTCTAATATCCCTGACCAAAGCATTATAAAAGCTATGCATGTAACAAAAACATTTGTACCCCCTTAATATTAATTAATTAAAAAATATATATGGTATTTAGAAACAAAATATATATTTTTTTCTTTTTTATTGTTTGAGATTCATTGAGAGTACAAAGAATTAGACTACAGTGATTGCATTTGTTAGTTACAGTCCCTCTTAGTTGTGTACCGCTCCAAGAGGTGTGTCATACACTGTGACAACCATCCCCCTCTCTCCCTCACTCTCCCCATTCCCTCATTCTCCAGGAAATATATTTTGATGAAACATCAAAAACATAAAACCAGACAGGAGGGGGAGTAAAAGTAGAGAGTTTGTTTATGCAGTCAAAATCAAATTGCTTTCAGATTAAATTAACTCGTTATAAGTATAAAATGTATTATGCAAGCCACAGGTTAACCGCAAAGCAAGTCTCTAATGAACACACAAAAAATTAAAAGAAAACAACCAAATCAAACTACAAAAGAAAGCCATCAAATCGCAAAGCAAGAAAGCAAGAAAGGAAGAAAGAAACAAAAGATCTACAATTAACTAGAAAACAATTAACTAAGTGGCAGAAGTAAGCCCATACATATCAATAACATCTTTAAATGTAAATGAATCAATTCTTCAATTAAAAAATATAGAGTGACTGAATAGATTAAAAAAATCGAATTATAAACTCCCTGCAAAAGACTCACCCCACCTACAAGGACACATAGACTTAACATGAATTAAATGATATGAAATGTAAATAGAAACCAAAAGATAGTATAAGCAGCTCTATTTATACATACATATCAGATAAAACAGACTTTAAGTAAAACACTGTAAAATCAGACAAAGTAGGTCATTATATAATTTAAAAGGGGTCAATTCAGCAAGAGAAGATAACAATTGCAAATATATAATGTACCCAACACTGAGCACCCACATATGTAAAGAAAATATTAATGTATCTAAAGAGAGAGAGAGAATGCAACACAATATGATAGGAGATTCCAACACCTCCCTTTCAGATCATCCAGATCAAAAATAAAAAAGGAAATACTGGAGTTAAACTATATACTAGACCAAATGGACCCACCTGACATTACAGAACATTTTATCAAACAGCTGCAGAATATACATTCTTGTCATCAGCATGTGGAACATTCTCTAGGATATATTTTATGTTAAGTCGCAAAACAAGTCTCAAGAAATTTTTTAAAAACTGAAGTCATGGCTCGGCGCCTATAGCTCAGCCGGCTAAGGCGCCAGCCACGTACACCTAAGGTGGCGGG
>NW_003852541.1:4490576-4492030 GCF_000181295.1 Otolemur garnettii | reverse complement strand
TGAAGTCATATCAAGTATATTTTCTGACCACCATAGAATAAAACCAGAAATCACTAACAAGATGAACTTTGGAAACTGTAAAGATATAAGGCAAGTAAATAACATGGTCCTGAATGACCAATGGGTAAATGAAGAAATCAAAGAAAATGCCTTAAAATTTCTTAAAACAAAGGAAATAGAAATATAACATACCAAAACCTGTGGAATACATCAAAAGCAGTACTAACAAGGAAGTTTATAACAATAACTGCCTACATCAAAAAAGTAGAAATATTTCCAACAAACAACCTAATAAACAACCTAATGATGTACCCCAAAGAACTAGAAAAATAAGAACAAACCAAACCCTAGATTAGTGAAAAAGAAGAAATAATAAAATCAGGCCAAATAAACAATTAGAGACTTGAAAAATAAAAGATCTAGGGCACAAAAGTTGGTTTTTGACAAATTAACAAAATGTATAAACTATTAGCTCGAGACTAAGAAAAAAAGAGAAACAGATAAATGAAACCAGAAATGAAAAAGAAGGCATTACATCTGATATCACAGAAATACAAAGGTTCATTAGATGATTTATGAGCAACTTCATCCCAAAAAACTGCAAAACCTAGGGGAAATGGGTAAATTCCTGGACACATAAAACCTATGAAGATTGGATCATGAAGAAATAGAAAACCTGAATAGATCAATAACAAGTAACAAAATTAAATCAGTAATTAAAAAGTCTCCCTATAAAGAAAAACCCAAGATCAGATGGCTTCACTGCTGAATTCTACTGAAATTTTAAAGAACTAATACCTGTTCTCAGAAAATTAAAGAAGAAGGAATTCTAGCTCATTCCATGAGGACAGTATTGGCCTGAAACCAAAACCAGATAAGGTCACATCAAAAAAAGAAAACTACAGGCCAGCATTCCTAACATACATATGTGTAAAAATCCTCAGTGTAATACTATAGTAGCAAACAAAATTTAACAGCATATCAAAAAGATTGTATACCATGACCAAGCAAGATTTATCCCAGGGATGAAAAGCTTATTCAACACAAATCAATAAATGTGATCAATCAAGAGAGTGAAAGACAAAACCATAAGAACATCTCAACAGATGCAATAAAAAGCATTTGCTAGAATTCAATATCTCTTCAAGATAATAAAAAAAAAACACAACAAATAAGGTATAGAAGGAAAGTACCTCAAGGCAATAAAAGTCACATATGACAAATACACTGCTAACATCCTACTGAAGGATAAAAAATGGAAAGCTTTTCAGCTGGAAGCAGCGATTCAGGCCTATAATTCCAGCATTTTGGAAAGTTGAGGCAGGAAGATTGCTGAGAGAAGTTTGAGACCAGCCTGGGCAACACAGAATGATCTGTCAGTAGAAAAAGAAAGGAGGCTCGGCGCCTATAGCTCAACCGGCTAAGGCGCCAGCCACGTACACCTAAGGTGGCGG
>NW_003852541.1:4455310-4490064 GCF_000181295.1 Otolemur garnettii | reverse complement strand
ATGCCACCGCACTCTACCCAGGGGGACAGCTTGAGGCTCTGTCTCCCAAAAAAAAAAAAGAAGGATCCCTTGAACCCAAAAGTGAGGTTGCAGTGAGCTATGATCACACCACTGCACTCTAGCCTGGGAGACAGAGGGAAACCTTGACTGTTAAAAAAATTAATTAATTTAAAAAAAAACCTGAAAGCCTTTTCTCTAAGATATGGAAAAAGACAAGGGTGACCACTTTTACCACTTTCATTCAACACAATACTGAAAGTCCTACCTGGGGCAATTAGTCAAGAAAAGGAAATAAAGTGCATCTAAATTGGAAAGGAGGATGTCAAACTGTTCTCTTTTGCAGATGACATAACCTTATATTTAGAAAAACCTAAAGATTCGACCAAAAATGTATTGGAACTTATAAATGAATTCAGTAAAGCAGCAGAACACAAAATCATTATACAAAAATCACCGGCATTTCTTTATGCCAATGGTAAACTACCTGAAAAAGATATTAAGAATAAAATCCCACTTACAATAGCTACAAAAGAAATACATAGGAATAAATTCAACCAAAACAAATTGAAGAGGACACCAAAGAAATGGAAAGCTATCCCATGTTCACAGATTAGAAGAATATTGCTAAAGGGTCTTCACAAAAATAGAAAAACAACCCTAAAATTTATATGGAACTACAAAAGACGCCGAATAGCCAAAGCAATACTGAGCAAAAAGCTGGATGCAAAATATACTAATTTCAAAATATAATACAAAACTATAATAACCAAAATAGCATGGTACTGAACTAAACAGATGCATAGACAAATGGTATAACATAAAGAATCCAGAAATAAATTCATGTATTTATAGCCAACTGATCTTTTTCTTTTTAGACAGAGCATTACTATGTCGTCCTCAGTAAAAGTGCTGTGGTGTCACAGCTCACAAGAACCTCAAACTCCTGGGCTTAAGCAATTCTCTTGCCTCAGCCTCCCAAGTAGCTGGGAATACAGGTGCCCACCACAATGCCCAGCTACTTTTTTTATTGCAATTGTCATTGTTGTTTGGCAGGCCCGGCCGGATTCGAACCTGCCAGCTCCAGTGTATGTGGCTGCCGCCCTAGCCGCTGAGCCACAGCCACGGAGCCTATAGCCAACTGATTTTCAACAAAAGCACCAAGAAATAATCATTGAGAAAAGGACAGTCTCTTTGACAAATGGTGCTGGAAAAACTGAATATCCAGATGCAGAAGAGTGAAACTAGAGCCCTATCTTACATCAAAAATCAACTCAAAAGGAATTGAAGATTTAAATGTAAGATATAAAACTATGAAACTACTAGAGGAAAACGTAGGGGAAACCCTTGGGATATTGATCTGGGAAAAGATTTTGGGATTAAGAGCTCAAAAGTACAGAAAACAAAAGCAAAAGTAGACAAATGGATTACATCATACTAAAACGCACAGCAAAGGAAACAACCAACAGAGTAAAGAAACAACCTACAGAATGGGAGAAAATATTTGCAAACTGTGTAACTGACAAGGAATTAATGTCCAGAATACATTGTACGAGCAACTCGAGCAACTCCGAACAGAAATAAAAAACCAAATAATTTGAATTAAAAATTCAACTGAATAAACAGTTCCTCCCCCATTAAAAAAACATACAACTTAATAACATATCCAGTTCTTACTCATACATGAGACAGTTGGTGATGGTTACAAAAAATCTGGTATTGGTTTTCGGAGAAGGTGAGTAGAATTTGGACCCGTGGGAGAAGGGTGGAAAAGTGCGAAGTACAGTATCAGCAAGGCAGCGGGGCTAAGAGCCATCAGGAGATTCATTGTTCAGTAGGAAAATTCTAAAGACAAATTAAAAAGAGGGAAAAAAGGTCTCTGAGAGGGTTGCCAAGTCAGAAAGTAAACAGTCACTTGATTTTTTAAAAAAAGAACTTGTGAATGAGCTCAAAACACAATATTTGGGGAATGTATAAAGCGAAGGCCAGGGCTGCCGGGTGAGGTCAGCAATATGGGTGCCCAGCTCAGGGGTACAGTCTCCATCGACACTATATAAGTAGTACGCTAAAGTCTGCTGAATGCTTTCAAAGATTTAACATGCTATTTTGAAATTACATGTACTTTTTTTCTTACTCTTAACGTATTTACTAATTGAAGAAATCACAGAAAAGTATGAGCTGCCACATTTTGTCCTCCCTTGCCCACTAGGCTCTGTTCCCTTCATAGCGCACAAGGACGCTTCCGTTACCTGCGCCCTCTGGCCGACCACAGCGGCCCAGGAGGGCTGAAGGGCACCACTGACTTGGAAGGCAGGCCCCCTAGACGCCAGCTGTGCGGAGTGGGTACGATTCTTCCCCAGACTGGAGCGTTTATTTGGCTGGCTGGGAGGGACCTAGAGGTACTGGGGCGGCCTCAGGCGCCCCTGGCCCGCCTCCCCCAGTGCCCCGCCCCCGCCCCACCGCCCCGCCCCGACCCCGCCCGCGTCCCGGTCGCGCGCTCACACTCCCAGCCCAGAGCCTCGGCCACTCAGGTCGGACCCGAGCCGAAGCGGCCGGAGATGCAACGGGGCACCGCGCTGTGTCTGCGCCTGTGGCTCTGCCTCGGTCTCCTGGACGATGAGCACGGTGAGCCCGCCCCCGCAGCGGAACTGGCAGCGAAGGGGGAACTGAGTTTAGCGGGGGAGAGTGGTGGGACCGCACAGACCGGGAACTGGCTAGGGACACCGCGGCCCGGGGAGCCTGGGGGGCAGACGCCAGATGGAGCACGCCGACTCGGAAGCCGGGACCGCCCGGGTGAGGAAAGGACGGGCGGGAACTGCAGCCGGGTCGGGGACAAGGCAGCCGGGCTGCGCCTTAGCGCAGAGATAGTCCTCTGGGTTCCCGACTTCACTGCTCCGTCTGTGGCTCGGTTTTCTTGAAGCCCGACCCAGTCGGGCTGCCTCCTGAACCTGGATCCTCCGTTTACTCGCTTCCCAGCGCGCGCCGCGCTTCTCGGCCGGGACCTGCGCGCGTTGGGGATTATTGCCCAGCGCAGAGGCTACAATCCCGGCCCGGCCCCGAACTTGGGTGCGCACTTCCCGACGTCTCTAGTCCGCGCTGGTGGTCGGTGCCGGAGGTCCCCCAGTGGGCGCTCCAGGCTTCAGGTCCTCCACGCACCTGAGGCGGGTGTCGTCCACGGAGAGGGAGCAGGTGCATGTTGGAACTTAAGGCAAATCTTGAGTCCCGCGATCAGTATCACAGAAGAGGCTTCCCGGGCTAAGGGCCCGGAGCAAGCCAAATAAGATGGGACCATAAGGCAAAGGCCGCCACGAAGATGTCTTAAACATAGGAGAGTCAGGATTAGGTTTGTGCTGGGAATAAGGCTCTGGCGCGGAGAGACCCAGACCTGAGGTAAGGGTCGTGTGGTTGGAAAGAGGGACTGTGGACAGTGAGGAGGGGAGGTGGGGGATGGGAGGCAGAGGGCCTAGGTGGTGATGTCAGGGAAGAAGCAAGGGGAGTGAGAAGGTGAGGCGGCACACAAGATTCTGTGTCCCTAGAAATCAAAGCGTGGGAGGAGGGCTCACAGATTCCCAGTCTTTGAGGGAGGAGTGCTGCAAGGCTTGAGGGTAGGAATGAGACTTTTTTTTTTTTTTTTTTTGAGACAGAGCCTCAAGCTGTCACCCTGGGTAGAGTGCCCTGGCATAGCTCACAGCAACCTCCAACTCCTGGGCTCAAGCAAGTCTCCTGCCTCGGCCTCCCAAGTTGCTGGGACCACAGGCGCCGCCACAACGCCCGGCAATTTTTTGGGGGGGGGTTGCAGCCATCATTGTTGTTTGGCAGGCCCGGGCTGGATTCGAACCCGCCACCTTAGGTGTATGTGGCTGGCGCCTTGGCCACTTGAGCCACAGGCGCTGAGCCAGTAATGGGACCTTGATATTTTTTCACACCATAGGAACTAAAAACTGGCTTGCACACTTCATCTTGTCTAATTCTCACATGGAGTGTTAGACCATTTTACTCATGGGAAAGCTTGACCAAGAATATCATAATTACCCCCAAAATCCCTAGGGAGGGCATAAGGGATAAAAAAAAGCCCCACTCTCTGCTCACCCTGTACCTTCACAGGCTGAAGGGCTGAGAACAGGGGGGGGGAGGGAGGTGTGGCTGAACCTGGGAAAGAGGGAAGAGGACATCTGTCTGGGCCTCTGAGTTGGGCAGGTCTGATCAAGGTGCTGCCCTTGGCTGTTCTCTGCTCTCCTGCCTATAGCCAGCTCAGGGCTGAGCTCTCACAGGTGTTCACTATGTGTTTGCTGAGTGACTGATGAATGTGGGATGGGGGTGAATAGGGCCCTGGTTGGACAGGAGAGGTGAGGAATGGGAAAACCTCCGCCTTGTGGAGACATTGGATGGACAGCTGGATGTAGTACCTGAGGTTCAGCAGAGAGGCAGGGCTGGGTTGCTAGAAAGGAAGCAGAGCAGAGTTCAGGAGGGGACTCTACAGCGGGGACCAGAGAGGAAGGGGGCTTCTGGGGAGGCAGGGAAGCTTCTGCAGGTATAAAGAGAACTAGGAGAGGCCAGTGTCCTAATGCTCCCAGGCAGAGCAGAGTGGGAAGTGGAGGAGTGAAGGGGGGTGGGGCGTTCCCTGCAGTGTGTGCAGGTGACTTATACCAAACCAGACTATGGAGGGAAGGGAGAGAGGGTGCTGGTGGGGCAGGGGGATGTCCCAGGCTGGGCCTGGGTGTGGCTTTCAGGGAGATGCCAGAGGAGACAGAGACCAACCCTCCCCAATCCTTGCACCTTGCTCCACTTGTTGCCGGGTTGAGGTGGAGCCTGAGAGCCCCAGCATGATGGGGGCTACTACCACAGAAGCATAAACTCTCAGGTGTAGTTGGGAGTAAGGGCACTGGGGTGGGAGGCAGGTAAGAGGCCTGGGGACCCTGAGGCTACCCTCAAAAGTGTGCTGTAGGTCATAGAAACAGACTTTTATTTTTGCTCTGCCCTTAAAGTCCTTGCTGTGTGGCCCAACCCCCTCCGTTCTCCTACCTGCATCTCAGTTTCCCAATACATAGCAGAGGTGCAGGTGGCAAGCACTGAGGGGTTATGTGTGCTTGGGCTGGACTTCAAGGCTCAAGGCTCAGTCCAGCTTCACAGTCTTGCTCCACCAGTGTCCCTGTGGAGAAGGCCAATGCAAATGGCTCTTGAGGCTTCACCTAGAGAAAGGCCATTGCTACCCCTAGACAGCAGGCTGCCAGCTCAGGGACATAAGGGGAAGCAGAGGCTGAGGGGCAGCTGGTTGGTCTAGTCAAGGGACTCTGGCCCTTACTGTGAGCGATCACATGTGGCCATCTCCATCACACTCATCCCAGCCCTTAACCGGCCTAGATGGAGACTGTGTGTGGGGATAAGACTGGGATGCAGGTCAGTGCAGGCAAGAGCTAGAGGCTGAGCCCACCTCCCTTGGTTCCTGTGCACCTTCTGGCCCTAGCTCGATTCCTGCAGGACTGAAATGCAGGTGCTTCTCACACACCCACCAAACCTGAAGCATGGAGCCAGCATGGCTGAAGGAGCCCTGCTGCCCCACAGAGCAGTGTCCACATGGCCAGGCTCCAAATCAGGTGTGAAGTGTGACAAGTGGACTGTCTGGTGAACTCCCCACCGGGCACCCTGACCCAGGGAAGGAGACTACAGTTTTATGCAAGCTGCAAGCTACAGTGCTTGCTCAGTGTGGCCCAGGTGGGGTTTGGACCTGCCCCATCCTGCAAGGGATTCCTAAGTGACAGACTGCAGGAACACAGACATGGCATCAGATGTGTGCAACCTATGGAGGAGGCCCAGCTGAGTGGCTATGAGCTACACAGGAAGGAAAGGCCCAGAGCAGGACAGTCCAAATGGTGAATGTGGACAAGTGAGTAGTCAGGTGAAGCTAGAGCCTGGAAAGTGTGCAGGGGTGGTTGGGGGAGACAGCACACAGGAGAGGGCCACAGCAGCAAGGAGGCTAATGTCCAGGGGGCAGGCGCTAGGGGACAAATACAGGAGATAAAGCAGAGGTAGATGGGTAAGGGGTGAGAGGACCTGGGCTCTGGCTTAAGCAAACACAGTGGATTATGAGATAGTTTGTCAAATGGGGACCCTGGGAAGAGGAGGCATGGCCTCTAAGTGGAAGCATCCAGCAGAATTTCCTGGGAGACCCCAGCTGATGCAACTAGGCCAAATAAAGGAGGAAGAAAGTTGGGAGCACTTGAGTGTGATAGAACGGGGGGAGTCAGGAAACTCGGAGAAACTAAGTGGAGTCTTAATTGGGAGGAGGAAGTTCTTTTCTGTGTCTAGCCTACACCCCTCCTGCTGTTGCTTGGGTATTTTCCTCTACAGGGCAGGCTTCTGCTTCTCTCCACCAGGGGCAAGGTATGTCCCCACAGTCTTCTAAGATGCCCCTCAAAGTGTAGGGTAGACAAGAAGGGTTCAGAGAGCCTCTTACACTCTTTAAGCTATTCTCTGAGTGAGAGGCAGCCAACATGTCCAGCTGGAGCCAGGGATTCCTGAGTTTCGATCCTTTTCAGACACTGGCTTCCTCTGGGATCTCAGTTTTCCGGTCATGCCGAGGGGACAAGTCTGGGAGCAAGAAGGTGCGGCCATCCATCGCTAGAGAAGGCGCAGGGTGCTGAGCAGGATAGGACAGACACCAGGCATGCCCCTGGAGCCCCACGGCCCAGCCAACCTCAGCTGAGGTCAGGTCTGGTTGGGTGCAGGTCGTAGGTTCAGTGGCGAGTGGGGGAGCCCCGCCACGTGGCCGGTGAGGTCAGCAGGGGTTCATGGGAAAGGACTTGTCGGCCACAAAAGAGGACATCCTGCCTGCATTTCCCTCTTCCTGCAGCAGGAGCTAGTTGCCCCGATTTAGCAGCACTGAGGGGCCACCTCTGAGGCAGCTGGGCTGTCTGATAACACCACTCGTCCTGCTGGCTAGGGAGCAGAGTCCTGACCCCAGGGAGGCCAGGACAACTGCCTGGCACAACTGACGACATTGCAGCTGCCCTGCACAGGGAGCTCAGCATCTGCTAGGGTCCCCTCCTCCCTGTCTCCATCCTCACTGGCTGCTCAAGCAGTCCATGTTCTCAACAGGTCTAGTGCCTGCCCAGCTTCTCCTACTCCTGGCTTCCAGCATCTTCAGAAACTTGCCTCCATTCTGGCCCCAAGGGACTGCTCTGAAACACAAATGTGAGCCTTCCAAATGGCCCCCCAAATATAAACACTAGCTTCTCGGGCTAGTGGTACAGGCTCTTTGTGCAGGAGTCCAAGGTTGTCCCTAGTCCCACATCCACCCAGCCACACCCATTGCACACCTCAATCCCAGACCATAGCCATTCCTCTGCTCCAGATGGCCCTTTGGAAGCCTGCTGAGAACACCAGGCAGAAGGGGGTGCTGTTCCAAGTGGGGGCCTTGGCTACTAGGAGGCTTCAACCTGCTCACTGTGTGCTCCCAAGAGTATGGAACCCAGGCTTTCAGGTGATGTAGAGGAAGACCCCATCCTCATCCAACTCAAAGCACTGTCCTCAAAGCTAGCCTAAATGCTACCAAATGGAGATTCATTTCTAATGTGCACATACATGCATACACTTAGGGTATCTAACAGTGAGCCACCCTCAGTGTAAAATAGTTAATCAAACTGTACAGATTTTAACCTTGTGACTCAGATCTTATTGCACCCATTTTGGAGATTGGGAAATTAAGGTCAGAAGAGTGTATGGCTCACTAGGGGCTAGATGCTAGGGGTGAAATGGCTTATTAGAGGGAGGTGATAGGTGTCTAGTTGCTGGCCCCAGAGATTGTGGGAACCACAGGGAAAGGAAGGGCAGGCACAGTAGGCAAGTTGTCCACATTCCCCAGGGAAAGCCCTAGAAGAGTGGGCAGGTAGGGTCCTAAATTTCTGACCACCTCCTGGACATTTTTTCCTTGGTGTCCCAGAGACCTTTCAAAAGCAGCATGCCACAGGCAGTTGCATTGTCTTTCACCCAGGTCCCTCCCTCACCCCATTTGTCCCCTCAGTGCATGGAATCTCCACCATCCCAGGTGCCACCATCCCTCTCCCTGCCACCTTGAATTGAGTGAGGAATTGTCAAATGTAATAAGCTAGTCACTACAAGAGCTATGGGAAATTGCAGGAGTGCTGAGGAGGGGAAGCCCAGCATGGACTGTGGGGAGGTGACACTGGCTGAGATGTCAGAGGGCAAGACCATTCCAGATCGATGGCATGTAGAAGGCAGAGTTTTCAAGGCTGGAGCAGCCTCAAGGGGTGGCAGGGAGGCTGACAAAGAGCTCAGACTCCATCTACCCTTGCTGCCCTCCTCCTGATCAGCAAACTCTTAATCTGCAAATCACATTTCAGCTCTGAGAATGGACATGACTTGGTGCAGTTGGCTCTGAAGGTTTAATGGGGTCAGGAAAGCCTTGGTGGGGTGACCGCCACTTGGACAACCCCTCCGGCGGAAAGTCAGCAGCATTTCCAGGGCTGATGGAAGGATAGTTTGATACGCTAAAGGCCTTTACATTTACTTTTGTTTACTGCAGAAATGCAAACAATGTAGAAATCTGGGGAGTAAACAGTAGCTTCCCCTAATCCTGTCCTCAAAAGATAATCTCTTCATCTTAATAGTAATCTAACTTCAGGTGAGTTAACATATGTGTGTCTTGGTTTTCTCATTTGCACAGTGACAATTATAGAATCTGTCTCGGGGGCATGCAAAGGTGTGTCACATGTACAGAGTGCGTGAGACTATACTGCACACAGAAAGTGCTAAGTATGCATTTGCTCTTGTTGTTCTAACAGGATGTATTGGTATAAGCAGAATTTGGCGGTCAAAGGGTCTGGACTTTTTTTTACTATGACTGTGTGGGTGCCTGTTTCCCCACGGCCTTGCCAGCACCAAATTATCTTTGGTACTTGCTTACGTAGTGGGTGGACAGCTGTGTGTTCCTTAGCTCTTGGTGTTAAGTGTGGTCTGAGTTTGATGTCTGGGGTCCCTAGGTCCACTAGGAGAGCTGTCAGGGCTGACAGAACAGCATGGAGGTAAGTCCAGGTGTGCCACCATCAAGAGGAGAGAGTATATGCAGTGATGGGCCTGGGATGGGCCTGTGACTGAGGCCTTCTGTGGCCTCATCTCCCCACACTATGCTCCATGTGCTCCACCTACCTGATAGTCCCAGGCCCCTGGAACCCTTGCCTTTGCACACATTCCTCTGCCCTACTTCTGGGCTAGCAAGCTCCTACTGGATCTACAGAACCTATTCAGGTCACACAAACCCCTCCATCAGTGAGGCTTTTCCTGACCTCCCTGTCCTGCTCTGACCATGGCACAGAGTCACAGTGAGACACAGAAGCTGTGGCAAGCCAAGCACACAGTAATCAGGAGACAGGGTTACACCCAGTGTACCTGAATCAATGACAGTTTACTATTGCTATGGCACTTAATGTGTTCTTATGTTATTTGTGGTCTGTGGTTCCTAGAGAGCCTAGGGACAGTCTGCATCTCACAAGTGGAAAAACTAGAGCTTAGAGAGAAGTGGCTTGTCCAAGACCAGACAGCCAAAGTGCAAGCAGTTTTGATTACACTGTGGGAACATCCCCTCCCACCCCATCCATCTCAGGCCTGCATGGGGAGGGGGTTGGAAACCAATAGCTCTCTGAGCTCTGGAGGCACAGAGACTGCCCACCAGGTCAAGGTGGGCCTTAGGACAGAACACCCTTGCTACCTCTTACCAGGTCTTTGCACAGGCCTGGCTTCAGGAGGGAAGAGAGGGGGTGCTCATGCAGATGTCCCCTGGCCCAGCCCCAAGATCAATGTCCAGAAATTCCCCACCTGACCCCCAGCTGCCTTGGTCCTCCTGAACACAGCTGCCCTAGAGAGTGTGGGTCCAACTGGCATGACTATCACACAACCCCCATCTTCTAAGGCACGCCAGGGAGAGGGCAAAGAGGAGCCAGGCCCAGAGTGGCCATGGCAGAGGACAGAGCCACAGGCCAATCATATCCGAGCCCCAGGAGCCCCTGAGTACATAGACCACCCCCCACCATATGCTGTGGTCACGGTTGTGGTAGAGGTGATGTGCTCAGCCATAGGTATCAGGGCCAGCTGCATGGGCCCTGGAGTTAGAGCAGCAGCTGGCTGGAAACAGAGGGCAGGGTAGGATGGAGGGACAGAGGACATAGCCCATGCAGAGAGGAGGCTCCTGGGGAGGTAGGGAGGCCAGTGTTTAGGGTGGCAGAAGGAGGGAAGGAGAAAGATAGCCAACAGGCAAGAGGTCCTGAGACAGCCTCCTTCTCCTTCTACACCAGCACCTGTACCCAGCCATTCCCAGTGGGCTTGGCAATCCGTCTCAAGTTAGCTCCCCAGAAGCCACCCACCAGGCCTCACCCCTCTGCACTGCAAGGGTGTTGTACTCCATCACCCTTGAGGATTTGCAGAGAAAACATGATGAAGCCTATACAGAGCAAGGGATGCAGGGAAAAGCAGTTCTAATGCCAAAGAAGGGGATGGACTCAGTCCTCCATGGAATGCCACTCTCTTGTAGTAGCTCTTCCTGCATTTGGTTGGGTTGTCCCTCAATTTCTCAGGAAAGATACTTTTGAAAAATAGTGTTGGTGGTTTAAAGGGTTTTACCTGCAGCCCATAAGGTCATGGAGCCAAACACAGGATGAGAGAGAAATGGGGGGTGTGGCAGAGACAGCTAAGGCTTGGGGGTGCAAGCAGCCATATGCTTTCCTGAATGGACCTTCCTGCTTATGGGGGGTCTGTGAGACTTCCAGCTGGGAACTAAGTGGAGGAATGGGTCCAGGTTCTGGTCTGAGGACCTCTGCCCTCTGCTTTTGGAAGGCAGCCTGGTCCATGGGAGGGACTGGCTGGGAGCCTCAGTTTCCTCACTTGATGACTAGACTATAGATTCCTCCCTCCCTCCTAGGCTGTTGAGAGGATCAAAGGAGGCACTAACAGTTGGCTCCCCCCTGCCTGGCTTATGGCCAGTGCCTAACCTGCAGAATCCCTCTGCATGTTGTCCCTCCCAGAGGGGTGCTGGTGCTACCCCAAGGGAGGCTACAGGACTCTCTGCCATGCCTATGGCTGACACCAGGGTTCCTGTAGCCCAAGGCCGGAGGGTGTCCTGGGGCTGCTGACAGCACTAAGGAGAGGAGGTGTGCACTCTGGCCTTGCTGACCTTGGTCCGGCGCCTGGCCTGATTGCTCCACTCTGCTGCAGCCATGGTGGCCAAGGCCACGTTGGCCAAGGGAAGGAAGAAGCCAGTTCCCAGGCCAGGAACAGGAAAGCAGGGGGAGTGTGGCAGGGGCCAGGATGACAGCACTTCCTGCTGCGGGAAGAGAAGGACAGTGAAGACAGACAACAGCCAGGCAGGAAGGATGCACCTTCTTAGGGCTACAGGTGGGGGCTGGGCAGTCATGGAGTCTGTGGACGTGGCAGCCCTCAGGCCCAACACTGCTCTGGCCACTGATCAGTATGAGGTTCACACACTCACTCAGGTGTCCATCCTTTAAAACTATAAGCATCTTTTCCAAAGGAATGACAGGGCCTGACACAATTCCAACCAAAAGGAAGACCTCAGAGTTTCGTTTAGCCACCCATCCATCCATCCATCTATCCATCTGTCTGTCCATCCATCCATCATCCATTTATCCGTGCACCGATCACCCATCCATCCATCTACCCATCATCCATTTCTTCCGTCTATTCATTTATCCATCTCCCATCCATTCATCTGTTCTTCATCTATCATCCATTCATTCATCCACCCATCATCCATCCATCCATCGTACACTCATTTTCACCCATCCTTTTGCCTATATCTCTGTCCATCCATTCCTCCTCCCATCTGTCCATCTATTCATCCAAACTTCATCCATTCATTTATTCATTTCACAAATATTTACTGACTCTTTTCTCTGTGCCAGGTGCTGCACTAGGCATGAAGTAGGGTTTAAAAAAAATAACTACCTTGGTCCTTACCCACTCACTGCCTAATGGCGGATATGTATAAACATTACCTAAATAAACAAATAATTACAAATTGTGACAGGAAGGATGAAACAAGAAGTCAGGAGGCTGAGATGAAGCTGTTTCATGGGGGTGATAAGTCACATCTAAGCTGAGGCTTGAGTGTGAAAAGAAGCCAGCCATGAGAGCATAGCACAGCAGAAGCCATGGCAGCTGGAGCACATGAACAGAAGGCAAGACTGCACCATGAGAGTGTGGAGAGGTGGGCGGGGACAAGGTGGGGTTGGGGTTTTCCTGGAAGTGCAGTGGGAAGTCACTAATGAGATTTGAGCAAAAAACATTACTAACAACTGCATGGAAGAGGCCTGGGGAAGGGCAGGAGCAGGTCCAAGAGGCCACTTGGGGTTAATGTGGCTGTGCCAGCCCCAGCAGAAGAGTCTGACAGGTTTTGGTGGTGGGCACATGGGCTGAAGTAGGGGAAGCTAGAAGAACAAAAGCTAATGAGGGAGGAACTTTTACTGGCGCTGGAAGGGGGCTCTGAGTCTGGAGTTTAGCATTGGAGATGCAAAACTCAGGTGTCTAAGTCACTGGGCAGCTGGATCCTCAATGCTGGAGTTGAGAGCAGTGATCTGGGCTAGAGACAGAGACTCAGGAGGTGTGTAGACGTTCAGGAGGGCCGTGGAGGAGACAGAAGCAGCACTGAATGTTGGGGGTTCACACACGTTCCCTGCCCTGATCCCCTGGGTCTCAGGGGCTGTGGGCTGTACCCCATGGGTGGATGGGGGCTATGGGAGAAGAGGCAGGCACAGAGCCACAGCCAGGAAGGAGGAGAGGAAAAAAGGCAGTGGCTGGGAGTGTGGGAGATGAGCCCCCTAGAGAAAGAGATCAGCAGAGCAGGGGAGGGCCTGCTTTTGGGAGCAGGAATGTCAGAGGCTAGGTGTGGGGGGTTGAGGTGTCCACATCTGATGGTTTTGCTTTGTCCATGCTGACAGTGAGGGAGGAGGGCGCACCCTGAGCCACGTCTGCACACAGGGAAACAGAGGGAGCAGCCAGTGTGAGGGACTTTGTGCTGTGGTGTTGAACATATGGTGTCATATTCAGGACCAGAGGCCAGGACAGGCAGTAACGGGAGGAAGCAATGGGGGCTTGGGGTAGGGCTGTGGAATGGAGCTGCTACAGGCCAAAAGGGTGGGGAACACACAGGAGATGGGTGTGGGATCCAGGACGTGCCCCTGGAAGGGAGTGGCTGGTGGGAGAGGAGAGTAGGACTGCTGAGGTGAGTGCTGGTGAGTCTTCATAAGGATGCTGAGGTCATGGGGAGGGGACAGTGGCCAGGAGCTAGATCACAGGAATGAGGAGAAGTGACCAGGAGAGCTGCTGATGACAGATTTAGTGGGCAAAGAATGGTGCTTCATGGGAGATGATGTGGGGGTGGGGAGGAGGGATGTAGGAGCCGTGCCCTCAGGGGAGGGTGGAGGGCAGTAACTGCCCCATGGCAGTGCTTGGTGTCCTCAGGTTAGACAAGAGGGGACATTCAGAGAAGCAGGGAGGTCTGCAGCAAATTTTGCTGATCCCAGGGCCCAGGGGTACGTTGGTAAAAGAACTGGAATAAGTCAAGGCACACCATGACAAAGGAGAGCTTGCCTGGATAGGCAGGGAAGGCTGGCAAGTATGAGGGGTGGTCCTGCATAATGCAGGGATGCCTCCAGGGAGGAAGCCCCACCTACCCATCCACAATTCAGTCTGGCAAGTGTCCTAGCAGGGGCTCAAGGACAACCAGATGGAAACTGCCTGAGTGAGAGCCATCCATAAGAAGGAAGGAAGGAAGGCGGGACGTCCCAGGCAAAGGGACAAGTGAAGTTGGAAATAGGAAAAAGCCTGCACTCCAGGAGGATGGGGCGAGGCCCTCACTCAGGCAGTTTCCATCTGGTTGGGGAGAGAGAGAACCTCCAGAAGCTGGAAGCTGAGGCTGCCTTACTGTGTCTAGGGAGCAAAGGGGGGCTACCAAAGGAGGCTGGAGTGACAGTGTCCACAGATCTGGAGCCCATAGGTGTGTGCCCAGATGTGTGCCTCCTAGAAGAGGGCTGCAGCCTTCTCGGGCCGCAGCTCAACACCCAGACTTCATGATAGGGTGCTCTCTCCCCAGTGAGGGTGCCATGGGCCTGGCCTCTCTCCTGACCCCTTGCTGGGCCATTGGGAGGGCATAGTCCTTTCATCTCTATGGGTCCAGTCCCCACCTGTCATCTCTCCTTCTGTAGCCCCAAGGACAGACCACCTTCCACTCAGGTGCCCATATACTTAACAGCTCTCTTTCTGCCTGGCATGGCCCTTTTCGTTTTGTCGTGCCCAGAAAAAAACCCACTTCTCCTTTGAAGCTCAGCTCCAAGGTGCCCTCCCAGATTCCTTCCTGGACCCCCCACTGCCTTGAGGGGAGCCTCCTCTCAGGGCAGCCCCTGGGTGCAAGGTTGGGGCTGCAAGTGCCCAGTCCTGCTGCCATGCACAGGACAGCTGGGCACTGTCCTGGAGGATGGGGTCCCAGAGCCCATGGTCACCCCCACCTGGGGCCCCAGGACAGTGTGAACCTCAGGCCAGGTCACCAGCCTGAGCGGGAGGAGGAGCTCACTGGAGTTAAGCAAAGGAAAGACTGTGAAAGTCACAGCAGTGAACTAGAGGAGCATCTACCTTCTAAGGACAAATGGGGAGCCTCAGTTTCCCTGTCTGTGCAGTGGGTCTAGGTGCTTGGTAAGGGCCTTCCAGCTTTGGCTCACCATGCAGAGTGTCTAAAGGGGTTTAGCCAGGAGGGAGGGAGTCAGTAGGGGGTAGGCAGCAGCCACTGGCAGGTGGCTGTGTTGGCCACATGATGCTGGCATAAGATCTTGGTGTACAGAACATACTGTCCTTGTGCCACTTTCTGGAGTGGCTTAGGATCCCCCCAACTATCGTGGGGTTCCCTAGGTTCCACTCCACCTCATGAGCTGCATAGCGGGACCCCAGTGCCTCAGGAAGTAAGACTGGGAAGGACTTTTGCTGCCTCATTTGGGCCTGTGGGCCTGGAAGGGGCTGGGGTGGAATAGTGAGCTGTAGCCCCTCCCAGGAGGACAGGGACTTGGGGGGAGGGGCAGGACGCAGCCCTGGGCTGCTGGCCATGAAGCCCTCCCTTCCTGTTGTCTCAGGATGGTCCTGGCAGGATGCATCTGCCAGAGTTCCAAGCCCAGACCTCCCCCAGGGCCTGCTCCCACCCCCACCGGGATCCCACCCCCCAACATCCATACACATACACACACTAGCATGTCAGAAAGACACAATGTGCATGCTTGCACACACACCTTTCGTAGGCACACACATACACACCACAAATACAGATGCACACAGAGAGACCCACACCTATCAACGCACACACACACATACCTGGGAGGAGGGTGGTAGGCAGGAGTTTGGGGGCCAGCAGGGCTAGGGTCCTGGAGGGCAGGGGCCTGGCCCCACTCAGCCTACAGCCATCAGACACAAGGGTGGTTTTCTACTCAGGTGAGGCAGGTTTATGTGTGTGTCAGAGGAGCCCTTCAGGAAGCCCTAGGAGGTTGGTGGGAGACCTGGGAACCCAGAGGAGGAGGGCAGCCAGGGGCCCTATGCCATGCTGAGCCAGAGGGCAACTGTGAGGCGGACACCCTGGGACCTGGTCAGGGCGAGGTCATGGGCAGGGTAGGCAGGGGCCCTTCAGGCAGAGCTGTAGGGCATACCACTCCCCTTCTCCTCCATGCCAGTATCTTTGCTCATGGGGCCAGAGGTTGGTGTTCAGTCCAGCCACAGTCAGGGCTCACTTGCAGGAGCAGGGAGGGGTCAGCTTACAGAAGTTACTGGCTGTCTTAAGGTCTAGGGGCTGGTGCTGCCCTGGGGGCACAATGGGTCTGCCTGGGCCTGATGCCATCATGTGAACAGTAACCAGCACCATGCTGACCTGTCTCCACTCTCAGGTCTGGTGAGCGGCTACTCCATGACACCCCCAACCCTGAACATCACGGAGGAGGTGCATGTCATCGACACCAGTGACAGCTTGTCCATCTCCTGCAGGTACTGGGTCCCTCCCACTGGACAGCCAGGGAGGCAGCAGAAGCCTGGAGGTGGTGGCCAAAGGCCCAGAAGGCAGCTCCTTCCTGGGCAGAGTGGTCTCAAGGCTGTGCAGGGCTCCCCCTCCCAGGGTGTGGATGCTTGGAGGCCCTTCTCTGGCCTCACCCACACCTACCCCCTCAGCATTTTACTTGGCACACATCACCCTGCACCCCACCCTAGCCTTCACTGGCCCCAAGCCTGTACACTTGAGCCCCAGAGATGGTATCTGCCCTTCAGCACTGGTGATTCAAGGCCTGGCTTCTCTGCAGGCCAGCCTTCCACCTACAGCTAAGGGAGTCAGGTTGATGCCTGGGGGGTCACAGGGAGTTCCTTGGCCTGGGCAGTTCCATCCTGCAGTAAGACCAGCTTAGGCTTTGCCCTTGAGGGAGGCACCTCAGGAATCATGGGCTACAGCCAGGTCCCCCCTGACCTCTCCCATCCTCTGCCAGGGGGCAGCACCCCCTAGAGTGGGCCTGGCCAGGGTCACAAGAGGCACTGGCCACAGAGGACAAGGACAGCGAGGACACAGGGTTCGTGAGAGAGTGTGAGGGCACAGACAACAGGCCCTACTGCAAGATTCTGCTGCTGCACGAGGCACACGCCAACAACACGGGCAGCTACTGCTGCTACTACAAGTACATCAATGCCCGCATCGAGGGCACCACAGCTGCCAGCACCTACGTATTCGTGAGAGGTGAGGCTGTCAGGGTGAGTGCAGCAGGCTGGGCTCAGGTAGGGTCCTCGGGGAAGGCCAGCACCTGACTCCCATCCCTAGCCTACCAACACTGGGCTGGCAGGAGGAGAGAAGGGGACCTCACCTGCTCAGGAGGGCAGCCAGCAGGCAAGGACAGCACTGCCCAGCCCCATAGGGCTGCCCACTATCTCCCCGACCCTCACCATCCTTTCCCCTGACTCCTGTTCCCTCTCCACAGACTTCCAACAGCCGTTCATCAACAAGCCCGACACACTTCTGGTCAACAGGAAGGACTCCATGTGGGTGCCCTGCCGGGTGTCCATCCCTGGCCTCAACATCACGCTTCGTTCGGTACAACCCCACCCCCACCCTGGAATCCTGCCCTCCTATCCCAGCTCGGGAGAGGTGGCCGCAGTCTAGCCAGGAGGAAAGGGGCAGCCTGGCACTGACAGTGACCGTGTCCCTTCAGCAAAGCTCAGTACTGTGGCCAGATGGGCAGGAGGTGGTGTGGGATGACCGGCAGGGCATGCGGGTGCCCACACCGTTACTGCGAGATGCCCTGTACCTGCAGTGTGAGACCACCTGGGGCGGCCAGGACTTCCTTTCCAACCCCTTCATCGTGCATATCACAGGTAGGAGCCGCCCTCACCCAGTGCTCCCTTCTGATGCCCTGGGAGGATAGGGATCTACCGCAATTCCCAGTAACAGTGCTGTCACTGACATGCTGGTCTCAGGTGCCTGACACTCCGTGTTCTGTGTGCATTGGGTGTCCATTGTACAGTGTTCTGGGAGGGCAGGGGAGTCACTGTGCATGTGTCACCAGGCAACGAGCTCTATGACATCCAACTGTTCCCCAAGAAGTCGCTGGAGCTGCTGGTTGGGGAGAAGCTGGTCCTAAATTGCACTGTATGGGCTGAGTTCAACTCAGGTGTCACCTTTGACTGGGACTATCCAGGGAAGCAGGTGAGGTCAGCAGCCCTGCCAGAGCATCTTCCTCCTACCCATTCCTGTCCTGTCCCCAGCAGTCCCCATCACTGACTATATCCTTGGTGTGGGGGACATGCAGACCCAGGGGCTCTAGTTGGACAGGGAAGGTCTTCCATCCCAAGGAAAACTCAAGAGTCTGGGTCCAAGGTCTCCAGAGCCACTGCTAGCTGGGCTGGGGCATGTTCCTTGGTGGGGTAGCTCTGCTAGAGCCCATCTGCTGACCTTGGGCTCCCCTGGATGTGGCAGGCAGAGCGGGGGAAGTGGGTGCCTGAGCGGCGCTCCCAGCAGACACACACAGAGCTCTCCAGCATCCTGACCATCCTTAATGTCAGCCAGCATGACCTGGGCCCATACGTGTGTGAGGCCAACAACGGCCTGCAGCGATTCCGGGAGAGCACCGAGGTGATCGTGCATGGTACAGCCTGCAGCTGGGGACATCATGGCCTTAGGGGAATCAGGCATCATCAAGCCTGAGGAACAAGGATACTTGTGCAGTGTAGGCCTGGGCCCAGAGGTCCTGGTGTGCCTGAGTGTGGGGCGTCCAGCCAGAGGGAAGTGGGCAGAGGGACCACACAGCTCCCATATCTCAGATGGGGAATGGTACAGTGAGCCCCAGTCTGTAGGCATCTGGCTGCTAGGGCCACCTGGCCTATGGCTAGGAATCCTTGGTCAGTGATGGGTCAGCCCGGGATTTACGAGGATGCCTCTTATCTGCCAGAAAAGCCCTTCATCAGCGTTGAGTGGCTCAAGGGACCCATCTTGGAGGCCACGGCAGGAGATGAGCTGGTGAAGCTTCCCGTGAAGCTGGCAGCATACCCCCCACCAGAGTTCCAATGGTAACAGCCCTGGCTCCCCTCTCCTCACTACCTTGCCAGGCCCACGGGTAAGAAGGGCAGTGTACTCCCCCCCATCAGGCCTGCATGCTGACCAACCACATGGGGACCTGTTCCTCACTATCAGGCCTGTACCTTAACACCGGTAGTATAGGACCCTCTCTGAGGAGAGTCCCAAAGTAATAGGCACAGAATATGATATTGTAGCTAGAAGGAGGGTTGACCCAGATTGCTGCCAACCTGTGGAAGGTTTAAAGTTGAACACTGGCTTCTGCTGTGCATGGATGTGGTGGCATGGTGTGGGGCTTTACTGCTTTCTGTGGCCCTGACAGGTAGACCCACCTGTACTCACTTGAGTAAATGCCAGGGTCTGCCCCACAGCAATGGCTGCAGTTTCCCTGGGTCTCCTTCCAATGAGGTTGCCACTTCCAGAACTCTCCTATCCAGAAATGTGGACATGCCACATTGTTGCAGAGCAGCCCTGGGCTGGGCCTCCTTGAATGACAGTGAGTGCAAGAGCTTCTAGGAGGCCTGCAGGCTGCTGGAGCCCAGGCTCCCACTCTGCAAACTGAGAGGGTGAGGCTTCCCCTGGGGTGTTCCAAGGCCCAGGGAGGGGACTCCTCTGGTGGTTCTGCCCTCACTGGTTGCTCCCTGCAGGCTCTGGAAGGCACAGCACCTCTCCCATGCACTCTCAGGCTGTCTGGGCAGTCAACACGGCCAACCTAACCTTGTCAACTCAAGGCTCACACTCTAGTCCAAATCCCCATTGCACAGACAAGGAAGCAGAGCCCAGGATGGGTGAAGGGCATTCCTGCCTGAGTCCCAGCCCTTTGGGAGGAGTCTCTGCCCTGCCCTACCCCAGCTAGCTCCAGGAGCCTCACCCTTCCAGCCTAGGCAATTCCCTTCTGGTAGGGCAACTTCAGTAATGGGAAAGCAAAGGACTCAGGTGTCTACAGCCTGAGGCTGGAAACAGGCTGCTCCTAGCGGGGCCTGGTGAGACCTTCCCTCTGAAGACACAGGCTTTGGGGTTCACGGGGCCACCTGGTGCAATACAGGGCCCTTGGGGCAGGGTCCTGAGGGTAGACAGCCTGGAACTTCACTCACAGGTGTGGCTCCTAGAGACACCTAGGCCCTGTCCCTTGCCCTCCAAGGCAGGCAGGACTGCACCTGCTGTCAGTAGGTGGCCAGCTGTGCTGCATCAAGGATCCAGCCCAATCCTGAGGCAGCTGGCTGTCCTCAGCACAGCTTTCCACTGGAACTGGAACATTCCCACCCTATCCAGACCTTCTCTTCTCACTTGGGCAACACCTGTCTCTAAGAAGTGCCCATCTGAGTCACCTGCCCTGGGTTGTTCATGGTCCACCACAGCCCCACAGATGCCCACCCTTCATGTGGCTCACTATGTGACAGTTGTGAGTCAGTGAATGGATAGAACAGGTGTCCTCAAACTCTGGCCCGTGGGGCACATGCAGCCTGCCTAGGACATTTGTCCGGCCCACCAGGTGTTTTTGCCACCACTGCCTGTCCTGCTTAGCAGCCGACTCATCCCGGGGCCCACAGTCCAGCCCTCCAACAGTCTGAGGGACAGTGAATGAGCCCCCTGTTTAAAAAGTTTGAGGACCCCTGTGGTAGAAGGTTGGAGAATAGACAGGCAGGCTGGGCCTGGGCTCCTGAGGGCTTTCACTGTGCCCAGCACTATGCTGACATTACATGCCAGTTAGATCTCACACTCCCTGCAAGGTGCATTGCATTTCTACACTTTTCAGATGAGGACACAGGCTTTGGGTGTTCCTAGGGTCACAAATCCAGCAAGCGCACCAGTACTGGGAAGACAGCACAGCCCACCTCTGCTCTACCCTGCCTTACTGTGCAACCCCAGGCCAGTCACATCCTTTCTGGGTAGGGTCCTGGCTGTGGTGTCACAGTTGAGAGCAGGCCCCTGCAGCCCCCTCACTATTAGTCTTTTCCCAAGAGATGAGTCCCTCCCAGGCCACACTGCAGCATCCCAGTTTAGCACATCCAGCACCAAGTGGAGGCACCTGCCTGGGGAAGGATGATCTTCAAACAGGTTCCAAACCCAGGTCACAGGCCCAGGGCAGATAGCTGCCCTTTGGGGTATGGGGCATCCACTTACTCACATGTGCAGAAACATCCATGGAGCACCTGCCAGTGGGGGGCTTCCAGCTCAGTTGGGGGGGAGGGATGGATGGACAGCAGATGCATATGTGAAACCCACTGTAGTGATGCATGTTGGCTGGGGGCAGGCCAGGTGGAGCCAGGCCACTGCATAAGGATGGGCAGGAAAGCTATGTACTCCAGCCAAAATGAAGGTGGAGGGAGCCATGCAGATTCCTACCCACAAGAATAAGTGTCTTGTAGGCACAGTGAGTCCATCATCTGGGGGTCGGGGTGGGGGCAGAAAGCTCTGGAGGCACTACATTTTCACTCCATGTGGACTATGAGAAAGAGGACAGGGTTCCTGAGGCCAAAACCCAGACCCTGGCTGTCCGGGCCCACAACCACAGGCAGGGCAGAGAGAAGGCAGCTGTCTCAGTGACACAGTCACCTCGCTACCGATGGGATGACCAATGATGTTTTGAGGTGAGGTCAGAGGTGCTGCTACAGACTGTGGGTTGTCAGGCCTGGCAGATGGGACCTGGAGAACATGTCCAGTACTTTCAGCCTTTCACTTCCAGACCAGCATCCACTGCCACTGTCTCTGACCTGGCCACCCTTCTTCCTGCCCCTGAGAATGAATCCTGGTTGGGGGAACTGGGAGGGGCAACACTGGGGCTGGGACAGAATCCACATAGCCCCCTGAACTAGCTTTCTGGGCTAGGTATAAGGACAGAAAGGCAGTATCTGGACGCCACAGTCCACATGCCCTGGTGCTCAAGGAGGTGACAGAGGCCAGCGCTGGTGTCTACACCCTTGCCCTGTGGAATTCTGCAGCTGGCCTGAGGCGCAACATCAGTCTGGAGCTGGTAGTGAATGGTGGGTGGGGCTAAAAATGAGAGAGGGGGCAGGTGGGTGGATGTGGCATGGGGGCCCGCTGACCAGCACCTTCTGTGTCCCCAGTGCCCCCCCACATCCATGAGAAGGAGGCCTCCTCCCCCAGCATCTACTCCCGCCACAGCCGCCAGGCCCTCACCTGCACTGCCTACGGGGTGCCCCCACCTCTCAGTGTTGAGTGGCACTGGCGACCCTGGACACCCTGCAAGACGCTTACCCAGCGCAGCCTGTGAGTGTGGCTCCAGCCCATCCTCCTCCATTTCATAGTCTGGGCCCCACCCTCAACCATGCTGAACCCACTTCCCAGCCCTGTTGTTGCCCAGACCTTGTTCATCCTCCTCCCCAGGGCCTAACTCTGAACTTGGACGCTGTCAGTGATGTCAGCTGTAGCCAATCCCCAGCCTCACCTCACATGAACAAGGGTGAGACCCTCCCTTGCATCACTCTCCACCAGTAGACTGGGCTGGACCCAGGGATCTGCCCCAACACCTCCTTCCAAAGCAAAGTCCCCTGGATGCCCATTGCATCATCTGGAGAGGAACAAAGGATATGCCTCTGAGCACTGGGCAGGCCAACTTGGGATAGTGCTAAGACACTTGTGCTCAGCCCCATGAACACTGAGCATGTTCACACACTACTCATCTGGGAAGTGCTCATGCCACTCCCTATAGATGGAGAGAAATAGGGTCAGAGAAGGGAGGCAACTTACCAACATCATAGCTGTGAGCAACAGAGCCCACCCAACTGCTGAGCCGTGCTCCCCCTTCACTGAGGTGGACTGTGAGAAAGAGAACAGGGTTCCTGAGGCCATGTTGAGGTGAAGTCAGAGGTGCTGCTACAGACCTTGGGTTGTCAGGCCTGGCAGATGGGGCCTGGAGAACATGTCCAGTACTTTCAGCCATTCACTTCCAGACCAGCATCCACTGCCACTGGACAGATAGGCTAGAAAGAACACTTTCTAGACAATCAGGGGACTGGAGAGAAAGGTGCCAAGGTAGGCAGGGGTCTTAAAAGCACTAGGGAGCCAGTGAAGGTCTTTGAGCAAGAGAATGATGGCTCAGGTTTGTCTTTTAACAAGAGATCCTAGTGTGACAAGCCAGAAGCCAGGACCCCAGATAGGAGACAGGGCAGAGGGGCTGTGGCTCCAGCATGGACAGCAAGGGTCACTCAGTAGGGTTGGCCTAGGGGCCTGAGCCAGCCCAAAATATCCAGGACCCATAAAGATTTCTTCTAGACCATGGGGTCTATATATAGGTCACAGCCAGGACCTCCAAATTTACTTTCCTCTGACACCCCACCATTATCCTCTGTACCAACTGATGGACACCTGGGGGCCTCACTTCATTCCTCCACTAGACCAACCCCCCACCCCAGGGTCCTGAGACACCCATCCAACAGGAAGCCAAAAGTGCTGGAGATGCACACAGCCCAGAGGGAGGGGACAGCTCCTAAAGGACAAGGAGAAGAGGTCGGGCAGAGGACTTTCTGAAAGAGAGTGGGGATTTGTGCTGCCCTGAGTGAGCTGGGTGGGCAGACCCAGGGTGGTCTTTGCACAAAGGGACACAAGAGAATGGATCAGAGTGATGCATGTGTGCATGAGGTCTGGTGAGCAAAGGAAGGCCGTGTCTAGCAACCTGAGCAGGATGGGTTGTCAGGCCCTTGGCATGAAGGGGGAAGGCAATGCTCCAAAAACAACCCCCACCCCACCCCTGAGGCCCAGCCTTACCCACCAGTGTATGAGAAGATGACTAAGTCTAGACACCTTCACCCTTCTATGTGGGGCTCCCAGATCCCTGATCTGCCTTTGCTTTTCCTGGATCCACAGTTGGCGGCAGCAGCGGGACCTCATGCCACAGTGCCATGACTGGAGGGAGGTGACCACACAGGATGCTGTGAACTCCATCGAGAGCCTGGACACCTGGAATGAGTTTGTGGAGGGGAAGAATAAGGTACAGGCCAGCCATTCCACAGAGGGGCCAGGGAGAAGAATAATGGAGGTGGGAGGGGGCCTTTCTGCCTACTCCTGGTTCCCACCTGGCCTGTAGAGCTCTGGGAATAGCACTGCAAGTCAGTGACCTTTCTGTAGTCTCTGGGCCTCAGCTCCCCTGCCTGCATGTGGACGGAGGCCCAGACCTCCCCTGCTTTCCAGACAAGAAAGCTGAGGTCCAAGGCTGCCTGGTCAGGCCATGGACCCCCAGCCACACTTAGGCTGGGAGCAGACACAGTTGGGGGCTATCTAGGTCTCTACTGAAGGCCGCAGAGCCACTGGACCAGCCTGTGGGCAATGCTGAGAAGGGGGGAGACACTGAACAAAGGCACCTACTTCCTACAGTCACTTCCTGTTTTCCTACACACCTCCAGAGCCTCTTCCTGTTCCAGGCCTGGCCAGGAAGTGCCCAGCTGGGGGGTGGGAGGTGGTCTTTGGATGGTAGGCAGGGCCAATAGCCCTCTCTCCTCCTATGTATCTCAAGCTTTCTACTGGCTGAGGCTCTCAAGCTTCTACTTCCAGAGTCTCTCTGGAAGCCTAGGACCCCACCCCCAGCCCTCTTCTCTGCCCTAGAGAGGTGCTGTGGATAGCCCTGAGGCTGATGTGGGCATATTACAAAGATCTCACATAGTGACCAGCCTTAGACCACAGCCTGATCCTGTCAAGGAGTGGCTGGCCCCTTGCTGTGACCACAGCCTGAATTCTAACCCTGGCTTAGACTGACCCAGTTGGTAGGCTGGCTCCTTGCCTCTCCACACCATGTCCACACATCTGGTCCTGCCAAGTGCTACCTACTAATGCCAACACAGTCTACACCAGGGGTCCTCAAACTTTTTAAACAGGGGGCCAGTTCACTGTCCCTCAGACCATTGGAGGACCGGACTGCAGGCCCTGGGACAAGTCAGCTGCTAAGCAGGACAGACAGCAGCAGCAAAAACACCCAGCGGGCTGGATAAATGTCCTAGGAGGGCTGCATGTGGCCCGCACGCTGTAGTTTGAGGATGCCTGATCTATATCTACTGTCTATATACTATCCATTGGCTTTCCTAGAGAGCCACCTCTCTCTCCTGCCCTTGGCAGCACCTCTCTTTTCCCTGTCTCACCATTTCTGGTCCTGTCTCTAAGCGATGATCATCTCAGGGCAAAGCCTCATTGTTCCCTATTACTCTGGTGGCCACAGCATCCTCCTTGCAGAAAAGGTGAATCTAGATCACGAGAACTCAGTCAGGAAATGGATCCTTGTGTCTGTGATCTGCCTAGACTGTAAGCAAGCTGGTGATCCAAGATGCCAACGTGTCTGCCATGTACAAGTGTGTGGTCTTCAACAAGGTGGGCCAGGATGAGCGGCTCATCTACTTCTATGTGACCAGTGAGTGGCCAGACCACCCCCTAGATAGGGCCACTTCCTTGGACAGACCCAAGTGCAGGGTCAGGAAGCAGGTTTGGGCTCAATGAGTTTCTGATGACTGAGGGGCACTCAGGAGAGATATCCAGGGTCTATGTGACCCCTGGGTCTAGGTGGGAGGATAGATTTGGAGACCATCAGCACAGAGACTAGGTGCTAATTCCCGGGGTTGGAGTGGCACCCTCTGCCCTCAGCCCTGGAGGCACCTTCCCCAAAGATGGCTGATGCTCTTGTAGCTCCTCCCAGATCCAGTCCCTGCCACACCCCTACCCAAGCTCTGGAGCCCTGCAGCTGGCATGTGCATTTTACCCTGGGGAGAAGGTCCATAATTAACTCATTCTGATCTCAGAAGAGCTAAGAAGCTGTGGGAGAGGGGGACAGTCCTTGATCCAGGAATGTAGATGAAGGCACCTCCAGGGAGATGAAGCCAGAAAACACCTGGGAAGTGGGTGGAGGGGGGTAGCCCACAAGCTCCTGACAAGTGGCAGAAACACAAAAGGAAATTGGAAGTGTGGCACTAAAAAAGTTAATGAAGAAATGGTCTCAAGAAGAGGACAGTGGTGGGGTGTGGTCTCAAGTCCCCCCTGAGTGTGGTAAGGAGGAATTTCTGATGATCTGGACTCTAGGTAGAGGTAGGGGAAGCAGCCATGTTGGGCTCCTCCAGGAGAGAAAATGAGGGGAGGTAGGAAGAGACTCCGTGGGGTTAACTTCAGAGAGCTAGTCCCGTTTATCACAGCACAGTAGCAAGTGGGTAGGGAGTAAACACCAGGGGCAGAGTCACAGAGGTTTCTCCTCCCTCTCCAGCCATCCCCGACGGCTTCAGCATCGAATCCGAGCCCTCTGAGGAGCCCCTAGAGGGCCAGCCTGTGCGTCTGAGCTGCCAAGCAGACAACTACACCTACGAGCATCTGCGCTGGTACCGCCTCAATCTGTCCACGCTGCACGATGCACAAGGGAACCCGCTGCTGCTTGACTGCAAGAACGTGCACCTGTTTGCCACTCCGCTGGCTGCCAGCCTAGAGGAGCCGGCTCCTGGGGCACGCCACGCTACCCTCAGTCTGAACATCCCCCACGTGGCACCGGAGCACGAGGGCGACTATGTGTGCGAGGTGCAGGACAGGCGCAGCCACGACAAGCACTGCCACAAGAAGTACCTGTCAGTGCAGGGTGAGGCGGGAAGGGCCAGGCTTCCTATGTAGCCATCGCTGTTTGTAGCTTTGCCTCTAGCGCTGCACGGGCCTGGGAGCTTCTTTCACAAGTGGGGCCCTGCAGGAGCGTCCCCCTCCCTGACCCCACGGTGGAGGTGCTCAGTCTTCCTGCACTGAGCACAAACCCTCACTTTCCTTCAGCTTCCAGCAATCCTTCCACCCTCTGTTCCCGGCCAGCAGGTCCCATCCAGGGGTCCCCCTCCTGTTTAATACAGCTCCGCTTACCTCCTCCTCGACCCCTGCCCCTAGCCCTGGAAGCCCCTCGGCTCACGCAGAACCTGACAGACCTCCTGGTGAACGTGAGTGACTCCCTGGAGATGCGGTGCCTGGTAGCCGGAGGACACGTACCCAGCATCGTGTGGTACAAAGATGAGAGGCTACTAGAGGAAGAGTCTGGTAGTGAGGGTAGCCCGGGCAAAGAGCGGGTTCAGAGGCCCTCAAAGCCAGCCCCCTCCTCCCATCCGAACTCGTATCTCCACCTCACCCCCTGCAGGAATCGACCTGGCGGACTCAAACCAAAAGCTGAGCATCCAGCGCGTGCGCGAGGAGGACGCTGGGCGCTATCTGTGCAGCGTGTGCAATGCCAAGGGCTGCGTCAACTCCTCCGCTAGCGTGGCAGTGGAAGGTCTGGCGTCCCCTTTGCACGGCTCAACCCACCTCCTGCCCGCAGTTGGCGCCTTCTGGTCGCTGTGTTATACACCCAGAAGGGCATCTTCCGCAGGGTACACCCTCTTCTCCTCACGCACACACTGGCCCCTTTCTGCTCACTCAGGCTCCGAGGATAAAGGCAGCATGGAGATCGTGATCCTCGTGGGCACCGGGGTCATCGCAGTATTCTTCTGGTTCCTCCTCCTCCTCATCTTCTGTAACTTGAGGAGGGTGAGCACTTCCTCCCCCTGCCGAACCTCTCCCTAGCTCCTGCTTGGGTCTCTCTTGCGCCATCTGGCCAGTCCGTTAGAAAGAATAAGGTCCCCATCCAGGTTCACCTAGCAACTTCCTCTCCAGGGAAACTTCCTATCCATACCTGCTGGGCTCTAAGGTGCAAAAGTCTGTCACCTACTTGACTGAGAGCCCCATAGGAAGTGCCATCCTGTTTGGGCCTAAGTTTCACCCAAGCTGCGGTGGTATGGCCAAATCAATGAACTGTCCCCACCCGGACCCCCCAGCCGGCCCACGCAGACATCAAGACTGGCTACCTGTCCATCATCGTGGACCCCGAGGAGGTGCCTCTGGAAGAGCAGTGTGAATACCTGTCCTATGACGACAGCCAGTGGGAGTTCCCCCGGGAGCGGCTGCACCTGGGTGAGGCCAGCACTCAGCCTGCCCCCACCACACCCTGCCTGGCAAAGACAGCTTCAGCTGTTTCAGAGTCTGGCAGGCTGGAGTGCCTGAAAGCCCTTCATTCTCAGAACTGGTGCCAGGAAGGTCGGCCTGGCCCGCACCTGGCCTGACCTGACCATCTGGGCTTGGGTCTCCAGAACCATAGCCAGGGCTCTCAGTTCCCAGGCCCCCACAAGGTCACTTCCTGCTGCTCAGAGCAGGGTGGGCCTATCACACTTGTGGGTCTTTCCTGCTTGCCTCCCCTCTCCCTCTCTTCCCCCTCCTGGTCCCCATACCCTTCCTGTTTGGCAGAGAGGCTCCCCACTTTCCTAGGCCTGCCTTCCTGGCCCTCCAGACAGGTCACCACTGCTACCTTTCTCCACCCTCACCCCCATATGGCCCACCTGCAACTGGATCCCTGCTCACAGGGAGAGTGCTGGGCCATGGCGCCTTCGGGAAGGTGGTAGAAGCCTCAGCTTTTGGCATCAACAAAGGCAGCGTCTGTGACACCGTGGCAGTGAAAATGCTGAAAGGTGTGGGGTCAGTGGGTGCAAAGGGAAGAGGAGTTGGTGAGGAGCAGCAGCTCTGGGTGGGTCAGTGGGACTGTGATGCAGGAAGGGAAATTGAGGCTCAGAGTCAGACTCAAGAATGGTTCTACAGGGAGGCCAAAGGGGTCAGAGCCAGACTCCCACTGGAATCCTCTGCCTCAGAGGGGCCAAAAAAAGACGTCCTGAAGACCCTGCACTGCCCTTCCCCACTCTCCTAAGAGTGTTGACAGTGCCCTGACTAAGCCAGTGGCGGGAAGGTGGAGTGGAGGGGGATTAGGGCAGAGGCCAGGGCAAATCGTGCACTGTGCGAGGCTACTGTGTCCCATCCAGAGGGAGCCACAGCCAGCGAGCACCGCGCCCTGATGTCAGAGCTCAAAATCCTAATTCACATCGGTAACCATCTCAACGTGGTCAATCTCCTGGGGGCGTGCACCAAACCCAATGGTACAGAGCCGGAACGCCTGGAGGGAGGGCGAGACCTTTGGGGTGCTTTGGCGCTCTAGGTGGAAGGGGGGCTGCTGGGCTTGGGATGGGCTGCTGCAGGCAGGAGCGCAGGAGGGGAGTGGGTGGTAGCCGGTAGGGGTGCGGTTGCGGGAGCTGACCCTCCACCGTGCCCTGGGTCTTGCTTTGCCTGCCCCAGGCCCCCTCATGGTGATCGTGGAGTTCTGCAAGTACGGCAACCTCTCCAACTTCTTGCGCGCCAAGCGAGAAGCCTTCCACCCCTACGTGGTAAGTGGGCTCCAGCGTCTAAAGCCCACAGCACTGCAGGTGAGGCAGGGAGTTTGGGAGTGAGAGGCTCCTCTCCCGTGGGTGACTGGCCCCCCTTGGGTGTGCTTGTGCATCCACAGAAGTCACCGGAGCGGCGAAGGCGGTTCCGCGCCATGGTGGAGGGCGCCAAGGAGGATCAGAGGAGGCTGGAGAGCCCCGACAGGAGCATTCTCTCACGGTTCCTCGTGGGCCAGGGCGTATCGGGGCGGGCTGCTCCCAATCAGGAAGGTAAGTGCCTGTCTTCCCGTTGCCTGGGGTCCAGCAGGCAACCCGGATAACCCAGCCTTGGTGAGGTCCTTTCATGGGAAAACATGTAAAGGGCCTGCCTTAGGAAGGGAAGACACTACAGGGATAGTTTCCACAAAGATGTTTGATGTATGACTTGGGCATCTCCGAATGAGTAGGCATTTGCCTTGTAAACAATATAGACCAGAACTAGACCAGAACCAAGTAGCAGGTGCAAAGGCCTATTAAGAGAATCAGTCACCTTGGAATTTGAGTAAAGTTTATCGGAATTTGAGTAAAGTTTATGGGAATTTGAGTAAACAATTAATGAATCAGGCAGCACCGAACCAGAAGAGATTTAGAGAGCCTCCCTGTTGCCGCTTGGTAAAAGAGGATTTATGTACAGGAAAAGTAGGGTACAGAAACAACTAGATTGATTGGAACAGGGTTTCGCAGCGCACCAGCCTTTGGCCAATATTCTTTAGTTGGTCACAGGAGGTTATAGTCCCAGATACTCAGGAAGCTGCGGAGGATCATTTGAGCTCAAGAGTTTGAGGCTGCAGTAAAGCGCCAGTGTCAGTGAGCTGTGTAGAGTTGTCTCTACGGGTTGTAAATCGAATCCCCTCAGTGTCTAGTTAATGTTTTCTGTATTTATGGCAGCATTTCTGTTTTTCACAGCCACCAGGGCTCTAGGCAGGGGGACAGAGGAGGACTGTGTCTCCAAAAAAAAAAAAATTATAGTCTGTTTATGAATTTAGATTATAGTTTATTATGTACAGAGAAACCTTTAGGCTAAATTTAAAATATGTAAGAAGATAATTTTAAGCTAAAAAATTCATAACTTTTTTGTCAACCTCTTAATTTTGAGAGACTGACCAACATTTTGGGCATTGATGTTATTTTGCTATTATTGTAAATGTATTTGGTCTTAAATCTCACTGGGAAATAGTAAAATGGTGTGGGGGACTGGGTTTGTGAAGTGGGAATAAGGATTTCCACTTTCTTATAAGGGTTATATAGTACAGGGGAATTTTTTTCTGTTTAGGAGGAAATTTTGACTGTTTTAGAATTTTTTTAAGTTTTAGTTTATGTCATATTTAGTATGATTGACTATCTTGGTTTGGTCTGGTCTGCTGAGACATGGTATATTAGTTTAGTCTAAATAAACAGCCTCAGAATTTTGTTTAAAACTTTTTTGTTGTTGTGTTTTTACTTAGGTGAGAGTGTGACCAAAACAGGGCTTTTCGTGCCATTTTTTAGTTATTATTCTTTGGGGGTTTTGGCTTCAGTATGTTATTTATAGATTATAGCGTACTCATTCTCAGGTTATTTGAGTTTTTGTTGTTTCAGTCAGACCATTTGACGTATTATAGATGGCTGTATGTAAATAGTTAAAACTTTTGAGCCAATATGGCCTACCAGGGAGACTACTATTATGACTATTAGGAGGATAATATTAAGAATTTGGAGTATTTTTAAATTAATTAAAAATAAATAGATTACAGAAGAATCTGGTGAAGAATCTCTTCATTTTAATCAAGTAGTAAGTTTATTAACTTTTGTAATTGAATTTTTATAATAGTTAATGTGTTTAGTGCAATAAGTAATGTCAGTAACAGGTTTCTCGTTTGAGTTTTTTTAGCTTATTCAGTGAATATTTGGAGTAATTTTATGATTTAGTATGACTTTGGTAAGAGAATTTGAAGAAGTCTTTTGTGTAATTACAGCCTGTGTAGTAGAATCTGGGATAGTCTATTATGAGGGATAAATTTTAATTATTGTCTCATTTATTTTTAATCATGGAAAAAGGTGAATTAATGAATGATGTCCCTTTAGAAGGGTGAAGGCCGCTTGGTTATGTTTTTAACCTATAATATAGGTTAAGAGGAATGGACTAATGTTTTGTTTTGTGACTGATTATGGAGTAAGAAAGCTATCATTAAAATTTTTCACCTATGCTAGCCTCTTATTTTGATTTTATGAAGGTATAAAATTCTGTATAAGGTTGATCATGAAAGTTTTTTACAAATAAAGGTATATCCTCTGGTTGTATATATAAATGACCCCTTTTTTAGTGTTATTGTTAACTAGAGTCATTAAGTAAGGAAGTAAGAGTCTCATGATAGATAGTAAGGAAGTCTTGATTTGCAATCTTGGGAAAGTTGTCTCTATTTTAAGATGCCACCTGTTTGGGGGGAGAAACTTTTTCTGTTTCATTATTGTTATTTATTTACTTTAAGATCATTAATGGGGGTATAGTTTAAACACTCTGAAGGTGCCCTTTGAGTTGTAAGATTATAAACTCAAGGTTTAAGTTTCTGAAGTTTTGTTGTAGTGTGGGTGGCAAGGGCAGTCTTTTTTTAATGTTTGTAGAAGACACAGTCTTCAGGTTTTAGATTGTAGATGGTTTGATTGTCTTCATCAGTGGAACATGGAAAGTTGGGGTTTTTTTGTCTGATGAAAATAATGTATTGAAGTCTTATAGCATTTTGTCATATTAGCCTTTAGTAGGAGAAGGTATATGAGGTTTTATTACTAGGAGCACAAAGGCCTATTAGTGACTTTTTTATAAGGAATTAACTTATATTTTTTACTGGAATTAGATTTGACTATATTTAATTTGTAGTATCTTTGACCAATGCAATTCAGTCAATTTAGCTTTGTCTAATGTTATTCTGTATGTCATATCTGTTTTATAACTTGCCTAGTAAAAAAAGTATGGATCATTGGAGTTTCTTAGAATCTTCTGTGAAAGAAACATTTTTCTTTTTTTTTTTTTTTTTGTTTGAGACAGAGCCTCAAGCTACCCCCCTGGGTAGAGTGCCATGGCATTACAGCTCACAGCAACCTCCAACTCCTGGGTTCAAGCGAGTCTCCTGCCTCAGCCTCCCAAGTAGCTAGGAATACAGGCGCCCGCCACAACGCCTGGCCATTTTTTTGGTTGCAGCCATCATTGTTGTTTGGCGGGCCCGAGCTGGGGATTCAAACCCACCACCTTAGGTGTATGTGGCTGGCGCCTTAGCCGCTTGAGCCACAGGTGCCGAGCCGTAAGAAACATTTTTCAATAACCTTTTAATTATTGTTATGATGTTGGTCCTCTTATATGGAAAAGCTTTTACATAATCATATGTTGAAAATGACAATTGAATGAAATTTTTTTATTAACGTCTAAATGGCCCGTTGGGTAGCAGAAATGTACCTGAAGTTTTGGTTGTCTTTTCAGGATTATGGATTTGACAAACCAAACATTGGTTATCATTTATTTTAGTAATTTGAAATAGTTACCACCACACTAACATATATGTTTTTCAATTTGGATTATATTTATGATGGGTCATGGAATATAGAGTTTTTAATCATGGAAGCTGTAAGGACTTGGTAAGGACCAGATGGCCATGTTGGCTCTCTATGAGGTCACACTTAACTCTGAGGTTTTTTTATATTAAGTTTCTTTTTTTTGAGTACAGATTCTATGGATTATTTTATTCCTTTTCATTTTTTTATTTCAAATTCATATGAGGGTACAAATTTTTAGTTTACATTGTTCTCATTTCCAAGGTAAAGTTCAAGTTGTAGTAGAGCCCTTCATCTAGAGGGTGTGCTGAGCACCCTTACATTATGCACATTAGGTAGATCCCTCCAATTGCCCTCCCTGGCTCCCTCCTCTCTCCCTATAGGAGGCTATATTTGTGTTTTATCCTTCATGTGTGTGTCTTTAATTGTTTATATGTTGATTTCACATTAGTATTGAGTACATTCGATTGTTTTTTTCCATTCTTGAGATCCTTTGCGAGGAAGAATGTGTTTCAGGTCCATCCAAATAAACACAAAAGATGTGAAGTCTCTATCTTTTCCTGTGGTTAAATAGTGCTCCATAGCATACGTACACCACAGTTTGTTAATCCGCTTATGGGTTGATTGGTACTTACGGGTTCCATGACTTGGCAATTATGAATTGAGCTGCAATAAACATTTTGATGCAGATATCTTTGGGGTAAAATGATTTCTGTTCTTCTAGCTAGATACGTAGTAATGGAATTGCAGGATCAAATGCAAGGTGGACTTTTAGTTCTTTAAGAATTCTCCATACTTCTTTCCACAAAGATTGTTATCAGTTTGCAATCCCTCAAGCAGCAGAAGTGTTGCCTTCTCTCCACATCCACACCAGAATCTGCAATTTGGGACTTTGTAATGTGGGTTAATCTTTCTAGAGTTAGGTGATATCTCAGAGTGGTTTTGATTTCCATTTCTCTGATGATTAATGGCAGTGAGTATTTTTTCATATGATTCATCTGTCATCTTCAGAGAAGTTTCAGTTTGAGTTTCTTGCCCACACAGAAGTGAGATTGTTTGCTCTTTTCTTGATTAGTGAGAGTTCTCTGTAGATTCTCTATAGGCCTTTGTTGGATTCACAACATGCAAACATCTTCTCCCATTCCAAAGACTATCTGTTTGCTTTGTTTGTAGTACTCTTAGCTGTGCAGAAGCTTTTTAGCTTGATCAAATCCCATTTATTTATTTTTGGTGTTGCTGTAATTGCCATGGTTAGGGGAGTCTTTCTCATAAAATCTTTTCCCAGGCCAATACTTTCAAGCATTTTCCCCACACTCTCTTCTAGAATTTTTATTGTTTTGTGTCTTAAATTTAAATCTTTTATCCAGTGAGAATCAATTTTTTTGTCAATGGTGAGAAGTGTGGTTCCAGTTTCCATCTTCTACATGTGGCTAACCACTTCTCCCAGCACCATTTATTAAATAGGGACTCTTTTTCCCCAGTGCATACTTTTATTAGGTTTATGAAAGATCAAATGGTGATATGTGGCTGGGCTCATCTCTAGATTCTCTGTTCTATTCCATAGATCTATATCTCTCCATGCTGGTTTTTTATTTTGTTTTGGTTTTTGTTGTTTATTGAGACAGAGTCTCACTTTGTCACCCTCGGTAGAGTGCTGTAGCATCATAGCTCACAGCAACCTCAAACTCTTGGGCTCAAGGGATTCTTTTGTCTCAGCCTTCCTGATAGCTGGGACTACAGGAACCCACCACAATGCCTGGCTGTTTTTATTGTTGTTGTTTAGCAGGCCCAGGCTGGGTTCAAATCCAGCAGCCCTGGAGCATGTGGCCTATGCCCTAACCACTGAGCAATGGGCACCCCCATCCCCGCCATGCTGTTTTGATCACTATAGACTTGTAGTATAACTTGAAGTCTGGTAACATTTTTGTTGTTGCTGTTTTGAGACAGAATCTCACTCTGTTGCCCTGGGTCAAGTAGGGGAGGTGTCATCATAGCTCATGGCAAACTTTAACTCCTGATCTCAAGTGATCTTCCTGCCTCAGCCTCCTAAGTAGCTGGGACTACAGGCACACACCATGATGCTCAGCTAATTTTTTCTATTTTTAGTAGAGAACAAGATCTTGCTCTTGCTCAGGCTAGTCTCAAATTATTGAGCTCAAGTGATCCACTTGCCTTGGCCTCCCAGAGTGCTAGGATTACAGGCGTGAGCCACCACACCCAGCCATAAGGTTGTTTTTAAATTTAGGCACATAGCACTGCTTATTAGATGGGTTGTCATAGGTAATTTGACTTGGACCATAGACTTTAAATTGTATATTAAACAACTGTAGTATTGGGTGATTTAGCATGAAAACTTGGCAGAGTTTTTTTTTGATATTTAATTTTTTTTTTTTTTT
>NW_003852541.1:4451377-4455149 GCF_000181295.1 Otolemur garnettii | reverse complement strand
CCAGGCTGGGGATTCAAACCCGCCACCTTAGGTGTACGTGGCTGGCGCCTTAGCCGGTTGAGCTATAGGTGCCGAGCCTTGATATTTAATTAATTTTATGTTACAGTTAGTAATTTTATAAACCAGTAAGTCTGTTTATTAGAGTTTGGGGAATGTTTAAATGATATGATTTTAAAGTTATTAGAAACCTTTATTTATAAATGCTTGTCAGGGTCTTTTTATTCTTTTTTTGATTATTTTATTCTTTTTATGAACTGCCTTAGAGACATTACATGCCAGGATTTTTTTTTTTTTTTTTGCTTGTAAAGAGTTTATAGAAAATGTATTAGAATTAAGTAATTATCTGTCGAAATGACTTAAAATGGTCATAAAGACACAAATGACCAGGAAATTGGTTATTTTTGTGATTATAATTTTAACATAGTAATCATAATTATGGCAATAATATATAGACCATTAGAATTTTAGAAATCTCATATGATTTTGAAATATATATTAATAACATTTATAAAAGTAAAATTTGAGGAAAGTTGTACATCTTTTTTGACAGTGTTTTGTATGTAATTTAATATGTTAAATAAGCCTGTTCACTATTTCTCTTTTGGCTATAGTAGGGGCCCTCTGTTGTATCTCAAAGTTAGTGTGAGGTCAAAAAAAAGACTTATTTTTGAATGTGAAATTTGATTTTAGGAAGACTGTCATTTGTATCAAAGATTTAAAACAATTGCCCAAAATAGCCCATTATAAAATAATAATCATTTATTTAACCAAATTGATAATTAAGACATTTTTAAAAATAAAAATTCTTATTTTTTGATAGGAGATAGTTTAAACAATTAGCAGTCCTGAAAAACCATTAGACATAATTTGTCTTTGTAGCTTATTCAAGTGAACAAAAATATTTTACTGTCTCATATTAATATTACATGAAATTTTTTTAAAGAAACAAATGAATTTTATCTTTTAAAATATCAGTGTTAATGTTAATAAAACTTTATAAGTAAATTTCTGTCAGCTTTTGACTACCACATAAGATTTTAATAAGCCTTTTATATTTTTTACAAATTTTTAAATTTTTATATTCAATTATTTTTATTAAAGCAATCTTAAGAAACTTTTAAAGTATCTTGAATCATTTTTTAACAAACACATTTATATCTTTATAACTTTATCAAAAACATATCTTTTGTTTATATATTCTGTACAGAGAATTTTTTATGCTTAGTACTTTTAACTAGAATGTTAATTATTAATATTAATAACTAATGTTTAATGAAAACCCTAGGAAGTAATTTCCAACTGTTATTTATTAGTATTTATGGATGAAAACTATTTTATAATTTTTTTTTTTTTGAGACAGAGCCTCAAGCTATCCCCCTGGGTAGAATGCTGTGGCATCACAGCTCACAGTAACCTCCAACTCCTGGGCTCAAATGAGTCTCCTGCCTCAGCCTCCCAAGTAGCTGGGACCACAGGCGCCCACTACAACGCCTGGCTATTTTTTTTTTTTGGTTGCAGCCATCATTGTTTGGGGGGCCCAGGCTAGATTCGAACCCACCACCTTAAGTGTATGTGGCTGGCATCTTAGCTGCTTGAGCCACAGGCGCCGAGCCTATTTTATAATTTTTAATTGTTTTAAACATTATATATTAAAAATAGCATTTCATGATTTTTTAGAATATTTTAAAACTATTTTTGTTAATAGATTTAAATATATTTCGTTTTATATCATGTAAAAATACGATATCAAATAATCTTAATCCTATGTTTAGTAACTAATGTTTAGTATTTTAGCTAATCATTTAAGTTAATGTAACATGATTTTTGATTTTAAATTATTGAAATGAAATTTGTAATTGTGGTACAGGTACCCTCTTTAATATCTTTCCTAGTTGTCCTGGATCTCACTTAACTACATGATATCTAACACTGTCATGAAAGTCAGGGCCTATCTGCTTTTTGAATTTATATACTAGGTGTGTATGGCTCAGGACAGAGAGCTGTGAAGATAATGTCTGAGGGATTAAATTGCTCCCAGCATAGCTGGAAGGCAAAGCTGGTCCAGGGATGTGGGTCCAGTATTGAGCTTTACTCCATCTTACAGTTGGTAGTCTAGGTGCTGAGAATATGTCCCCAAGCCTCACCACAACCACCTGTTGTAGACTCTAGACTCCAGAAGCTCAAAACCAAAAACATAATCTCACAGACAAATTATGCAAGTGTTAAAAATGTTATAGAAGCAGTGGTTTTATGATCTTAAAACATGAAAACATGTAGTAGAGGCAGTATAAACCTGTCTGATCAGTAGACTCAGGCAGAAATGTCTGATATATTTGACTGACAGTTTTGAAGTTATTTTTATTTTATTTTGTTAACAATTTTTAAATTGTTGTACTTAACTAAATATTACCCCATATATGTAACACATATAGACGAGTAGATATGGACACACAGAGAGAAACAAATCTTTAGTTTGTGACAGAGCCTCACTCTGTCACCCTAAGTAGAGTGCCTTGCTTCTCAGCAACCTCAAACTTTTGGGCTCAAGTGACCCTCTTAACTCAGCCTCCCAAGTTGCTGGGACTATAAGTGCCCACCACAACACTCATTTAGTTTTCCTATTTTTATTAGAGACAGGGTCTCTCGCTCTTGCTCAGGCTGGTCATGAGCTCCTGGACTCAGGCAATCCACACACCTTGGCCTCCCAGAGTGCTAGGATTACAAGCATGAGCCACCACCTCCAACTAGATCTTATAGTTTTTATAATAGAAAGGATTTTTATTTGTTGGCTTTTAAATTATTTTAAATTTAAACTATTAATATTTAAATTATGTCTTTTATTGTCCTAAACAGTCATTACTTAGGCAATCCTAATTTTTTTAATTAATTTATTTATTTTTTAATTTGAGATTAATATAAGGGTACATATGATTAGGTTACATTATTGGTGTTTGTTGGGTAGAGTTCAAGTTGCAGTTTAGCTCTTCACCCAGGAGGTGCACCCTATACCCTGACATTGTACCCTCTAGGTGAGAGTTCACCAAACCCCCTTCCCCACTTCTTCCTGTCCCTCTCCTTGAATTTAATTGTGTTATTCTCTCATGTGGGCAGGTAATTTGAAAGTTTTATTTTTAAAGGGATAACTCTGGGTGAAATTAGGTGGAAAATTTATATATTTATATATATTTTTTTCTTTTTGCAGTTTTTGGCCAAGGCTGGGTTTGAACCCACCATCTCCAACATATGGGGCCAGTGCCCTAATCCTTTGAGCCACAGGCACTGCCCCAAAATTTATATTTTAAAAGCAGAGAATTGAGACTTTAGGCCTAAATTTTGTGTAATCATTGCTCAAACCAAGAAAAAAGGTATTGGTAAATATCTAGTTAAGACAAAATGGTCAGGAAAAGCATCTTAAACAAAGGTAAAGCTATATATAAATTTAAAATAATGATAGCATTTTTGGTGTATAGAGGTAAATACCCTTATAAATGGAGCTTTTTTATAGATGTAAAGTTTTTATTAAATGGTTTTTGAATAGTCAACTAAATGTCATAAAGATGTATATTGGGCTCAGCGCCTATAGCTCAACCGGCTAAGGCGCCAGCTACATACACCTAAGGTGGCGGGTTTGAATCCAGCCCGGACCCGCCAAACAACAATGATGGCTGCAACCAAAAAATAACTGGGCGTTGTGGCGGGCGCCTGTGGTCCCAGCTACTTGGGAGGCAAGAGACTTGCTTGAGCCCAGGAGTTGGAGGTTGCTGTGAGCTGT
>NW_003852541.1:4449766-4451357 GCF_000181295.1 Otolemur garnettii | reverse complement strand
AAAAAAAAAAAAGATGTATATTGGACAGCAGCTTAGTTTAATAGGTGTTCTTTTTAACTTAGTTCTTTTGGTTAAAATTATTGTGTTTAGGGTAGAGTCTATTAGGGAATAGGGCAAAGAAAACATTTTCGTATGCCTGAATTCAGCCAGCGTAGATCGGAAAAAAAGTAAGCTTATTTTGTCTGAGGGCCTGCATTTTATAAACATTTTCTCCAGGTTAGCTTTTTTTGGGCCTTTAGGACAGAACAGTAATTAAACCAAAAAGTTAGTCAATATAATTTTATATTGTTTAATAACATAAGCTTTTTATGTACCGTGTTTCCCTGAAAATAAGACACTGTCTTATATTTATTTTTTCTCAAGACACACTAGGGCTTATTTTCAGGGGATGTCTTACTCTCTCCATGCCAAAATGCATGGCGTGGCTATGCAGGTATGCTGCATAACCATGCCCATTACTAGGTCTTATGGGGTAGAGCTTATATTTAACAAATGCATAGAAATCTTGCTAAGGCTTGTTTTTTGGGTAGGTCTTATTTTCGGGGAAACATAGTATGTTTTATAAAGTCTTTTAAAAGAGGGAACAAAAATATTGAAACATTTTTAGAAGCTTCTATACATTAATAGGCATCCTTGGGCTGTGTGTGGTGGCTCATGCCTGTAATCCCAACACTTCAGGAGGCCAAGACAGAAAGACTGCTTGAGCCCAGGCATTCAAGACCAGCTGGAACAACATAGCAAGACTCCAACTTTATAAAAAATAAAAAGTATTATCTGGGCATGATAGGCATCATGTGCCTGTAGTCCTAGCTACTTGGGAGGCTAAGATAGGAGTATTGCTTGTCCAGGAGCTCAAGGCTGTAGTGAGCTATGATCACACTGTCATACTGTGTGCCAAGCTGTGCAACAGAGAGAAACCCTATCTATTAAAAAAACGGGGGTGGAGGGTGGAGGTGGTGGGTTCAAACCCAGCCCCGGCCAAAAACTGCAAAATAAAAAAGGGAAGGGCTTCTCCTGTGGCTCAGTGGGTAGGGCCCCAGCCCCATATACCAAGGGTGGGAGTTTCGACCCTGGCCAAACAGCAACAAAAGATAGCTGGACATTGTGGTGGGCACCTGTAGTTCCAGCTACTTGGGAGGCTGAGGCAAGAGAATCGGCTAAGCCCAGGAGGTTGCTGTAAGCTGTGATACCACTGCACTCCTCTACCAAGGGCAATAAAATGAAAGTGTCTTTAAAAAAAAAAAAAGTAGGCATGCCTTGATGAGACTAATTCAGGGGCCCTTTTGACTAATGCACTTTTTAAATTACAGTGTCATTTATTTTGGAATGTTTTACTATAATTTTAAATTATCTTTGTAAGATTATTTTTGTTAAGTGTTTAAGCCAAAAGGTAGAGTACTCAGGTTTTTAGAAATTAAGGATCCCTGTCTCGGTGCCTGTGGCTCAAGTGGCTAAGGCGCCAGCACATACACCTGAGCTGGTGGGTTCGAATCCAGCCTGGCCCGCCAAACAACAATGATGGCTGCAACCAAAAAATAGCCGGGCGTTGTGGCGGGTGCCTGTAGTCCCAGCTACTTGGGAGGCGGAGGCA
>NW_003852541.1:4438792-4449647 GCF_000181295.1 Otolemur garnettii | reverse complement strand
AAATTAAGGATCCCATTTTTACTTTGAGTCTTGGCTTAGGCTCTCAGATCCCCTTTGTCATGTCAGCCAATGATTTTTCTCTACTTAAGTGTGCAGGAAAACAAAACAAAGAGTCTAAAACACAAAAATCCCTGCAAATTTTTACAAAACTGAAGTACCCCCTGCAGTACTGTCATTTACTGCCAGTTTCTGCCTGACCCGGTCAGATATCCAAGGCCTCTAACTGGATCTAAGCCAGTTAATTATTGGCTCCAATCCTGGACCCAGTCAATTTTTTGTCAAGTCTTCTAAACTCAGCTCAGATTAAAAATTTTCTCAAACTCAGATAGCTCAAAGCACAAATCTCTGGAGCTTTAGAATCAGAGATAACATACTTACTATGTGATCCCCAGTAGCGGTGAGAGAATAGTGGACAAAGTGAGTCTGATAGATACATTGCTGGGTAACTTGGTACTCCTGGAAGTCACTGGGAGCTCTACTTCAGATGCCGCATCTGCTAAAAGAAAAACCTTGGGGCAGCACTGTGGCTCAAAGGAGTAGGGCGCAGGCCCCATATGCCAGAGGTGGTGGGTTCAAACCCACCCCAGCCAAAAACTGCAAAAAAAAAAAAAAAAAGAAAGAAAAAGAAAAACCTTAGAGAAAATTTAACAGTTTAATTGAGCAAAGGGTAATTTGCAAATCAGGTAGCCTCCAACAAGAATAAGTCTGGAGAGACTCTGTACTACCTCATGGTCCAAGAGGATTTATCAACAAAGAAAAAGGAACGTGACGTACAGAAAATAGAATTGAGAGACAGAACAACTGGGTTGCTTACAGTCTGGCATTTGTCCTATCTGAACACGGTTTCAACAATTGGCTGCCTTTTATTAGCAAAAACTTTGTGATTGGTCAAGAGTAGGTTATAGTTTGTTTACACATCCAATTAGGTTACTAGTATGGAGAAATTTCTAGCCCAAGCTTTAAAAAGGTAAGGAGGTCGCTTTAGGTTAAGCTTCACAGGCCCAATGGTACAATAGTGTTTACTACTCTGGAAGTAGTAAGTGGGTGTCCCAGAGAGAGTGGGGCTGAGAGGCAGCAGAGGGAGCTGAGATGTTGGTTAGGGGCCCAGCCTAGAGGGAGGCAGTGAGGGCTGGGTGAACATTCATTCTGGGGTTGGGTAAAAGATGGAAGTCATGGAAGAGGTTCCCCCTGAGACCACCTCACTCTGTACAGCTGAGGACCTGTGGCTGAGCCCCTTGACCATGGAAGACCTTATCTGCTACAGCTTCCAGGTGGCCCGAGGGATGGAGTTCCTGGCTTCCCGAAAGGTGAGCTCCCCTGGCCGGCCCTCCAAAGGGAAGAAAGGAGCACCCCACCAGCATGCCATGATGTGCTCCATTCTAACCTCACCATTCTAGTCCATTAGTGTCACTCCCATTTTGCAGAGGGGGAAACAGAGCCCCAAGTGTGGAATAGATTTCCCAAGTCCTCCTGGTTCATCCATAGCAGAACTAGGTATAGGTCAGGGTCTGACTCCACAGACATCCCCCCAGTTCTACAAACCCTTTCTGTGACTAGTCCTAGGGATGCACAAAAGTCTTTCCCCAAAAGAATAAGGCTCAGGCAGGGCATGCCCACCTTGGCACTTCAGGAATGGGTCAACCTGGGGCCGGCACTGATGCTGCCTCAGCTCCCCAATTCCCATGTTTCTAGTGCATCCACAGAGACCTGGCTGCTCGCAACATCTTGCTGTCTGAAAGCAATGTGGTGAAGATCTGTGACTTTGGCCTTGCCCGAGACATCTACAAAGACCCTGACTATGTCCGCAAGGGCAGCGTGAGTGCAGGCCGTCAAGAGGAGGGGAAATAGGGCTGGGGAGGGAGAGTAGGGATGGGACTGCACACCTTCCTCCCATCCAGGAGAGGTGGTGCTGGCACAGGGTGACATGAATTCTCAGTCTACCAGGCCACTGGCTAACTGCCAGGGACTCACTTCCTCCTGGGTGCCACCAACATCCAAGGGCCTGAGCCTACAGGGGACTCTAGTGATCTGCCCATGGAGGCACCCAGGAGAAGGGGAGTGAAGATAGTAGTTGACAAGCAGGGCCCACAGTACTCTGGTCGGCGCTCATGTTTTCCCCAGTGCCCAGCCCACTGGTTCAGGCGGAGGCCTCTGATTCTCTGCCCTCACCCTTTGGGGGCCTGGGTGTGCAGAGCACATGGTGTCTGTCCTGGAAAAGTGCTGTCCTTGTGCGGGCTCTATCACAGGGCAGTACGTCCATGCTCGGGAGGCAGCATGCACCTCCATGGTGGAGCCCAGAAGTAAACCAGGGAGCATCTGGTGTTAATTAGGGCTCTGCCCGCTCCGTGTAAAGGGAATGAACAGGATAGGCCCAGGCTGTGGCCACTGGGTTGAAGTGAGGGTCAAGTGTACATCTGCAGAAGGCCCTGAAAGCTAGGTTGCAGGGGTGCCAGGGTGAAAGCAGAGGCCAGTCAGGAAGGGCCATAACTCTTAGGCCTCCTAAGCAGAGGCATGAGAGAGAGAGAGGATGGAGAAGAGGCACTGGGAGCCACAGGAGGAGAGGTCAGCAGTGACAGCCTGGCTCCTTGGTGTAGGGACAAAGAAAATAGATAGAGCACATTTGTCAAGGGAGATGGGAAGGGCGTGCAGGGGTGCTGTCTCCTCAAGGGCCTGGGGTAGAAAAGGTTGTGCAAGTACCCCACCCTCACCCCCAAGAGAGCTCAAGGGAAGAGCAGGGCCTGGAAAGACCAGGAACAGCAGCAGGAAAAGCCTTCCATCCTGGCAGAAAGGACCTGTTGGCTGGCAATAGGGCTGCGAGTAGTGGAGGTGCCTCAGTGTCTGGCCCCAGCCCCCTCTCCCCACCCACTGTGGGACACACCTCCCTCAATCTCCTCCAGGCCCGGCTGCCCCTGAAGTGGATGGCCCCTGAGAGCATCTTTGACAAGGTGTATACCACACAGAGCGACGTGTGGTCCTTTGGAGTGCTACTGTGGGAGATCTTTTCCCTAGGTGAGTTCTAGGGGGAGCCCGGCTAGAGGATCACCCAGCTCCCAGCTGCAGGATGGGCCCTTCTGGTGCCAGGGATGGGCACTTGGAGGTGGGCACCAATGTGGTTCTCAGCCCCCACCTCTCCTCAGCCTGGCCTAGCCTCCAAGAGGACTAGGACATGGGCCACCCTGGTACCACTTCTGGAGGGTGTGAGCTCAAGCCTATCCCAGGGCTGGCCACTTCACATGGCAGGGCAAGCCAGTTTAGATCAAGGGCCAGCTCACCACAGGCCCCAGAGGGAGCCCAGTGCCCATTCATCTGACACACCCCCTTGTGTAAGTCTCACAAAGGAACTCTAGGAGTTCAGGACCCAAATGCCAGGGTAGAGGAGGCAATGAACAAGGGGAAAGTTAAAATATCACCAAATGGCAACAGTGATACATGCTATTACTGAAACTGACAAGAACACAGGAGCCCTGGGGCTTCTGTAAGCCAGCCAGGCCCAGGGAGGGAGGACAGGGCCTCCTATGTTGGAGGTGGAAAGGTGCAGGCAGGGGATATCAGGTGCAGCAAAAGGCAAGAGTTTATGGAAACTGGCTGTGTGCAGTACTCTTGCCCCAAAGGATCCTAGCCACTGTGGTTTCCTATCTCAAATTCATGGATGCTCAGGGCATCTGTAGCAAGTGGGTAGCATCATCCTGTTTTAACCTTATAAAGAACTAGAGCTGGGAAGGCAGTGACTTGCCCAGGCCCCCAGGTAAAACACAGTGGGCTGAGCCACCCTCTCCATTAGCTAAGGTGAGTGGAGGGTGGAGACAGAGGGGATGATTTGAGGAGGTGGGCTGAGTAGTGGGTGGCCTGCCATCTACCCAGTCTACACTCTTCCTGCTTTCAGGGGCCTCCCCATACCCTGGGGTGCAGATCAACGAGGAGTTCTGCCAGCGGCTAAAAGATGGCACCCGGATGAGGGCCCCAGAGCTGGCCACTCCTGCCATGTGAGTCTCCCCAGCCCTGCAGGTGGGGCAGGAACGTGGTATACAGATGGGCATGTGAGCATGAGCAGGGGCCATCAGGGAGGCCAAAGTCAGCAAGAAAGGCCACTACCCTCGAGAAACACAAATAACCAGGTACCATAATTGATGGGCACTAGGCAGGAGGCCAGGCACTCTGGAAGCACCTCACCTCAGGCTCCTGTCAGGTGATCAGGGACTGAGCTGACTCTGAAGGGCAAGAAGCAGCTGGAAAGGGGGGACCTCTAGCAGGTGTGAGGGCCCCAGGGAAGGCCTGAGGGGCCCTGAGGGCAGGGTGGGCACCCTTGGACCAGTCGGCAGCCTTCTTTCCTGCAGATGCCACATCATGCTGAGCTGCTGGTCTGGAGACCCCAAGGCAAGGCCTGCATTCTCAGAGCTGGTGGAGATCCTGGGGGATCTGCTGCAGGTCGGGGACCAGCAGGTGAGCTCCCTTTTACCTTCTGGTGCCTGCCTGGGCCTCTGGTCCCCCTAAGTTCTGCCTACCTCTGAGCGGTCTGACAAGGTCAGTGCATGCCCAAATGGACACACATCTTGAGCACACACCCACTGGTGCCTACTCTGGATGCCATTCAATGGTCAGCTTGTGGGGAGTCCCAGGCTGGTCCTCACAGGCATCACTGAGCTGTGTCCCTGCACCTTGTGCCCACCCTGGCCCCTGAGTACATAAGCCCTTGAAGTGCATGTCCTGGGGTCTCTCCTCCTCACGTTGTGTTCCTCAAGGGTGGGGACCCAGCACCTGACAGGCACCCTGTGCACTGGGATCTGGAGGAAGGACCGGGGAGCAACTTGCTGCTTGGGACCTGAGGGCTGGGGTGGGCAGTTCCACACACAGGTGGGAGTGCCAGCCTGGTTCCTAGGGCTGCAGGTGCAGGAGTGAGGCTGCTCATCTGTGTCCCAGCCCACTGCCTGCCTCATCCACAAATGGGGCACCAGGAGGGCTGTGGGGAACTGAACAAGGCTGGCACCATGAGCTTTCTATAGCCTTGCCCCCTCACCTGCCTGGAGAGCTGAAGCATGCCAGGCTCTGGCACCAGCTCATTTCATCCTCAGAGCACACACTTGCCGGCACAGCACTATGACCTCTCTTCAGGGGTGAGGAGCCCACACAATGCTGAGGGCAAGTGTGGGGGCCAAGGGACAGGATCTGATGGTCTCTGGCTCTGGTTGCCTCTCCCATCTGCACCAGGAGGAGGAGGACCATATGGCCCTGCGTGACTCTCAGAGCTCAGAGGAAGGCAGCTTCCTGCAGGCATCCACCACTGCCCTGCATGTCACTGACACTGATGGCGATGACAGTCCACCAAGCCTGCACTGTCACAGCCTGGCTGCCAGGTCAGTGCCAACCTGGGTCCAGGAATGGGGCAGCGGAACAGGATGTGAACATGTTGTATTTTATCCTCCTGAGTCATTGAGGAAAAGCAAATTGCAGCATCCTGAGAGACAAGTATACCCCAACTCAGAGGGCAGAGTGGTCTTAAATGACCACTGACCACAGGGCCCCATGATGTTCTGCGGGCCTGGTCCACTTCAGGACTGTGCTCCTCAGTCCTCTCCTCTGCCCACTAGCATCCTCTACTCTCACAGTTCTGGCTCCCGGGAGGTCCCAGCCCAATATCAAGGGCACATCTCACAGGGAGGGGATGTGGAGTGGGCTGTGTTTAGGCCACATTCTTCTAGGATCTAATCACTGATTCATCTTGTAGGCAAGTCTATAAGGCCACTGTCAGGGCCCCTGGGGCCAAGGAAGGCTGCTCACTCCCCACACTCAGGAGCTGGAACTTGGCCTGAGTTCCCAGAGTTTTAGGTCAGAGGCCTCTTGCTCCTGGGCATGCACACTCCCACTGGTGCTACTGAGACCCAGGCCCTGAGAGTCCTGCCCCAGTGTGGGGCAGGGCCAGGCCCTAGGGACAAGAACAGAGCTGGATCTTGCCAGACTTCTTCCACCAGACCCTGCACCATTTACACATGTGCACACATGGTCAGGCCAGTCAGTGGCTTGCACAGCAGACCTGCCTCCTGGCCTAGGCTGAAGGCCACACTTGGAGCTCCCCAACCCTACACCACAAGGGGCTGGGCTGTGTGCCTCTCACTGCAGAGCACAGCGGAGGACTCAGAGGGAATGCAGGCAAGGTGGGACAGGCTGCGCCCAGGGCCCTTATGCTGGGACTGCCTGGTAGATATCTAGGGTGGGGTCCAGGAGGAGCCCCAGTCAGCACCAAACGCAGGCCCCAGGTTGGGTCCCTTCCTAGGAGAGTGGACAGAAGGAGAGTGGGGGAGCTTTCAGGAGGGTTGCTGAGGTGTGTTTATTCAACACTTTCTGATTTGTCCCCACAGATATTACAATTGTGTGTCCTTTCCTGGGTGCCTGGCCAGAGGGATTCAGACCCAAGGTCCCTCCCGGATGAAGACATTTGAAGAATTTCCCATGACCCCAACAACCTACAAAGCCTCTGTGGTATGGGAAGGGTGAGGCCTCCAATCAGGGCCGGGGCAACCTCAGGGAGGCAGTGTCAGGAACTCCTGAGGCAAGTGACAAAAACCAGCACAGACTTTTTAACAGAAAAGATTGTCCTTTGAAAATGTTATATTCAAAGAAGAGGTCAGCATGGTTGGGTCTTTCCCTCCTGCGATGTCACAATCCCCCAGCCACTCCTTTCCCTGGTCTTCATGGCTCTCACACAGGCCTCCCCAATACCCCCCCAAAAACAGTACAGACACCCACTTGGTGGGAAGACAGCTCCCCTCCTGGGCTCTGTTGGTCCAAATAGGCAAGAGTCCTAGACCCACTCAGGAAGGCTGGTTAGCAGGGCACAGTGGAGGCCCCTTGATTAGATGCCCATCCCTGGACCTGGGCTTGTGCCTCCAGGGCCAGATGGAGAACTTGAGGGTGTCTAGCTCTCTGCATTTCCTATACCAAGCCATAGTGGAAGGGTAACAAGGCCACTAAACTAGTGATGTATATCCCTACTGATCGTTCTTCTAAGCAATGAGTTGCCGGGTTCTTTCATATCCTCTCCCTGATTCTCCTGGACTCTTGTTCTTCCTGCACCCTAAAAACATGCTTGGGCACCTTGAATGCCCCTGGCTTGTCCCATAGACCAAGCATAGCCCCCTAGCTCTGTTTCTTCTTTGGTGGGGACCCACATGTCACCCGCATGTTCTGGGGATAGAATAGATGCCTTATTTCTGGCTCATTTCCCACAGGGACCGGTGTTATGTCAGCAGCTTGGGTTCATGATGGCTCGTCCTGGTGGAGGGCAGTTGCCCTGTGGGAGAGAATTGTGGGGGTCCAAGCTGTGGCTTGTTCTCTGCACACAGGACAACCAGACAGACAGTGGGATGGTGCTGGCCTCAGAAGAGTTTGAACAGATAGAGAACAGGCAACAACAAGGAGGCAAGTTCAGGTAAGGGCTTCTGAAGCGTCCTTCCTGCATGTATTGGCATTGCCCTCCCCAGGAGGGGCTTGAGCAGTGCCCATTGTGGGACACTGGGGCCCAGGTATTGGGCACTCTTCCCAAAACCTATCATGGCTCTATTACTTTTCTGCATGTTCAAGGCAAACTGCCCTGAGATCCAAAGCTTTTGTATCACCAGAGGAGACCCTTCTGTTACCATGCTGGCCTAGCAGTGCCATGCTGGCTCTGACACCTCCCTTTCACCTAACAGATGCTCAGAAGCTGCATCTTTGTGGAATCCTGTGTGACACACCTCTCTGCAAGCCAGGGGGAGGTCATCCTCATCCCTGAACCCCCAGCACTTCACCCAGTGGCCACAGAAGCCAGGCACATGCTGTAACCTGAGCTGGCTGGTGTCACATTATGATAACAGATATACCCACATATGCCTGCACAAAGGGTGACTCAGATAGAAGATGATCTCCAGTTTACCCAACAAGATAGCCAGGGGGAAAAAAAAAGTTCTGGCCAACTTGAATATTTAAACTTTTACAAGTATAGATAAAGAGTTAAATGTCTTTTAAAGTGCTCACTTTATTAATTTATTTATATACACTTGTTTAAATGACAGGATCTACAATGTTTTAGAAAACATTCGTTCTTCCCACCTTCTTCAGACCATCTTATTTATACCATCCACTTGCACCTTTGACATCGCGTCTGTCAAGAGCCCCTTTTGGGGTCATCTGACACATTTTTCCAGAGCAAATCTTCTACTTCTCTTTATACTGTTTCTGAACCAGTATTTGTTGTCACTAAATATTTCACCCTAAACCACAATTTTTATTTGTATAACATGAGGATGGTTGACATCATTTTTCACCTTTTTTTTTCACCTGTCTTGAAGGTATATTTATAATCTTTACTGATTAATCAACTACTTGGTAGCTTATTCTGCCAGCCACAAAGGGCATCTCTACATCACTATTAGGCATGGGCAGCTGGGACCATGCTCAGACATAATGACTGTCTGTTTTATGCACCTTTCCTGCTTTTTAAAAAATTTATTCTATCAGATGCTTTCTACTAATAACCTAATTTGGAGACGTTAATAGGTACATTTACAGAAATAGTTTTTGGCTAATGTTTCTTTACCACACAGCATTTTTTCATTAAAAAAGTAATTAATCAAGCTCCTCAAGGGGATCAAAGAAACCCACTCAGCCCAGGCCTGTGATATGACCAGGAAAAAGACCCCATGTCCACATGGGGACTCAGCACCAGGACCAGCACAGCCAAGGCTGAGCCACAGCAGAAAGAGAGTCTAATGAGTACTGTCCCATGACAGAAGAGTATGGCCATGGTCCCAAGCACACAGGCTGGAGGGTGACAGAAGAGGCTTGTCCTGGTGAAGTCTGAGACACTGGGGCAGCTGTCTTGGGAGGTCAGTGAGCTGGGAGGGAGCACTGCACTTCTGAAGCTTGATGGTAAAGGAAGAAAGTTTCAGAAGATAAAGGTCCTGCAGAAGGAATACAGAATTCAGAAGATGACAGATACAAACCCACATGGATTTACTTATTACAGAAATAGCACCTTACTATAGTGACAACAGGGGACACTGTTGTTTTCATGAGTTCCCTTGGAAACACATCGTGATAAGCCAGGAAGAGGCACAGCAGATTATGGGCAGGTACATTCACTTGGCATAGAACATTCCCCAAACGGGCTGAGGGACACAGTGTGCCTTGGAGGTGCCCTTTGGGAGAACAGGCCAGTCCTTTCCTGTTTCCTGGTCAGCACTTGCCCCATGGGAGTTACTCTTCCTCACTTCTGGGTTGCATTATCCACCCCTTTCTGTGGCTACTTGGGATGCCAGATCCTATGCACCGTGATGTGATGTGGTGTTTCATCAGAGTCTGTTGGTGAAAGGAGATTTGGAAACTGGGGGCTTGTGTTTGGTCAGCCCAGGTACATGAGCAGCCAGTGGAAGGCCCATCTCTCTGGGTAAGAAACTGGCTGGCCGCTGGTGGAATGACATAGGATGTGAATAGAACCTTTGAAAAGAATGCAGTCTGAGGAATTAGAGACAATGACAAAAATGTGGCTCCAATATGGTACTTTGGAGTGAAAAACCAACCTTGGGAGCCACCTAAATTCCCTTCCAAGCTATTTCTGGTGTAGGAAATTCCAACATGAATAATCATGAACAAAAAAATAAGCACTATTCATACAAAGTTATTATAAGTATAAAATGGAAAATGAGAATTAAAACTTTTCAGTAGAAAAAAATGTTAATTAAAGAGGGGAAAACTCAACACTCCAACATGGATTAAATAAGAAAAAAAAGTGACACCATGAATGAGAAGTGCAAAAATGCAGACTAGAAATTGGCAAACAATATGAAGATATAAAATGTGAACTGACTGGCTCAGCACCCATAGCACAATGGTTATGGTACCAGCCACATACACCAAGGGTGGCAGGTTCGAACCTGGCCTGGGCCAGCTACAATGACAACTGAAACAAAAAATAGCCAGGTGTTGTGGCTGGTGCCTATAGTCCCAGCAACTCGGGTGGCTGAGGCAAGAGAATCTCAAGCCTGAGAGTTTGAGGTTTCTGTGATCTATGACACTATGTCACTCTACTGAGGGTCACATAGTGAAACTCTGTCTCAAAAATAAAAAATGTGAGCTGACTATCAGGGCCTGGGACTGGCCAGTTCTTGGGCCCAGCTTGGGTAGGTTCCAGACGTGGACCACTAAGCTACCTTGCTCAGGAATAGTTTCTCTTAGGTGCTTGAGGGCTATCTACCTAAGAGAAAGAGAGTAAAGCAGTCTTCTTAGAACAGATAGATCTTAATCTTTGGCAGAGCTTGGTAATCTTCAGCAGAGAGATGCTGTGCTGGCATTCTGCAGGCAGAAGAGGAAACAGAGTCAGAACAAGCATCTCCATAAGATCTTAGTCTTTAGTAGAGCTTAGTAATCTTCAGCAGAGTGATGCCGTGCTGGCATTCTGCAGGCAGGAGAGGAGACAGAGTCAGAGTAAGTGTGTCCATTATAGAATGCACATGCTTTTTGACTGCCTTCTCCTCCAGCCTAATATAAGGCTGAGCTCGTGCCTCTCAACACCACAGGTATAGGGACTGCCAATTCACCAATGCTCTCATCTCACGAGCTCTCTGATGCTAAATCCCCCTCCATGCCCTTCTCACCAAGGTGTTCCATTATGGAACTATACAGGTGTTTCTTATAACTCTCACTCCTAGCCATAGGCTATATAGGCTGCTACATTTCCCCCCTTTTTTATATACAAACAAAATAATTTTTAATGTGGTAAAGGCAGTTCTTCCTGTTATCTAGCCCTTTTCTTTCTAGGCAAAAGATGATAATTATCAAGAGTGCAGAATTCCAGGTATGGGCTCTTTATTTTTTTTTTTTTTTT
>NW_003852541.1:4429719-4437832 GCF_000181295.1 Otolemur garnettii | reverse complement strand
GTTTTCCTGCTTTCAAGCTGCTTTTCCAGCGGAATTTTTGCTAATTGATTCCAGACTCTTTTTTCAAATGGAGCTCCCTAGCACAAAGGTGGTTTAACTCTTAGTTACTCGTCCCTCCCTTTGTTCTCCCTCTCATAATCTTCCAAAGGAGTCACTTGCTTCAGAGTGTCCCTTTCACCTTTGGGCCGTGTCCAGACTCGTTAGCTGGACCCAGTTATAGTACACAGATGCTGATGAGAGGTGGATTACCCCTTCACCACACAGGATAACCAAATATTCCACAAACATTTAATCTAATTATTCTCATCATCCATTGGTCTGGTTTAATTTCCTCAATTTTTATGCTGAGGCACCACAGGTCTAACCAAGCTGGCAGAGTGCTCCCATGGCATGGAATTGAATTATACTGTTTTTCCAAAAATAGTTGGAAATGAAAATATTAAAGAAACTGTTAACTTCCTTCATTTACCAGTGGGTCCTGATTCTGGTCCGACTGATATTTCCCTACAATAAAAGTGTTCCATCTTTGTCAAATTGAGAACGACATTTGTTTGCCTAATGAAAGCCTTTTTTACACTTGGGACATACACCTGGAGGTTTACATGCTCTTTATTCCCCTTCTTTAGCATTCAGCGTTCTTTTCCCTTTTAAACTCTTTTCTCTTATGGCCTAGCTTCCCACATTTATGGGATTTGATGTTAACTGAGGGATTTATACGCTGATCTTTCTGCTGCCCAATTTGAGTTGTCATGTCCATATAGCATTTACCTGCTTCTACTATAAGATTATTCATCTGATCTCTCAACTGTTTTATGTTAGCTGCCATGATCTTAATTTGGTCTTTAAGTTGTTCCATTTGATATTTCAACTGCTGTATTTCATTTACCATGATTTTTCTCTTTCTTTCAGCCTTCTACTTTTTATAATCTTTCCTTTTCAATTCTTAGAACCTTTGGCTGCCTTAAAGGGACAGAAGCTCTCTTTTAACAAAGGCTTTTCTCACCCCTGAGGCTAAAGGCTTGTTTACTAAAGGTTCTTATCTCCTAGTTCTATCTTTTCTCTTACCCTTTCGTCTAAAGGCTTTTTTCTCCAGCTGCTTCCCAGAAGAGGCTAAAGGCTTTTATTGGCTTTTTTCCCCCACAGAAGTAGTTAAATTTTTGGAAAGAGAAAACATAGGAAAGAAGAGAAAAAAACCAATGAGAAATACTTGCTGTTGGCTGTCTTTCTTTGGTATTTCTTTTCCCTCTAAATATTTCTATTTCTTTTCTCTTTTTCTTATTTGCTAAAGCTTATTTCCCTCTTGGTCCGCATTCACTGAATCCTGCTCACAGTGCCATTTGTCAGTGGTGTTCACTATCCTGCTTCTGACACCACTTTTCAGGGCCCGGGTTTGGGCCGGCTTGGATAGGTTTTGGACGCGGACCACTAAGCTAACTTGCTCAGGAACAGTTTCTCTTAGGTGCCTGAGGGCTATCTACTTTCACCGGAGAGAGAGAGAAAGAGAGTCCTAGAGAGAGTAAAGCAGTCTTCTTAGCATAGATAGATCTTAGTCTTTGGCAGAGCTTGGTAATCTTCAGCAAAGAGATGCCGTGCTGGCATTCTGCAGGCAGGAGAGGAGACAGAGTCAGAGTAAGCAAGTCTGTGATAAAATGTGCATGCTTTTTGACTGCCTTCTCCTCCAACCTAATATAAGGCTGAGCTCATGCCTCTCAACACCACAGGTGTAAAGACTGCCAATTCTCCAGTGCTCCTATCTCCCGAGCTCTCTCATGCTAAATCCCTCTCCATGCCTTTTTCACCAAGGTGTTCCATTATTGAGCTATACAGGTGTTTCTTATAACTCTCACTTTTCCTAGCCATAGGCTACATGGGCTGCTATAGCTGACTAAATTCAGAAAAGAAATTGGAAAAAATAAAGCCTCTCAAAAATGAAGACTAGGACACCAGAGGGACAACATGTATGACCAGACTTAGAGGATAGACCTGAAAAGAGTCAAAGCTGAAATAAAGAGGCAAAAAGGATCAGAAAGAAAATGACAGGTACAGAAGAGATGCAACATATGTAAAACTAGGGTCCCAAAGGAAGAAAATGCAAACAGCAAAATAGAACTAATAGTTTAAACTTAAAATCACAGATAACTCTTAAATAAATTTTAAAAAGACCTGAGTCTATATATTGTGAGAACACCTGGGAAAATGACCTAGACTAGTAAACTCTGAGATGTATTATTTGATTTTCAAGATAAATGTTCTGGGAATTTAGGCAAAAACCCCAACTAGCTTACAAAGGAGGAAAGACAAGGACAAACAGCAGCCCGAATAGCCAAACAACAATAAATCAACATCTTCAAAAAACTCAAAGTGAGAGCCAAGGATGGCACAAGACAGGGCAGAGGTAGGGATCACAATGTGTCCTGGGCCACTATGAGTAGCTCAGATTGCATTCCAGGAGTGATGGGAAGCCCCTGCAGGGTCTGTTGGGAGGACAATGGCATGTCCAACTTGAAGGATTTTTTTTTTTTTTTGGTTGTTTGAGGTTTTTTTTTAATTTCAGATTAATATGAGGGTACAAACAATTAGGTTACAATGTTTCCATTTGTTGGGGAAAGTCCCTGTTACAGTTGTGTCCTGTACCTAGGAGGTGTGCCATATACCCTTACATCAGGGTCCTCAAACTTTTTAAACAGGGGGCCAGTTCACTGTCCCTCAGACCATTGGAGGGCCGGACTGCAGGCCCCAGGACGAGTTGGCTGCTAAGCAAGACAGTAGCAGCTGCGGGCCAGATAAATGTCCTAGGCGGGCCGCATGTGGCCTGCAGGCTGTAGTTTGAGGACACTTGCCTTATATTGTCCTCATTAGGTGGGAGCACACCGATCCCCTTCCTTATTCACACCTACTTGAGTTCCATTCTGAAGGACCTTTATGAGGGTTGGACTATGGGAGGCAATGGTGGAAGCAGGGTGATCCTCCAGGAGGTCGTCACAGGGCCTGCAAGGACACAGCTCATTCCACAGTAGGGGACAGGGAATGTGGATATATACACACATGCCTTTTGAAGTTAGAATGGACAGGCCTTCTGGAAGGATGGATATGTGGGATGACGGAAGGGAGGAAGCAAGGACCCCAGGTGCTTGGCTTACACAACTGAAGGCATCACTGAGATGGGCCAGAGTGAGGAGGAGCTTGGAGGATGAAGTCAGATATTCTTCACTTGCGAGGCCTGGGACAGAGAAAGATGTAGTGAGTGTTGCCAGATCAAATCTGTCTGGATGGCTCTTTAAGTCCAGGCTGTGTGCGCAGCCCAAAGTCTGTGAGCACACTTCATGCTCTGGCTTGTCTTTGGTGATTCTGATCAGACCCTGCCCCAAGGCTGGTCTCTGTCCTCCCTCTTTTCTTATTGATGCCATCTTCCCTGTCTTGGCAGCTGTAAAGGACCTGATGTGGATGTGACCAGGGCACACCCTGACCCCCAAGGGAGGTGGCAGAGGCCCAACCAGGGCGCCCAAGGAGGCCAAGTGTTTTACAACAGCGAGTACGGGGAGCTGTCCCAGCCATGCAAGGAGGATGACTACACACCATCTGCCCAAGCACCCTTCTTCACAGACAACAGCTACTAAGGCAGCACTGGACCAGGGCCCTCTGCTCTCTGCTGACCCTGGGCTCCAACAGTTGGGGACCACAAGTGGCCAGGCCAGCAGAGGGCTGGAGACCCAGGTTGGGAACTCATCTCATTTAGCTCTGGCCACGGAGGAGCTCCCTCTTCCCTCTCCACAACCTCCCCAACTAGGAGAGCAGGATGCCAGGCTCAGGGTACCACGTCTGCCTAAGGCCACCATGCAGAGCCCCTCTGGCCCCATTTCCCTGTCAGACTCACGTGCCATTAAGGTTGGTGCTCACAGGTGTGGCCCTGGGCTAGGTACCTGCACAGAAGATGTCCCCTTGGTTACATCCTTTCAGCACAGTGGGTGGGTGGCAGCCACAATCTCCCACCCCCACCCAAACACTGCCCTCCCCGGAGGGAATGACTTTCTTCACCACCACTCCCAAAAGGCTGAAGGAAGTTACTATATTTCCTTCTCAAAGCAACAAGTGATGAATCTGGAGGTTCTTTCCTGAGCCCACCCACATAGCTAACTGTCCCATAGGGCAGCCATCTATACATGATGGACCAGTTCCAGAATAAATTGGCAACCTTGACCCTGAGTGCTGAGAAGGACCCTTCAGTGGGTCTTTTTCATTAGAACTTGAGACTATTTCAGCTGCTGTGAACAATTTCCTTTTCAAAATTCAGTCTGAAAGGAGACCAGGGACACTCTTACTAAACCTAGACAATTCTTGACCCCAGTCAGGGATCATCAGAGCAGAAACTCTCTGGAGAAGGTTCCCAACCCTACTTGCTCGGTTCAGAATCTGAAGAACCAGGTGATGGTCTAGACCTGCCCTGCTTGCTTCTTCCCTCTGGGCCTCGTTCTGCCATCTGGGACACCTTCCACAATGGTGGTTGTGAGATAAGCACTAAGTTCTGCCAAGTGGGCCCTTAGGGCTGGCATAGAGGGCCTACCTGCACTGTACAGTGCTACTCAGCAACCAGTGGGTGTTCTTGGGGTCCTGGCTGGCCCTCACTCATGCCTGACATGGGCACCCCAGCAGGTCAAGCCTCTGCCCTCACAGGGGAACAGCCAGAGACCCCTCTAAAGGCTGGGGCCATCCTGCCCAGCCTCCCCCATTAGGAGAAATACCCTCTACCCTGTTAGTTCCTGGAGACTGAACACCCCGACAGAAGCTTGCAGAACAGGCAGCAGCATGCTAGCAGGGGCTTGCTCAGCATATTCGAGTACAGTGTTACTCCATAAAGGTTGCATGGATGCGTGACTATAATCCTTGTCCCCCAGGTCCCCTCCCCACCCTCCGCACTTCATTTGGCTGTGGGACTTTCATCTCAGGCCATCCCAGTGGAAGTCCCTGACTGCTGTTGCACAGAAGATCCACCAGGTGGGGTGTGGAGGGCCCCGCCCCTGCTGGCATGCGTGCCACTTTTGTCATCTCTTCTCCTGTCATGTAACCTCACACCCAAACATGTACTGAGGAAGAAAATCTACGCCTTTGTAGTAGACAGTGTTCTCTGAAAATATAGAATATATTTAACAAGAGGAAATAATAATAAATTTGATGCCAGTCTTGTTGTCTTAGCCCTCCGTGGAATTTTGATTTTAACCTTCCTTCCTGCCAGGTCGTTAGCCTGGAAGAAAATGGGCCCAGCGGCCGGATACCCTCCCCGCAGGGAAGCCGAGCAGTCCCCCAGAGCCGCCGGCAGAGGGCGCGAGCGGCCGTGCTGTTCCCACCCCTGGCTCCCGGGTGGGTGCTCTATCTGCTGAGTTACTTGGAGCTTCGTCCCCGCCGGCCGAGCCACGGGCGCCCAGGCCCTGAGCCCCAGAGGTCCTAGACTCCAGGCTCAGCCCAGGGAGGGTCCCGCAGGCGGGACAGGTGCCTGTGGCCACCCCCGCTTCACTCGGGGAACCGCCGGGAAGGGTGTGCGCGCTCGAAGCCGCCTCTCTGGTCTGCTACCTGCCTGAACCCTGAGGTCAGGGGTCTGATTGGACCCCGGCTTCAGTGTCCTCTCGGGGTGATGAGCTCCAGCCAGAGCGCAGACCGCCTGGCGAGTTTGTGGGGTTCTCCTCCTCAACCTCCCCGTCCACTCCCGCCCCCCAGCGGCTGCCATAAGGGTGGCTGCAGACTGGGTGCTCTGGACACGGCATCAGCAGGCTTTGCAGGACCATGAGGTGGCAACCCTGCCAGCGGGCTCTGCGCAGCCGGGAGCCAGGAGAGGACCGGGCAGGGCTGGCAACACAGGGCCATGAGACCCGCGCTCTATAGAGGGGTATGGACCCAACACACAGGCAGGAGACAGAGGTCGCCGCCTTGGTGTGCAGGTTGGAACTCCCAGGCTGGCCTCACCCCTCTGTGCCCGCTAGGCGCCTAGGGTGGTGAAGCCTCTGTACCACCTTGCTAGCAACTCTCTTGTGGGAAGTGCCTGCGTGTGTGCGTGTGTGTGTGTGTGTGTGTCTTTCTTTTGTCTTTGTTGTTGTTGCTTCTTTAGTAAATCTAATGGGAATACAGAAAAGACTATATCGGGATTAAACAATTTAACTTCCCAATGTAGTTGATTGATTGAATTTAGCTACTGATCTAGGACACATATCTCAATCCAGGTGTCAGCCAACAGGGTGTCCCCACACACCCACAACTGCACTGGTTCCAAACACATGTTGGAAACTGGCACCTCCCACACTGGTTTGGGGAGGAGGCTGAGCAGGTGCTGCACTCACACTTCTGGCCTGTTCTGGTCCTGCCTGGGCTGGACGTTCAGGTCTGGGCTCAAGTGTCTCCCTAGGTCCCAGCTCCATCCTCCCCCTGCAGAGAGTCACACCAGGCAACAGTATGCTCCCACCTTGGGGATCCTTTGGTCCCTTCTGTCTCTGAAGAACTTTTCTCATCTCACCTCAGGCTCCAGCCCTTCCCTGGGTGATCACCATCCCCGACCCCTTTGCCTCCCCCCAAACCCCTCACTCTATTAACTTCTGCCAGAGAGCCCTTAGTCATATACTTTGGGAGAAATATGGGGCCAAGGACATGCTGGAGTGCCCCTTGATGCCACTGATTTTATCCTAATGTTACCGCTGCATGGGGCACTGCTTGGCTGAGGGTTTGCACTCTAAAGGCAGAGCTCCTGAGTATCCACTTGGAGCCACACATGGTCCCAGGCCGGGGGGGTGGGGAGGAGGCAGAAGAGATCTTGGAGGAGGCAAGCAAAGAGACTGGTAGCATTTGTTGCAGGGAGCCTGGGCTGCACCAGGGCAGGCCCAAGAAAGCAGGAATGACTCTGAAAGCCCTGGGGGCAAGAGATGTCCTGCTAGTAGTGGGTTATCTGATACCCAACCCAGTGTAGAATCCAATAGTTATACAGGCCAGATATGCGAAATAATCCTTTTCCCAAGTGGTCTTCACTAACACAAGTCCTAGGACCTGCCCAACCTGCCCCACCCTCCCCACCTGAGGCCCTGGGCATCCTCAGCTGAGGATGGGCTTCAGCAAAAGTGCCAATCAGTCCAGAAGGACAGGGTAAGGCAGGATGGGGACAGAGAGCCTGACCCCTAGGAAGGCACAAGGTCCAATAGGAACAGAAAGAGTCCACAAGAGAAGGGAGAGCACACATGAGAAGCCACTGAGCCTGCAGGGTGGATGGAAAGCTCATGTTCAGAAGGACCTCAAGAGGCAGAGGGTAGGCCTGGAGGCATGGGCATCCTCACACCTACAGGATTCCTGCCCTTAAAGCTCACTTTCATGGAACAAGGGAGCCCAAAAAAGCAGCTTCTAGCATATACTACCCCCCTCCCTCACATGTCCCATCCCAGTCATTCCAACAGGCCCAGGTCAGTTCTTAAAGTTGGGTGCCAAACCCAGATAATCAACCACAGTGTCCAAGGTGCTAGCCCATGGCCAGGTGACTGGGGCCACCCCCCAAGATCTTTACATGAAGATTCAGGGAGGGATGACAGCATCACTGACAGGAGGGCCACCCTCCAGAGGACCAAGTGAGGGCTGGGTCTCCTCAGCCACTGGGCTGAGAGCCTGGGCCAGGCTGGGCTCTGGGGGCTACTCAGGGCTGAGAGTAGGAGGTGAGTGATCTGATGTAGCACTCTACGGCTGGTGACCCTGGGTTCAGCACTTCCTCTCAAGGCTTCAGCTTCATACCTATGACTTGCCACCTTGTAGGGCTTTGGTGATAACAATCATAATGGCCCCAGTGGTCCTGAAGTGACTACATGGAGGAGGAAGACTCCCTCACCAAGTGATGGGATCCGACCCAGCCTTGACTCACCTGCCCACTCATGCATTAACACATGCTCCCAGGAGCACCCTAGTTACCCATCTGCAATGGACTGTGTGTCCCCCAAAAAACTCTTATGTTGAAACTCTATTCAGGCTCGGCGCCTGTGGCTCAAGCGGCTAAGGCGTCAGCCACATACACCTAAGGTGGCGGGTTCGAATCCCCAGCCCGGGCCCGCCAAACAACAATGATGGCTGCAACTAAAAAATGGCCGGGCGTTGTGGC
>NW_003852541.1:4421191-4429213 GCF_000181295.1 Otolemur garnettii | reverse complement strand
AAAAAAAAAAAAGAGGCCAGAGAGCTCCCTTGCCCTCTTTGCACCATGTAAGAATCCAATGAGAAGCCAGCTATTGGCAAATCTGGAAATGAGTCTTCACCAAACCCCAGTTCCTGGTGGCACCATAATCTTGGACTTCCCAGGCTCCAGGACAAGGAGAAATATGTACTATTTAAACCACCTAATTCATGGTAATTTGTTAGAGCAACCCAACTAAAACAACCCACCTGTCCATCCATCTTCAGAAGAACAAGCAGGTGCTCACCCACCCATATACATACACAGGCCTCTTAAAGAATCACTGAGAGACTTTCTGAGGCTGGAACTCTGAGGACCTGGACAGAGGCATTCTCAGCTAACTGAGGGCCATTGGCAAGAAGAGTTAGGAATCTGCTTTTAGAAAGATTGAGGTTGAAGTGATGTTAATAAGAAGAAATGCATCCCTCAAGTGGGACCAAACTGGGAGGTATCTGAAGTTAACAAGCACTCTCCATTTTCTGCTTTTGAGTAATTTAAGAGTAACTGGCTGCAGCCACCACTATAAGGACAGTGGATTATTCCTCTATCCCGGACCAAGTGAAGTATACCACATTCGCTTCAGTGCCATACAAACAGAGAGGCAGAACCCCCTAAACTTTCTGGCTGGAGCCAGAGGTGGCAAAGTTTGCCATCAACCAGGTGAGGAGCAAGAAGGGCATCCAAAGGGGAGACTTAAGGCTTGGGGAAGAGATCAGAGAAACAATGGAGAGAAAATTCGTAGATCTGGAATATATCTGAGGCAATGTCCTTAACAGCCTGGGCTGCCCCTGAGTGGGACAAAGAAAGGTAGTGTGGCTCCCAGGGTACCCATCCCTGGCTACTCTGAGGTACTACCAGAAGCTCCATCAGAGCCATCAGAGCTGGTCTATGTGCAGCAAGGCCATCACTTATGGCCCTGTCCTAGGAGGCAGACCTCCCCCTTGCCCCCCAAAAAGACAACAAGAACTCCCTTGGGGACAACTGGGTAAATGGAAGTCAGACATTCAATCCCCTTCATGGAAAAGTATGAGTAACAGAAGGAACGTCCATTACACTCTTGCATTGGAAGCTACTGAAGCTTCTCAGAAGGGCCTTTGCTTCAGGATGGCAGCAAATGCATCTCTCCTATGGTGGGACCTTCATCTGGAGACTGGGCAGGGACCTCCAGGGGTCTGACCTACCAACTCAGACTCCTTGCCTGGAAAGTGGCTGTCCCCAGCCCCAGTGCATGGAGACAGTAAGGGCACCTTCAGTGGGGGACCTTCCAATCCGGTGGGAGCACTAGGTGTGGGAAGGACATGACCTAGACACCATGCAGACCCACCTGACTGCCCAGGGGACCCCAGGCAGGTCACTGATACTCTCTGAACTGTGATTCTTCTAAATAGTCAGGGTGATGATATCACATGACCCCCAACACCATTCCATTCAGGAACCCACTGCAGGTCCCACCTTCAGTCCACAGACTCAATATGGCTGCACCTTAGCCCAGGCTGAAACAGGTGAACTGGTAAAACCTCATGGGAGGCCCTGGGGACAGCAGCAGGACTCCTGCCCTTGAGCTTGAATCAGTGTCTGAGATTTGCCACTGTTGGCCATCTGCTTATCATCCCAGGGAGGACAGCAAGTTAGAAATCAGGAGCCAAGAGGTGGCAGAGAAGAGTAAGATCCTGGTGACATGATTTGCCTGGATTAAGCTTTGCCTGAGACAGAACCATCACTGGAATTTCAGTCTTTGCTTGAGCCAGGCAGGTCAGCTTTTCTGTCACGTTCACCAATGCCCTGAGTCCACAGGGCAAGACCCACACAGAAGGCATCTGCCCCCCCACCCCCACCCCATGGCAGGATTGTGCAAGGAGGAGGAACTTGGACAGGGAAGGGGCAAAAGGAAGTACTTGAAAGAATCAGATCAATGTTGACCCCGCTGAAGTTGCCCACAAGGTGGGAACAGGAAGAATTCAGGATGCTGCCCACAGCCCCAGGGCCCATGTGGCCTAGCAATGAGGAAGGAGGAAGGTTGAGAAGGGCGTGCTAGCTGGGATTGGTAGGGAGACCCCTGGGTAGGACACAGCTGTGTGCCAGCTGAGGGAGCCAGTGCATCTGGAGAAGCCAAGCACCACTCCCTGTTCTGGCCCTGCCTGTGTTCTAGGCTTGCCACACCAGCCCGCTCCTCTGCAAGCCACTTTCTTTTTGAGACAGTTCCATTTTGTCACCCAGGGGGTGAGTGCTATGGCATCATCATATCTCTAAACAACCTCAAACTGTTGGGCTCAAGCGATCCTCCTGCCTCAACTTCCTAAGTAGCTGGGTCTACAGGCCACAATGCCTGGCTAAGTTTTTTTATTTTTAGTAGAGATGGAGTCTCGCTCTTGCTCAGGCTGCTCTTAAACTCCTAAACTCAAGCAATCCACCCGCCTGGGCCTCCCAGAGTGCTAGGATTATAGGTGTGAGCCACTGCACCTGGCCCTACAAATCACCTCTGACCAGAACAGGAGAAATTCCACAGACCCTGTTGCAAAGGCCACACCTTGGCCCCCAGCAAAGCCTTGAACAGGTTCACCTGTCCTGAAGGCAGCAGAGAGGGAGGGATCTGTTGGCTGGGGTGGTGGCCCAGGCCCAGGAGGACCTCCACAGGAGGTGCCTGGATGGTCATGGTGGCTGGAGTGCCTAAGAGACCACCCTAAAGCCAAGGGCCCCAGGATCTTAGGAAGGAGAAGGGTACTGGCTGACTCCCTTGGGGCTGCTCATCCATCCCCACCTGCTAGTGGGATAGTTGCTCAGAAGGAATGAGGAAAAGCCTTCCTTGGCCTATTTTCAGACTTCTCCATGCATTTGGCTTTATACATAGATGCAGGTGCAGTTTATGTTTGAACAGCAGCACAGACATATGATAAAGCACAAAATCATCACACTGCATAGGGTACCCTAACGAGGCCCAACTCAAGTGGCCACCATGTCACTACTTGACAGTGCATTATCTTAGGGAAAGCAGAAGATGGGCATGGAGGATCTCCAAGGCACTTCCAACAGCAAACAGTAACCAGGATGTCAGGCCTGAAGGTCAGGGGACAATGCCCACTTGCATAATAGTGGCCACACTCCCAATAAAAGATGGAATTGGTATCCAGAGTCCCTTCCAGCTTGCATAAAAATTCACTGAGCAGAGCACCAGAGAGAGAGAGGGCATCAGAAGGGGGGAGGGGGCATCAGAGAGAGAAGTCATCAGTGAGAGCTTCGTGTTGCAAGTCTCAGAAACAGAGATTTTGGTTTGACACAAAAGGAAAGAGCAAAGACACCCAGTGTGAGGGTCCATCTCCACATACCCACTGCACCCTGGCTCAGGCCCCACGGTGCACTCTGGGATTGAGGGGACCTAGAGGTGGCCACAGGGACCCACAGAAGCTGGAGCCAAGAGGCAGGCAGGAATCTAAGCCTGGGGACCAGGGAGAGAGAGTGGAGCCTGCCGGGAAGGGGGACAAGCCTTGAGCCTCTGCAAACAGCAGGGCCTGCTGGCTAGGCATGCTGGGTGGCTGGAGGAGGCTGTGTTGCTCAGTCTTGCTAGCATGTGCCTTGGTAACACAGGGGACCTTCTCCCCTTGCTGCTACCACCATGGTGACACAGGATGCAGCAGGGCCAGGAGCAGCTGAGGGCACTTGCCTCCTGACTACCCTCTGCCATCCCCCATCAGTGCCCAGAGGCTAATCCCCTCTCAAGGCTGTGGATCTCTTATGGGCCCAAATTCTATACCTGGCCCAAGTCCTTGTTTGCCTTGAGCACTCCCTGAGTTTCTGAAGAAGCGGGCGAGGCTTGAGTGTTTGCTTTGACCCAGGACGTGCCCTGCAAACACCAGCAGGACAAGGTGATCATGTGGTCCTCAGATAGTGCGTCACAGCCACCCTGGGCCAGCAGGGACAGGTGGCTGGGTGTGGGGGACAGACTGGAGGCCAGCAGTGCTCTGAGGCTGTGATCATCACAAGACTCCCTGGCTCCAGATTCCGGGACCCCTTGCATGCTGCTTTGTAGGGCAAGAGTCTCTGAGTGTGGTTAAGTGAATTATTTTGAGATGAGGGGGATCATCTGGGATTATCCAGGAGAGCTCCTACATGCAATCACATGTACCTTTACAGAAGTCAGGCAGAAAGATTGCACACACGCGCACAGAAGCGGAGGCGGCCTTGTGACAAGAGACGCTGAAATCCCAGCGATGCAGCTGTAGGCCGGAAATGCTGTAGGACAAGAGCCGGGTGGCACAGAGTCTCCCCAGCCCAGAGGGAGCCCGCCCCCACCTTGGCCTCTGCCCAGAGATTCTAGACTTCTAGGCTCCAGAACTGTCAGTGGATCAATAAATGTGTGCTGTTTTCAGTCACCAGCTGCATGGCTATTTGTCACAGCTCCCTCAGAAAGCCAATACAGAGCCACCACAGGCTGGAGGCACAGCCGAGGCTCCCCAAGAGCCTACACCTTACAGCTCCTGAGATCAGGCCACACACTCGGCCCCTCAGTGATGAAATGGGCACACAGAGACACTTTCACACCTTGCTGGACAGCTGGGGATGTGAAACATTCAGGGGCCTGCAGTCACCCTACAGATTCACTGAAGCCAGCCACTCACATCAACGTGAGCCAGGAGAGAGGGGGGATTTTGTTATTCCACAGGCAAAGATGCCATAGAAGGGGTGCAGGAGATGACTCATGCTAGGACCCCAAGCCTATTGGGCACACCACAGCACCAGCCTTCACCTCCTCCTGGCACCCAGACTGGTTCTCGTCTTTCCCTTCCACAGCTTCTCAGCGCCACAGGCTGTGTGGGGGAGGGAGCTCAAGTGGCTCCCACCATCACCCACTGTGACAGGTAAGGCCAAGACCACCACATCCTGCTCAGGAGGAGAAGTGCTGTGATGGCGGGGAGCTTGGAGCCCTTGGGCACTATTGGTGGGGATACAAAACGGTGCTACTGCTTCAGGAAAATGTCTGTTGTCAAGAAAATTAAACATGGAATTACCTCATGACCCAGCAGCTGGAAAGCAGGGTCTCTGACAGACAGTTGTACACCAGGGTTGGTAGCAGCATTATTGACAGTCACTAAAATGTGGGAGCAATGCAAGTGGTCATCAACAGATGAATAGGTCAAATATCTATCCATGCAGTAGAATATGACTCAGCCTCAAAAAGGAAGGAATTTTGAACACATGCATGAACCTTATGGGTACTATGCTAAGTGAAGTAAGCCAGTCTCTAAAGGACGCCATGTGAGTCTACCTATTAATATACTATACTACCTGGAGTCATCAAACTCATAGAAACAAAATAGGAGGGTGGTGGCCAGGGTCTAAAGGAATGGGAAATGTTAGTATTTAATGGATATAGAGTTTCAGTTTTATAAACTGAAAGGAGTTCTGGAGATGGATGGCATGATGATTGCACAATGATGTGAATGTACTTAGTGCTACAGAACTAGACACTTAAAAATGGTGAAGACAGTAAATTGCATGCCCCATGTATTTTAGCACAATAAAAAAAATGGGGCAAGAGGGGCGGAAGAAACCTACTAGAGCTTGTCTCCATCTGGGCCACTGCCAATTCTCTCTAGTCCAATAGGGCAAGGCTCAGTTACTTGGTAGGGCCACATAACTGCCACTCTGACAGCATGGAATGGAAGGCAGGGAGACAGGAAGCCAACATGCCAGGTTCCCAGTACGCATTCTCAGGCTTTCCCAGTGTGACAAAGGCCAGCGCCTCTCCCCTTCCAATCAGTCCCCCTCTGCATAAAAGGGTGGGTTGGGCTTCATAAAAACCATGAGACCTTTGAGTGTCAGAGGCAATCTGTGCCTAGAATCCCCCACGACATCTTCCCTATGACATGAGGTGGATGGCCCCGGGCGTGTGCTGGGGTCATCCCGGGAGGAAGCCAAGATGGGCAGGTCATCACCCCTGTTCACCCAGCTCCAGTCCAGATCAGCATATTTTTTATACCATTTTTGACAGCAGTATCAGGAAGGTTCATGACTTCTGTGACAACCCACTAGATGGTTTCCTGTCACTTACTCTCATGATCAATTTTCCATGGGCCTAGGAGGCCCAGAGCTAAGAGTTTGCAATGCATTTGGGATCCATGAAAAGGTTTTCACTTCTATTTCTCTTGAAATCAAAAGAAAAAAATATATAGTAGTAATAATATATCATAATGGATCCAGCCTGTATTCTTTTTACCTCTATGCCCATGCAATCCATAAAGTATATTTTTGGTATTTCTTTATGGAGGAAGATACTCACACACAAAGGCGTAAGTGCCTAGGGCCCACAAAAGTCACCACATAGGGCTGTGTCCTCAAATGACTGTTATGATCATTCTAAGGCATTTCTGTTGCCATGTCTGGTTATATCATAGGACTAATTTCTTCAATTATATTTGCACAGAGGAAGACCAATGAGATTGGGAGTTGAGTTCAGACCAACAAGGACTTTCAAATCCCATCACAAATTTCTGCTGTCTACACAATTTGTAAACACTGGTGGCTTTCCTCCCAAATTCTTTATTAATCTTCTATCAATAAATCATTCAAAAATGCAAAATAGGCTAGGTGCAGTGGCTCACCCCTGTAATCCTAACACTCTGAGAGGCTGAGATGGGAAGCTCTCTTGAGCTTAGAAGTTTGAGACCAGCCTGAGAAAGCATAAGACCCCATCTCTATTAAAAATAGAAAAAATAGTCAGGTTTTGTGGCAGGTACCTGTGGTCACAGCTACTTGGGAAGCTGAGGCAAGAGAATGGCTTCAGCCCAGGAGTTTGTGGCTGCTGTGAGCTAGGCTGATGCCATGGCACTCTAGCCTGTGCGACAGAGTGATACTGTCTCAAAAATAAATAAATATATATATTAGAGAAAAATTTTAAAAAATGGGCTGGAATGCCGTGGCTCATATCTGTAATCCTTGCACTCTGGGAGCTGGGGTGAGATGATAGCTTGAACTTAGGAGTTTGAGACTAGCCTGAGCAAGAGCAAGACCCCATCTCTACTAAAAATAGAAAAAGTAGCCAGGTATTGTGCCAGGCACTTGTAGTCCCTGCTATTCAGTAGGCTGAGGTGGGAGGATCGCTTGAGCCCAGGAGTTTGAGGTTGCAGTGAGCACTCTAGCCTGGGTAACAGAGTGAAACTCTGTCTCAAACAAACAAACAAAAAACCAGAGTAGGGCGGTGCCTGTGGTTCAGTGAGTAGGGCGCCGGCCCCATATACCGAGGGTGGCAGGTTCGAACCCGGCCCCAGCCAAACTGCAACAAAAAAATAGCTGGGTGTTGTGGCCAGTGCCTGTGGTCCCAGCTACTTGGGAGACTGAGGCAAGAGAATAGCCTGAGCCCAAGACCTGGAGGTTGCTGTGAGCTGTGATGCCACAGCTTTCTACCAAGGGGACAAAGTGAGACTCTGTCTCTTAAAAAAAAAAGCGAAATAATTTTAGTCATCACTTATTTGGGAAAATATCAGGCTTGCTTTCTTTGTGTTTAACTTGACAGTGGTCATCAAAAATTTTAAGTTTTGCTGCCATTGGTGAGTGGAGAAGCAAACTGTTAGGAAGATACTCAAATTCTCCTTCTCCACCTTGGTCTGTTGCCACCTCCCAAGGAACCAGCCTCCACTCGGGGAGACAAGCCTCCTTCGGGCTGTCCCTTCCTGGATCCCTCTGCCTGTGCTAAAGCAGTTACCCTGACAGGTGGGAGGTGATCATCCAACCCACAGGCCTGGCTTTTCAGAAGAGTGACTGGCCAGAGCAGCATCTACCTGGTGAATTCGCCCTTGAGAGGATGGTACAGGATCCCCTGCATCACAAGAAGCATTCCTTTAGAACAGCCCTTGGAAGGCAGTGAATCTTCACTAGTTGAAAATGGGAAATTCAATTTCCCATTGAAACTACTTCCACAGTGGCTCGGCACCTGTGGCTCAAGCAGCTAAGGCACCAGCCACATACACCTAAGGTGGCGGGTTCGAATCCCCAGCCCGGGCCCGCCAAACA
>NW_003852541.1:4410171-4421028 GCF_000181295.1 Otolemur garnettii | reverse complement strand
TCAAAAAAAAAAAAAGAAAAGAAACTACTTCCACAGTAACAAACAACAAACAACCGAACTCCAAGTTTATAACACATACCACCCTCAAACAGAACAGAAAATAGAAAGTAAAGGAATGAACAGAAACAACATGAATGTGGGCACAGCCACGGGCTATTTGCAGGTAAGGATTAGGCCATAGCAGCTCAGGGCGGCTGGAGACACCAAGCTGCAGAGGTGAAGGCCCTTGATAAGCCATGGTAGACTGTTCCAGAACACCCCTGAAGAGTTGCCTCCTCCCACCAATGAGTCTGACTCAGGGATTGGCATATGTTTTACCCTCTACTTGTCATATTTCTGTAGGTGACAGATGAGTGAAGAGTTTTGGAAAAACTCTGGAATAAACCAGGCCTATCCATGGGTACTGAGACTGATTTCATACTTTTTTCTTTTTTTTAGACAGAGCCTCAAGCTGTCCCCCTGGGTAGAGTGCCGTGGCATCACAGCTCACAGCAACCTCCAGCTCCTGGGCTCAAGCGAGTCTCCTGCCTCAGCCTCCCAAGTAGCTGGGACAATAGGTGCCCACCACAATGCCTGGCCATTTTTTTGGTTGCAGCCATCATTGTTGTTTGACAGGCCTGGGCTAGATTTAAACCTGCCACCTTAGATGTATGTGGCTGGCGCCTTAGCCACTTGAGCCACAGACGCTGAGCCCTGAGACTGATTTCAAAGACAGAAAAATGTCCCAGGTCCTTCTGGTCGCCTTAGTGGCTGCCTGTGGCTAAAGGGAGGTGGCCATGAATAGGTCCTGGTCACCTAGGCGGCCACACAGTTTCCTCTCTGGTGCTTAACCACTGTGACTTCCCCAGACCAGAAGGAGCCCCAAGAACCTCCATTTCTTGACACTTCCATGATAGGGCCACATACCTGCAGATTCACAGAGGGCTCTGCAGCCCACTGGCCCTCCCCTGGGTGGGAAGCCTGCTCTGGCTCTTTGCCAGAGCCCAGGGCAAAGCCACTGCTCCTGCTCCTAAGAAAAGGGCCCAGCCCTCTAGCCTGGAGACCCTGCCAAGAGGAAGTCCCTGAGACCCGGGCATGGTAGGGGACATGGGCTTCCCAGGGCCCACCACCCAGAGCAGGAAATTGGCTTGGGCTCTGTCCATTAGCTGAGCAAACATTGAGGTTCTCAGGCAGATGGGGTAAGGATCCAGCCAAGGCGGGGGCAAGGACAGGATATATGAAACCCTCAGGGACAAGCTCTGGGAGGCCCATCTTAGGACACAGGAGTGTTCACAGAGCCCCACTGCACCATGAAACTCACCGCGGCCTTCATGGTGCTCTGCATGGCCCTGCTTAGTGACTCTGGTGAGTGCCCCTGGGGCTCAGATCCCTGCCCTGCATGGTGGGGACCTGCTTTCCCCCAGCTCCCACTGCAGCCAATTCATACCTGGGGTGTCAGGCTGCTCATGCTGGTCCTGCCAGACTCACCTTTAGACCCTGCTGACTGCCCCCAGGGCTCCCATCCCCTCCTTCCTGTGGCCCTGGAGCCCTCTTGTCTCCTCTCACTCCTGCACCCCTCAGGTTTCTCTCTGACCCACTGACAGCTGATCTGGTCTAGGAATACCCATCTCTTCCCTGCCTAGTGACCATCCAGGCACTGCCCAAGGGTCCTCTCCTCTATGGAGCCGGCGCAGAGTTCCCCTGACTTTCCCCCACCCTCAGGCTGCCTCTTGTCCCTCTCCGCAGCAGTGTCCTCACTGGGCCACAGCTGTCTGTATTCATAGCTGCTTCTTCCAACCCTGGGAGCCCTCCAAAGCCCAGCTGGGTCAGACCCATCTTTGTGATCCCAGACTGGTCACAGGGCAGTTATCAGCGCAGGAGGGAGTGTGTACTCAGGGGTGCTGGGTAGGTTTAAGGCTCCCCTGAGCACCTCATAGAGGGGACAGGTTGTCAGCAAGCTTCTTTCCGTCCCCCTTTCCCCCCTACAGTGGCTGCTGATTCTTCCCCCTTGTGTTTGTAGCTGCCGCTTTCTTCTTGGACTCTGTGGTTAAGCCTGTGGCCCAACCTGTGGCTGCCCTCGACTCTGCTGCAGAAGCCGTGGTCAGCGCCCCTTTCAACCACTTCAACCCCGTGAAGCTCATGCTGACCAGCCTGGGGATCCCAGTGGAGCATCTCATAACGGGCTCCCAGAAGTGTATAGCAGAGCTGGGCCCCGAGGCCATGGGAGCCCTGAAAATGCTACTGGTAACACAGCACTGTGGGCACCTCCCCACATGGGCCTCCCTCCCCAGTCATCTTCTACATCATACCAGAGGCATCATTTTCCATCCTGCTCCCTCAAGCCCTGTCCCTAGGAGAAACCTGGGGTCCTTGAGTGTGACCTAGGTTGACCATAGCTGAGCTGCAGGAGGGCTGGTAGAGCACCAATGCGGCTCCCACTGGGAGGCTGCCGGAGGGTTAAGGCGCCCTGCCCCAAAGCCAGTCCACCACCTGGGAGCCCTCCCAGAGCTGGCAGCTGCTGTGCCTCTCTTCCCACCTGAGTTCTCCTTGGTGGCAGTGAGAGGGGCACACTCAAGCTTGGCTCTGCCTTCCAGGGGGCCCTGACATTCTTTGGCTGAGCAGAGGCTGGAGAAGTCTTGCCTGAAGACCGGATGCTGTCCACCATGAGGGCTGGGAAACTTTCCACCCACCGGAATGTCCTGCCCTACCCTCCCTCTCTTAATAAACATGGTTAAGAGCAACTTGGGTTGATGTACTCTTGCCTGAATGCCAATCCTAGTGGGGGGCCAAGAGCATCAAGTGCCGAATGATATGAGGGTGTGTGTATATGTGTGCGTGCGTGCATGCGCAAAAGAGAGAGAAAGAGATTGCTGACATTTGACAAGTGGCAAAAAGGCAGCAATGAAAGTGAAGCCAGAAAAGCAGCCTGCAAGATGGAGTCTGAGAAGCTGAGCTGAAGCAGTGCAGCTGACTGAGTCTGCACAGCCTTCCCCACACACCTGCTCTTATTATCTAGTTAAGGTTTCTCCCTGGTCAGGAGGATATTTACCTCAGGAGACTTGAAGTAGTCACATAGAGACAATAGGGGCTGTGATATTGGTAGAATAAAGGTTACTTTGATGATATGTTTTCTTTGATGATTATCTTAGATGTTTTGTTAAAATGAAAATTTTCTGTTTAAACATTTTGCATTGTCTGAATGAAGACTACTTTGATGTTACTTCCTATCAGATACACTTAAAATTTTCTATTTCCTGGTATTCCCATTATAAAAACCATAAAATTGTTAACTTAGGCAGAACAGAATTCAGAGACTACTCTTGCTTTTCTCCAGAATCGCCAGCTTTCTAAAAATAGAACGTTTTAGGACCTAAACCCAGCCTCTGTGTATTGGCTGGACAGTGACAGGCAGCCTGGCCCTCTTTGTCCAGTAACAAAAGGTGACCAAGATTGGGCAAATAAGTACCAGAGTTAAGCTGGTTTGGGAACTAAATTGGGAATCGTTTTTCATTTTATGCTCTGTACTTGTTTAGGAAACATAGAAATTACCTACTTCTTGGAGACTGCTGAGAGCATACCTAACAACCAAAGGCATTTGTTACTAACATTTGAAGAGTTTTATTTTTTCCCTTGACTTACACATTTCTCCCTTAGAATGGCCAGGATTGGGGACTACAGGAAATCTGTTGATGTTGTTCCCCTGTGGTTTCTGGTGGTTTCATTCAAGTAACTTAGCAGCTTTGATGGCTTCCACTCTACCAGAGGGGACCACCATTTGTGGACTGATCCCCAATGTTGGTGGGAAGGTGCCCAGGGAACCCCCAAACTGATGCCATTTCAGGAAAAGCTGTCTAGTAATTTCCTTTGTTAAAGCATAAATAACTGTTCCACTCTCCTGAGAAGGACCATCTACGCACTGCGGACAGACAGAACTCATTTTCACCTATTTCACATTAAATGTGGCTCTGGCTTTCCTCTGTTCCTATTTTGAAAAGTGTATTTAGGGATTTAAATTTTGTTATTCTGGTAAGTCCAGGGAGGAAGCCATCTGAATCCAGATTACATGTAAATGTCATTATCAACACATTGTCCCTAAGATTGTTGAGGGTTATGAATCTTCCTGGAAGGCTTTAGTCTGGACAATAATGAGCCAAGCCTGAGATGAATCACTTTGCATCTCTGGTGAGGAAGGTAGTGGGGCCCCAGACCCTGACATGACCCTAGGCCAGCCTCTCTCAACATTACATATCCAGGCTCTTTGCAGGTTGTCTGGTAACAATTCCTTAATTAACTGGATTAAAATGTCCAAGTAAATCTTTTGGGGAAGCTTGTTGGAACTGATGGATGGGCCAAGGACCCCATCCTGAGACAGCTCTGCTCCCTGCAACATGGGATCTCCCCAGGAAAACAATGAAAGGAAAGCAGAATGCTCCGAGAGCCATGGGCATCAGCAGAAGTCCCGAGACCAGCTGCAACAGTTAGTTTTCCCCCTCCTGAAGGTTCCTGGAAAAGAGACCAACATAGTCCTGGAGTAATTGGACTGTCCCAAACTTATTATTTAAACAAAGTGAGAATAAACAGTGGTGAGGGGTGGGTGGCAGTGGGTCCTACAGCCACCCAGATTCTCTCCAGGAGGAGCTGCACATTCCCATGGCCCTCAGGAAGGTTGGCAGCTGGTAGTAACCAGCTAAATTGCTTTTTGAGGATAGCCAGTCAAAGAACTCCAACTTTCTGGTCACATCTTTCCCCAGGGGCAGTCTGCATCAGTGGTAAGTTGATGCAGGCTAAGAAGGCTGGGCCTCCTTGCCTCAAGGCAGAGGAATCTGCAAGGTGCTCACTGCCCCGGAGCTCCCCTTGGGCCCCTGAGGCCTTTGTGACTGCATTGCTGTTCAACCTCCCCCCACCCCCCACTCTTGGCCAAAATTACCTCCTTAGAATCCCCACATCAGCACATCCTGGTTGTTAGTTAAGGTGTTGAGAGCCCATGTAATGAGAATGAGACAGAGTCAGTCAGCCTAGGGCTGACAGACACAGCCCATAAGTTTAGGTCCCTTGTGACCTTCACATCAGGCCTTCCATCCTTGTTTTGTAAATTTAGCTTTCACCTAAAAGTGTATATCTTGAGTAGCTTAGGGTGATTTAGGAGATTAACTTTTGAATTAGAAATGTTGATTTGGGTCATGGGTTTGTTAACCCTCAGACTCAATTCAAGCACCACCCTGAGAGTCTGAACATCGCTGCAAAGGCACAAGGAATTTTATTCATTCAAGCTCAGAGCCTGGGCTGCCCTTTAAGAAAAAGCGGGAACAGCCCTTACAGACTATGCAGAAAGTCACTTTATATCTGTCCCCCTTCCCTCCCATTAGACCATTTCACCCCATCCCCTTTTTGGTAGGTAAACCATGTCTGTCCTAAACTGACAGGTACAGGGTGGTCGTGTTCAGGGTTGATTGGCTCAGGGATGAGTCTTCTTTGTCTCAGGTGAGCGAATGAGAAGGAAGGGATAAAGGTCGCAAGTGGGGCGAGTGCAGAGTAGAGTGGTGAGTGCAAAAAGGGGAGGGGATCAGGATGTGGGCTGAGTGCACAAGGGGGCTAGTGGGACAAAGGGGAGGGGGTCAGGATGTGGGCTATAACACCTAGGTATGATAAGGTCCTTGGTATGCTGTGGCCTGTTGTTCTGAATAAACAACAAAAGGAGGTAGTTTGATTTGTGACTTGAGTTAATTAGTTTGGCTCTCACAGGTTATGCCAAATATTGTTTATTATGGGTCATGATTTATGCTGATCATTGTTTAAGGGTTAACATGGCTTTTGCTTTGTTGAACTTTTATACGGAAAACTGTGGTTTTGGAAATGGAAGGGCAGAATAGTCTTGGAAAGGCTACTTCTATCCAGAATTACTAGCCTCCTGATCTTAAAGCTTATTGGACCTAATCCTCGTTGTCTGCATATGGCTGACAGTGACAGGCAACAGGACTCTCTTAATCTGTTAATAGTATGTCCTATATCCTGGAGCTCGTGGCTCAGTTACACCTTTAAAAGGGTATTCCATTGCTCTATCTTCTCCAATAAAATCCCTGTACACAAATCTGTCTCAAAGAATGTTTCCAAAAAGCCCAATGCAAGATAATACATTGCTGTTTGTCTAAAATGGGTATCTATGTGTGTCAGAAACAATGGTAAGATAAAATGTTTAAAAATGGTTACTATTTTAAAAATATTTTATATTACCATAAGATCAAATAAAAGATTTTAAAAGCAACCTCTAAATTTTGAAATTAAAAAAATAACTTTAATGGTGGCATAACCACCAAGAGGAACTATTATTCCAAGTAACGTGAAAATATGGTAATTTAACTCCACAACCTAGGGATAGGAGGGTACAGCTTAAGGAAAAGAGGAACTGCTAAAAGAATTTTAAACTTTTTTTTCCATAAACTCAACCCAGTAGTATTAAACTTTTCTTACTGGTGGTATAGTTCTATGAAGGCTGTTCCCTGCAGATTCTGTGACAAATCAAATGAGTAATTATGTCAGTGCCATTGAAACCTGAGGTTCCTGGCAAAGTTAAAAGGAGACATGGATAATGTGAACTAAAAAAAAATTTTTTTTAATTTGAGACAGAATCTTACAATGTGTCTTTGGTAGAGAACCCTGGCATCACAGCTCACAGCAACCTCCAACTCTTGGTCTTAAGCTATTTTACCCTACCACATGCTAGGGTGCATGTGGCTAGCACCCTATCAACTGAGCTACAGATGCCGAGCCCTAAAATAAAATCTTAAAATTCCTTCCCAGCAGCTGACTAATTGGAACCCCTCTTGGCCAAAGGGATCCCCTAAACTGAGTTGCTAGCCATGAGAAAGGAGATCTGACATGTCTTAGCCCCCTGCCTTCCTAGAGATGTCCTCTGTGACTTATTACCAGCCTTAAGGCTATGCAAGACATACCTGCATGTCCTCAATACACATAGCAAACCACTTGAGTCTGGACATATGTCTGGTAGTTTGTTTCTGATTAACAGACCCTTATCTTAATTCAAGCATTTCTTTTAGAATCTTTAAACTCACCTATAACCCGTGACCTTGGAGATGTCCCACTTTTTCAGGCCAAACCAATGTATGTTTTACATGTGTTATTTATGACTATCTGTAATTCCTCTCTCCTTGAAATGTATAAAACCAAACTGTAACCCCACAACTGTGAGTCTACTTGCTCAAGATTTTTTTTTTTTTTTTTTTGAGACAGAGCCTCAAGCTGTCCCCCAGGGTAGAATGCCGTGGCATTACAGCTCACAGCAACCTCCAACTCCTGGGCTCAAGCCAGTCTCCTGCCTCCGCCTCCCAAGTAGCTAGGACCACAGGTGCCCACCACAACGCCCGGCTATTTTTTGGTTGTAGCCATCATTGTTGTTTGGTGGGTCTGGGCTGGGGATTCGAACCCGCCACCTAAGGTGTACATGGCTGGCACCTTAGCTGGTTGAGCTATAGGCGCCGAGCCGCTCAAGATTTCTTGAGTGTGGCACTGGACCATGGTCCTCAAATTTGACTCAAAATAAAAGCTCTTTAATTTTACAGAGTATGGCTTCTTTTCCATCAGCAATGATAAAAAGATCGTTAAAGTTAATTAAAAACTTTAGGGCTCAGTGGGTGGCCCACAGTGAGAAAGATTTCTCTAGACCAACATTAGGATATAAACAGTATCTTCTTAGGAGGAGAGAGGAAATGAGAGAATGAAAGAGTCAGCAAAGAGTGTAGGGAGATGGTGTGGCATCCCAAAGCCAGGAAGAAAGAATACCAACAGTGAGATTAGGCAGCTGCTGAGTTTAAGGGAGGTGAAGAGAAAAAGAGTAATTAGTGATGCAGGGTTCTCTTGCTCAGCACTGGACAGAAACCTCCATTTTTCAAGGCCCGAGTGAGCTCAGAGATCAGTCTCATCACAGACTCCATCTCTAGGCACAAAAAGGTTCTCTGCGGCCTTCATTCTCTGGACAAGCTCATAAAAAGCAGCCTGACAGAAATCTCATCAGGATTGTGTGCCTGTGTGTGTGTTGTGTGTGTGTCTCAGCAGGGAACATACTGACCACGGCCTTGCCTAGAGCCTGCATTCCTCTGCTCTGTGGCAGTTTTAAAGTTAATTTCTGCCCAAGTCCCTGGTGGCAAATGGTTGCAACATATTCCATCTCCTCAAATAGGATAGGAAAAGCAGATGGCCCAAATGGGCTACCCACTTGGGCCCCCCCTCTGGATGGCCAAAGGCTTTGACTTTCTTCTCCCATCCACCCTACCCATCTGTAAATTCTGTCCTGTTGCTTACTCAGTGGTTTGTGGATTCATTCTTTGACTCTCCGGGACCATGGACGTGGTAGAGAGAAATTTTGGCTTTCCCATGGTACTGTAAATGCCGATCTACTTTTCCTCTGGAAGGATAACAAGCAGCTACCTTTATACAGCAGACAGGTGTCACAGGCGTTTCTGATCCTGCGGGTAATTCTGCCCTGAGATAACATTTTGGGCAAAGTCTGAGGCCACTCACATCTTATTGTTCATTCAACAAAGACCTGGGAACCCCTGAGGCTATAGGAACAAATTCCAAAAGACCAGGAGCTTGTAAAGAACGTGAATGTAAAAAAAGAATTTACATTTCAGTTTTGTCTGTTCTTTTCAGGGGTTTGTGAAAACAAAACTTCAGAGTGCCTGCTAGCAAGAAAGGTCAGAGATCAGAGAAGAGCTTGATTTTTTTAGCCCTTACTGAAAAACTATGCTAGCAATTTTTCTGTTATTTCACTATCAAATATCAAAGACCAATCATCCTTTCAGGTTCAAGGTTAGAATTGGAAGTATTATAAATGCCTGATCTTTGGGAAAAATGTCTCTTATCTCTCTACTCCAGAAATGACCTAGCAACAGACCCACCTAGTAGCAATAAGAAAGAATCCTTGCATACAGAAAGAACTGAGAACCTTTGAAGAAACAGATGATTCCAGGCCTAGAGCAGAAAACATGAAAGATAAAACTGAAACATCTTTTCTTTTCTTTTTTTTTTTTTTGAGACAGAGCTTCAAGCTGTCCTCCTGGGTAGAGTGCCGTGGCTTCACAGCTCACAGCAACCTCCAACTCCTGGGCTCAAGCGAGTCTCCTGCCTCTGCCTCCCAAGTAGCTGGGACCACAGGCACCTGCCACAGTGCCAGGCTATTTTTTTGGTTGTAGCCATCATTGTTGTTTGGTGGGTCTGGGCTGGATTCGAACTTGCCACCTTAGGTGTTTGTGGCTGGCGCCTTAGCCACTTGAGCCACAGGTGCCAAGCCACTCAGAACACTTTTCAACTGCTCCCTCAAAACCCCATGCCTGTTATTCCATTATTAGTCACTCTTCTTTGGAGAAAAGTCAATTCAAATCCTTTCCCTGGTTTTCTTTTTTTTTAAAAGATAAGGTCTTGCTCTGTTGCCTGGGCTGGAGTGCAATGGTATCATCATAGCTCACTGCAAATGCAAACTCCTGGTCTCAAGGGATCCTCCTACCTCAGCCTCCCAAGTAGCAATGGGGACTATAGGTGCATACCACAATGCCCAGCTGGGCTGTCTTTCATAGTTGAGTTGTAAGAGTTCTTTACATATTCTGTAGCCAGAAAACTGGCCTGCAAGATGGAGTGTGAGAAGCTAAGCCGAAGCAGTACAACAAACCTATTATGCCAAGTTCACATTCTTCTCCACACACCCTTCCCCCCTTGAAACAATTTCAAGGATGTTTATCTCAGGAGATTTGAGGAAGTAGTCACACAAAGACGATAGGTGTTATGATATTAGTAAGCGTTACTTTGATGATATGTTTTAATGATTCTCTCAGATATTTTGTTAAACTGAAAACCACCTTTCTGTTTAAACATTCGTCAGAATGAAGAGTACTTCAATGTTACTTCCATCAGATAAAGTCAAAATTTTCTAGGTTTCTTTACTTGTATTTCATTATAAAAATTATTAGAATTATAACTGGGGCAGAAAAGAACTCAGATTACCCTCAGTTCTCCAGAATCGCTGGCCTTCTGATAATAAAGCTAGTTGAACCAAATCACCATCTCTCTGTATTGGCTGACAGTAATAGGTGCCAGAGCCTCTTGGCTCAGTAACAATTCTAGAGACCAGACTCACAGATTTGATTTGCAAATATTTTCCCCCATGCTACAAGCTACTGTTTCACTTCCTTTGCCTCTGAAGTACCCAAATTTCTCATTTTGATGAAGTTTAATTAATTGTTTTCTCTTTGCTTACTTGTGCTTTAAGGCAAATATCTAAGTATTGCCTAGTACAAGGCCACAAAGATTTATACTTAAGTTTTTTGTCCCTTAGTAGTTCTACAGTTCTCTTATGTTTATTTTCTATTCAAGTTTCTTATTATATATGATGTAAGGCAAAGGTCCATCTTTATTTTCTTGCTGGAGAAGACAGGCATACCTTACTTTATTGTGCTTCCCAGATTCTTCATTTTTTTACAAGTTGAAGACTGCAACTCTGCATCAAGGAAGTCAATTGGTGCCATCCCAACAGTATTGCTCACTTTCTGTCTGTGTTCCATTTTGGTAATTCTCATATTTGAAACTTTTTTATTGTTATTATATACATTATGGTGATCTGTGATCAGTGATCTTTGATGTCACTACAGTAGTTGTTCTGAGAGCCACAAACTGTGCCCATATAAGACAGCAAATGCTTAACTGAGAAATGTTGTGGATGTTTTAACTGCTCCACTGCCTGTCCCTCTCTTCAGGCCTCCCTCTTCCCTGAGATACAATTGAAATTAGGCCAATTAATAACCCTACAGTGGGCGCCAGCCACGTACACCTAAGGTGGTGGGTTCGAATCCCCAGCCCGGACCCGCCAAA
>NW_003852541.1:4407277-4409471 GCF_000181295.1 Otolemur garnettii | reverse complement strand
CCCAGCTACTTGGGAGGCTGAGGCAGGAGACTCACTTGAGCCCAGGAGTTGGAGGTTGCTGTGAGCGTGATGCCATGGCACTCTACCCAGGGGAATAGCTTGAGGCTCCGTCTCAAAAAAAAAAAGAAATGATTAACCTCAGTGAAAAAGGCATGTTGAAAGCCGAGACAGGCCAAAAGCAGGCCTCTTGCACCGGTTAGCCATGTTGTGAATACAGAGTTTTTGAAGGAAATCCAATGTGCTACTCCAGTGTACAGTCAAATAAGAAAACGAAACAAACTTATTGCTATATGGGGAAAGTTTTAGAGGTCTGGATAGAAGATCAAACCAGCCATAACATTCTCTTAAACCAAAGCCTAATCAGCAAGGTACCTCTCTTCAATTCTCTGAAGGCTGTGAGAGATGAGAAAGCTGCAGAAGAAAAGTTAGAAGGTTAGCAGAGGTTGTTCAAGAGGTTTAAGGAAAGACGTCATCCCCACAACATGAAAATGTGAGATGAAGAAGCAAATGCTGATGGAGAAACTGCAGCAAGTTATCCAGAATACATAGCTAAGGCAACTAGGGGAGATTATTATAATAAAAAGCAGATTTTCAGTGTCAATGAGACAGTCTTCTACTGGAAGATGACACCATTTAGGACTTAGAGAGGAGCGCTTCAAAGTTTCAAAAGGCAAGCAGACTCTTGTTAGGGGCAAATGCCGCTGGTAACTTTATGTTGAAGCCAAGGCTTGTTTACCATTCCAAAGTCCTGGGGTCCTTAAAAATGGTTAAATCTACCCTGACAAAAAAGCCTGGTTGACAGTGCATCTGTTTACAGCGTGGTTTACTGAATATTTTAAGCCCACTATTGAAAAATATGGCTCAGAAAAAAAAAAATCCTTTCAAAATTACTGCTCATTGGCAGTGCACCACTTGCCCAAGAGCACCAATGGAAATGTACAGTAACTCTTTTCAAGCCTGCTAACATCCACTCTGCAGCCCAGATCAAGGAGTAATTTCAACTTTGAAGACAGACATATGAGGTCTGACAAGTTTGCAAACTCATCCTAGAAAAAGAGCTACATAACTCATTGCTAAGTATCACTACCATCACCTTCAAAGTACTCCCCATGGGAAGTTACACACTGGTATCAGTGCCTTGTCTACACTTCAAAGCCATTTTGGAACTCTTTCTATGGCACACAAAAACATGGAACAATGAATGTCACACAGCAAGACACTGGCACATGTTGACACAAACAGTTGTGAGACACTGATATATCAAGGTTATGAAACCTTGATGAGTTGTATGTATAGTGCTGTTAACATAAGTGCATTGTGGCAAGTTCACAAACTTAATTGTCAGACCTTGTACAGTGGTAGCTGTCACATCCCACTCCTGCCACTGCTTGTCAGGGCCCAGGACTGGCCAGGTCTCGGGCCTGGCTTAACTGGGCTCTGGAGGCAGACCCCTCAGCTACCTTGCTCAGGAACAATTTCTCTTAGGTGCCTGAGGGCTATCTACTTCAGCAGGAGAAAGAGAGAGTCTTAGAATAAAGCAGTCTTAGAATAGATAGATCTTAGTCTTTAGCAGAGCTTGGTAATCTTCAGCAGAGAGACTCGATGCTGGCATTCTGCAGGCAGGAGAGGAGTCAGAGTAAGCGGGTCCATGATAGAACAAGCATGCTCCCAACTGCCTTCTCCTTCAGCCTGAGCTTATGTCTCTCAACACCACAGGTGTAGAGACTGCCAATGAACCACTGCTCTCATCTTGTGAGCTCTCTCTCATGCTTGTTAGGAGAGCTAAATCCCTCTCCATGCCCTTTTCACCGAGGCGTTCCATTATTGAGCTATACAGATATTTCTTATAACTCTCACTCCTCCTAGCCATAGGCTATATATGGACTGCTACAGGTCAGAAAAAGTTTCAAAATTGCTTTGAAGGGTGGACTAGGTGCTGGCATTGGTGCATAGCTTGTCAAGCGGAATATTTCAAAGGAGACTATAGTGATTCAGCAATGAAGTATGTAGAACTTTTTCTAGGATGAGTTTGTGAACTTTATAAGTTGGACTTTGTATGCTACAGGTATCTTTTCTGAAAGGAAGAGTCAATTGGTGTGGCAAAATTCATTGTTGTCTTATTATAAGAAATTGTCACGGCTCAGTGCCTATAGCTCAACTGGCTAAGGCGCCAGCCACATACACCTAAGATGGC
>NW_003852541.1:4402517-4404230 GCF_000181295.1 Otolemur garnettii | reverse complement strand
GTTTTGGTGGGCCCAGGCTGGATTCGAACTTGCCACCTTAGGTGTATGTGGCTGGCGCCTTAGCCACTTGAGCCACAGGTGCCGAGCCGGAAAATCCATCCTTAATCTGCACTTTACTCCTACACATGGCACTGGTAGTATCAAGTTACTGGGTGGGCTGGAGGAAAAGTTCCATTTTTGGAGGAAAGTTTCATTATAGATGATCCCAAGTCCAGTGTCCATACATTCTGTTTTTTTGTTTTTGTTTTCCTATTTTTAGTAAAGATGGGGTCTTGCTTTTGCTCAGGCTGGTCTCAAACTCATAAGCTCAAGAAATCCACCTACCTCAGCCTCCCAAAGTGCTAGGATTACAGGTGTGAGCCACAATGCCTGGGTCACAATTGATTTTTATATATTGATCTTGTATGCTACCACAAACTTGCTGAACTCATTTATTAGCTCTAACAGGTTTTTTTTGGAGGGGGTGGATTACTTAAGAATTGTCTCTATACAAGATTGTCTTATACAAATACAGGGGGACATCTTTTTTCTGATCTTAGGGGAGAGTCTTTAAGTATGATGTTAACTATGAGTTCTCTGTAAATACCCTTTGTCAGGTTTAGGAAGTTTCTCCTTTTTAATGAAGGGGCTTAAAATTTTGCCATTGAGATCCTGTGCTTTTTGTCCTTTATTCTATTTATATATATATATATAATACATTAGTTGAGGGATGTTAGGCCAACCTTGCAGGATTGTTTGGATAATATGCTTTTGAGGATTTGGGAGTTTATATATAGTTATATATATATTTATATATATAAAGTTATACTGGTATGTAGCTTTGGGATAACTTTGTTGGTTTTTTTTTTTATTGTTTGTTTTTTTGAGACAGTCTTACTATGTCACCCTTGGTAGAGTGCTGTGACATCATAGCTCACAGCAAACTCCAATTCTTGGGCTCAAGCAATTCTCTTACCTCAGCCTCCCAAGTAGCTGGGACTACAGGTACCTGCCACAATGCCCAGCTTTTTTTTTTGTTGTAGTTGTCATTGTTGTTTGGCAGACCCAGGCTCAGTTTGAACCCATCAGCCTTGGTGTATGTGGCTGGCACCGTAGCCACTGTGCTACGGGTGCCAAGCCAAGATAACTCTGGGGTTTTTTTTGAGACAGAGCCTCAGGCTGTCACCCTGGGTAGAGTGCTGTGACATCACAGCTCACAGCAACCTCCAACTCCTGGGCTCAAGCAAGTCTCCTGTTTTCGCTTCCCAAGTAGCTGGGACCACAGGCACCCGCCACAACACCCAGCTATTTTTTGGTTGCCGCCGTCATTGTTGTTTGGTGGGCCTGGGCTGAATTCAAACCTGCCACCTTAGGTGTATGTGGCTGTGCCTTAGCCACTTGAGCCACAGGTGCCGAGCCAAGATAACTCTGTTTTTGATATTAGGGTAATGTCGGTCTCATAGAATGAGGTAAGAACTATTCCTTCTTCTATTTTTTGAAGTTTGTGAAGGATCAACATTAACTCTTAAATAGTTGGTAGAATTCACCAGTGAAGCTTAGCAGGGTCTGAGCTTTTATTTCCATATAGTTTTTTTCAATACTAATCCAGTCTCCTCTTTATTATGTCTATTCAGATTTTCTTTTTTTTTTTTTTTTTGAGACAGAGCCTCAAGCTGTCCCCTGGGTAGAGTGCTGTGGCATCACAGCTCACAGCAATCTCCAACTCCTGGGCTC
>NW_003852541.1:4396015-4402448 GCF_000181295.1 Otolemur garnettii | reverse complement strand
CGGGCTGGATTTGAACCCGCCACCTTAGGTGTATGTGGCTGGTGCCTTAGCCTCTTGAGCCACAGGCGCGGAGCCTATTCAGATTTTCTATTTCTTCTCGGTTCAGTTTTGGTAGTTCCTGTCTTTACAGGAATCTGTCCATTTCATCTGCATTATCTAATGAGCATACAATTGTCCATAGTATTCCATAATAATCTTCTTTATTCTGTAAGAGCAGTAGTAATGCCCCCTTCTTCTTTCCTGATTAATTTGAATGGCTTTTTCTTTCTGTTCTACTTAAAGGCTCAACTTTTTTTTTTAAAACAAAAGGACAGAGTTTATTGATAGATAAGAGAAAGAGGGGAAACAGAACCTCTGCCAACAAAAGGGCAAACCCAAGTGGGAAGCCACAAGGCTAAGGTGGCCAGACATCCCGCTTTTTAACAATTTGTCCTGCATCCTGTGGCATTTTAAAAAAAAAGTCCCAATTTTTAGAAAGAATGCGTGCCAAGCTAGGGAATGGTGGGACAACAGGAAGGGAATATATGGTTTTTGGCTGCTGAAAAGGTTAATGTAACTCCATTTGGGAATGAAGAGGTTAATGTAACTTCATTTGGAAGTGAAAAGGCTAATGTAAACTCCCTACTCCCCTCCTGGGCAAGGTCACCCAGGTGGACTGGCACCCTACTCCTCTGAGCCACAGGTGCTGCCCTATACATATATATTTTTTAATGTATTATATTAGTAAATTGTACTTATGTTGAAATTAAAAATATATATATTACAATACTATTTTTGTGTTCTATGAAAATTTTTGTTGCTCTGTATAGACCAAATTTTTAATTAAGAACCACCCCCCACCCCCGACCCCCATCAATGGTGTCCCGCTTTACCAATGTTAAAATCTGGTCACCTTACCCAAGGCTCAACAATTTTTTTTTTTTTTTTGCGGTTTTTGGCCAGGGCTGGGTTTGAACCCACCACCTCCGGTATATGGGGCCGGTGCCCTACTCCTTTGAGCCACAGGCACTGCCCCAAGGCTCAACAATTTTAATGACGTTCCAAAGAATTGACTTTTGATTTTTCCCTATTGCTTTTCTATTCTCTAGCTCAAGGTTTTCCACCTTGTTTCTGGTTGTTTTGGGTTTTATTTGCTGCTTGTTTTCCAATGTCTTAAAGTGGAATAATTGAGTTTTTAAATTTTATTTTAATTTTTTGAGACAGTCTTTTTTTTTTTGAGATGGAGCCTCAAGCTATCCCCCTGGGTAGAGTGCCATGGCATCACGGCTCACAGCAACCTCCAACTCCTGGGCTCAAGTGAGTCTCCTGCCTCAGCCTCCCAAGTAGCTGGGACTACAGGCGCCTGCCACAACGCCTGGCCATTTTTTTGGTTGCAGCCATCATTGTTTGGCGGGCCTGGGCTGGGGATTTGAACCCGCCACCTTAGGTATATGTGGCTGGTGCCTTAGCTGCTTGAGCCACAGGCGCTGAGCCTTTTGAGACAGTCTTGCTCTGTAACCTAGGCTAGAGTGCCATGGCTTAGGCCTATCTCATAGCAACCTCAAATATCTGGGCTCAAGCAATCCTCCTGCCTCAACCTCCCAAGCAACTGGGACTGCAGGCACATATCACCATGTTTGGCTTTTTCTATTTTTAATAGAGATAGGGTCTTGCTTTGCCCAGGCTAATCTCGAACACCTGACCTCAAGTAATCCTCCCACTTCGGCCTCCCAGAGTGATAGGATTATACAAACATGAACCACTGCATCTGACTGTGATCTTATTTTTTAATGTGTTTAGGACAGTAAGTTTATAGTGTTGCTCAAGTCTCCTATAACCTTACGGTTCTTCTGCCTATTCTACCCATTGAGAGCAAGGTGTTGAAGTGTCCAACTACCATGTTTCCCTCAAAATAAGACCTACCCCCAAAATAAGCCCTAGCAGGAATTCTATGCATTTGGTAAATATAAGCCCTACCTGGATAATAAGACCTAGTGATGGGTGTGGATTTTGGGTGTGGAGCAGTAAGGAAGACTGGAATACCTTTTATCTGCCACAGCTCCTTTCTCCGAGCCGTTTGCACTTGAGTGGGTGCTGGTGTGGTAACGCACGTGCGAACAGCTAGAGGAAAGGAGGTCATGCATCACTAGTGCCAGCCCCCCCAACAAGGTCAGCTCCCCCATCAGGTTCCAGAAGATGACTTAACTGTGTTTGAATAAATGTAGATTGTTGTATTATACTTATGACATCTCCTGAAAATAAGCCCTAGTGTTTCTTCTTTTTTTTGAGACAGAGCCTCAAGCTGTTCCCCTGGGTAGAGTGCTGTGGCATCACAGCTTACAGCAACCTCCAACTCCTGGGCACAAGTGAGTCTCCTGCCTCTGCCTCCCAAGTAGCTGAGACCACAGGCGCCCACCACAACGCCTGTTTTTTCTTTTTTTTGATTGCAGCTGTCATTGTTGTTTTAGTGGGCCTGGGCTGGATTTGAACCTGCCACCTTAGATGTATGTGGCTGGCGCCTTAGCCACTTGAACCACAGACGCCCAGCCTAGTGTGTCTTCTTGAGAAAAAATAAATATAAGACAGTGTCTTATTTGGGGGGAAACACAGTATTACTACTGAAGCATATTTCTCCCTTCCATTCCATCAGTTTCTGTTTCTTGTAGTTCAGGACTTTGATGTTACTTATCATTATAAAATATTCCTCTTTATTAATGCTTCTTTTTCTTCTAGGCTACTTTGTCCTTAGTATAGCCACTCCGACTTTCTTCTAGTTTGTTTACATGCCATTTTTTTCCATCCATTTACTCTCAGCCAATTTGTATTTCTACATTTAAAATGCATCCCTTGTGGAGATCACATTCTTGGATCTTATTTTCACCCAGTCTGATTTGTTTTTTGATTGGATGGTTTACTGCACTCATATTTAATGTTTTTTAAGCTTTTTTTTTTTTTTTTTTTTTTTGTAGAGACAGAGTCTCACTTTGTTGCCCTTGGTAGAGTGCCGTGGTGTCACACAGCTTGCAGCAACCTTCAACTCCTGGGCTTAAGCAATTCTGTTGCCTCAGCTCCCCGAGTAGCTGGGATTACAGGTGCCCACCACAACACCTGGCTATTTTTTTGTTGCAGTTCGGCCGGGGCCGGGTTTGAACCTGCCACCCTCAGCATATGGGGCCGGTGCCCTACTCACTGAGCCACAGGCACTGCCCCATATTTAATGTTCTTACTGATATTATTAGGTTTATGAATGACATTTTACTTTTTTTTTTTTTTTTTTTTTGGTCTCATGTTCCTCTATTCCTTTTTTACTACAAATTTTTTTTTTTGCATCAAGTGAATTATTTTCTAGTGTAACATTTTAATTCCTTTAGTCCTTTTTTGCACTCAATTTCATAAAACATACTGTTGAAAAAGTCGATTCACATACCAAAGCTGTACCAAATATAAACCAAGTTTTCTTGTAACAGAACAAATCCCCCAAAATCATTTTTAAAAAATTTGAGGTCCAGACAGTGCCTGTGGCTCAGTGAGTAAGGGCACTGGCCCCATATACCAAGGGTAGCGGGTTCAAACCTGGCTCCAGTCAAACTGCAACAAAAAACAGCCAGGCGTTATGGCGCGTACCTGTGGTCCCAGCTACTTGGGAGGCTGAAGCAAGAGAATCGCCCAAGAGCTGGAGGTTGCTGTGAGCTGTAACGCCACAGCACTCTACTGGGGATGACAAAGTGAGACTCTTGTGTCTAAAAAGAAAAAAATTGGGGATCCATATCAACAAACCTGGTGCTTCGGTTTTAGTTTTATTGAACTTTACAGCAAAGTTTCAGTTTCTCTCCAAGTTAACTACTCACGAATTATTTTTATTATTATTATTTTTTTTGTAGAGACAGAAGTTCACTTTATTGCCCTCAGTAGAGTGCTATGGCATTATAGCTCACACAACAACCTCCAACTCCTGGGCTTAGGCGAATCTCTTGCCTCAGCCTTCCCGAGTACCTGGGACCACAGGTGCCCGCCACAGTGCCTAGCTATTTTTGGTTGCAGTTTGGCCAGGACCAGGTTCAAACCTGCCACCCTTGGTATATGGGGCCAGTGCCCTACTCACTGAGCCACAGGTGCTGCTCAACTACTCATGAACTATTATATTGACTCTAGATAAACATCAAATTCAAAGGGGTAATGAATAATTTGGAAAGCAACTCTGAAGTCATCAAGAAAGTGTTCAAGTTTTACTTGTATTTTTTGCAATTTACAAAATGCCGATTACAAACTTTATGTATGAGTAATGTTAGAAAATAGGTAAAACCCATCTTCTTGAGTTGCACGTATTGAAATGTTTTCCTTTCAACATAAATTCTTATCTTTGTCCATGAAGATCACAAGTAAGTTTTTCCTTTCCTTGGAGCTTCAACTTTGTTCATTTGTGTTCAGTATGATATTGATGTGAAATGTATACCACACTGACATTTTTTGCTTTAGATTATTGAATATTTGGCAGTATTCTTTTTGTTGCAAGATAATCTTAAATTGGAATCTACAGAACAGTGCATCATTAAAACTCCTTCACAATTAAATCAATTAGCCAAAGACAAGATTGTTAAATTGTTTCTATTTCTTTGAACAGTCACAAACTGGTGATGTCTCCCTGATTTGAACCTACATACTGAACAACTTTCGCTACTGTGTATCCATGACACCTTTTGAAGAATGTTGAAAAAACTAAACACAACTCTTTTCCAATAAGCACCATCTGGTGAAACAAAAAGGGAAGCTCAGGCACATTTTAAAAGTTTAGAAAATCCAGATTTTTGACCCAAATAGAGCACTATCTGCAGTGATTGATATAAGCCCCTCTCCCTTTCACATCCTAGCTAACGTTCTTCTTTGATAGATGGAAAAGATAAAAAATATCTATGCCACTAGTTTGATTTTTTTAGGCTACAGTTCACCTTTGTAACTTGGAAATCCTTTAAGACACCTTGTACACAAAGTATTAACTGGGCAGCATATTCTATTTTGTACTCATCTAAAGTAAACAAATACTTTCAATTTTTCAAATTTTGAATCAAGTATTACTTAATAGTATAAGAAAGGCCTTGTATTATATAAGTAACTGTTGGCTAGTTAACTATAGGACCTTTATTTTTGCAAAACATTTTCCCTTTTTGGAGTGGGGGAGAACAGAGTCCCACTTTGTTGCCCAGGCTAAAGTGCCATGCTCAAACCAACCTCAAACTCTGGGGTTCAACTGATCCTCCTACCCCAGGCCCTCCCCCTACCCCACCTGAGGAGCTAGAACTATAAGCACCCCCAATGCCCAACTAATTTTTATATTTTTAGTAGAGATGAGTTCTTGCTCTTGCTCAGGATGGTATAAAACTCCTGAGCTCAAGGGATTCTCCTGCCTTGGACTCCCAGAGTGCTAGGATCACAAGCATGAGCTATCCCAACCAATTACATATTTCCTCTTTCTTCATACATTTTCTAACAAAATTACCATGTCATCAAGTTTTCTACCATCTATTAGAAAAAAAATTTCCATATAAGGATATAAGCCCTTTTATAGCTGGCCTAATCAGCAATCTCGAATCCTATTACAAATTATTTAAAAACTTCTGCTGGCCACTTCATTCTGATTTCAGGTGATTAATTTCATCTACTTTTTGGCCATTGAGAGGAAACATTAAATATGTATTTTAAGAGAATGTCTTAATATTGTTTTGTTGCCTTTGTCTTTTTACACAAAACACATTCTCTTTTTTACTATGCTACAGCAAACTGCAGTTGTCATTGATTCCAAACTCCGACAGATCTAGTCTCCACTGTTTCAGCTATACGACCTGCTCTGCATTTCCACTCAATTCTGTATCTTAAATTTAGTAATTTGTCCATACTTTTAAACTAAAAAAAAAATTTAATGAGTATTAGTGCCTTACCAATTATGACTTACATAGATACAGTGCTGTCTGCGTAAGATACTGAGATAAACACAACACATTAAAATGTTACCCTCATTGGTAGAAAAACACTTTAGAGAATTGAATCAATTCTCTGACATCAAATAGTGATGTGTTTGTGTGTAATACAGACTATGCAATGGTTCCTTATCTTAAAACACAGCAACAGTTAAAGAAAAATAAGGTCCTATAAAAATAATCAAGTTTTATTTAGCAACAGAAGCAGTTCTACAGAAGCAGTCACACTAGCCATATTATAAGTGCTCTTTTAAAAGCCACACATGGTGGGCGGCACCTGTGGCTCAAATGAGTAGGGCGCCAGCCCCATATGCTGGAGGTGGAGGGTTTAAACCCAGCCCCGACCAAAAACCGCAAAGAAATAAAAAAATAAAATAAAAGCCACACATGGCTAGGGGCCATCACATTGAACAACATAGAGCTAATCCTTTACATGAGGGTAAACTTAGCTGAGTTTAGAAATTCTTTTTTTTTTTTTTTTT
>NW_003852541.1:4386226-4394637 GCF_000181295.1 Otolemur garnettii | reverse complement strand
GTGGCTGGCGCCCTAGCCGCCTGAGCCACAGGCGCCGAGCCTATAGCAAACTTTTTAACACAAAAATCTAATAATGTTACTCCCAATCTAAACCTTGAATGGCTCTTCCACCACCTAACAGGATGAAGTTCAAACTTCAACATGTGGCTCAAAAAGCTATTCATAACTATACACATTTCAAAAAGGGCTTTAAACTAGCTATTATTGTATACCATGAAATGTTGTGTAGACTTAAAGATGGAGACTTTACCTCTTTCATGTTTACATGGATGGAGCTGGAACGTATTCTTCTTAGCAAAGTATCTCAAGAATGGAAGAAAAAGTATCCAATGTACTCAGCCCTACTATGGAACCAATTTATAGCTTTCATACGAAAGCTAAAACCCAATTATTGCACAAGAATATGGGGAAAGAGGAGACGGAGGGGGGAGGATGAGTGGAGTGAGAGTAATTGGTGGGACTACACATTTTACAAGGGTACATGTGAAATTTACTAAATGTAGAATATAAATGTCTTAACACAATAACTAAGAAAATGCTGTGAAGGCTGTATTAACCAGTTTGATGAAAATATTTCAAATTGTACATAAAACCAGCACATTGTACCCCATGACTGCATTAATGTACACAGCTATGATTTAATTAGAGGGAAAAAAAGCTATTATTCATCCTGAAAACAAGTTCTTAGTCCTTCAAAATCCAGCTCAAAGGTCACCTCTGAAAGATTTTTGTAAACTCATGGAGAGAGGAGTTGCTTCCTCCATACCTGGCATATCTTTAGTGCCTATTGCACTAGATTATAATGGTCAATGAACAACCTGAAGTTAGCAGTCATACCTGTAAATCTCTATTTTCCCTAAATATCTCAGTTTTAAGTAAGCTTAGGGACCTTACTAGTAGTAACTTTGCAAGCCTAGCAGCTTAGATTCACTTTGCTGGTTGAACTATAAAGTATACAGCAATAAAAGCTCTTGAAGCCTGCCTCAGGTCACACCAGCAAAGTCAGCAGTTTCTCGTAACAGGCCCAAAATCGTAGGCTTTGGGAAAAGTGATTTGAAGTTTGCAGTTAAAAAAAAAAAAATTAAAAAACTGACATCTCCTTGTTCATTTGATTAAAAATGTTAAATGTGCTATATCAACTATAAAAATTGAGTTTCAAACTTTCTTGTAATCCAGCAGTTTTCTAATTCCTAGTTATAGACAAGCTGGTTAGACTCATTTGGGGAATAAGCTACTAAAGATATTATTTGGGGGAAATTTACCGACACAATTATTTCTCAAATTCTCCTAAAATTCTAGTGAAAACGTCTTTTACAAAACTCTTTTTTTTTTTTTTTTTTTGAGACGGAGCCTCAAGCTGTCCCCCTGGTAGAGTGCCATGGCATCACAGCTCATAGCAACCTCCAACTCCTGGGCTCAAGTGAGTCTCCTGCCTCAGCCTCCCAAGTAGCTGGGACCACAGGCCCCCGCCACAACGCCTGGCCATTTTTTGGTTGCAGCCATCATTGTTGTTTGGCGGGCCCGGGCTGGGGATTTGAACCTGCCACCTTAGGTGTATGTGGCTGGCGCCTTAGCCACTTGAGCCACAGGCGCTGAGCCACAAAACTCTTCTACTATATAACCCATTATATTAAAAATGTCTTTGTAATATCTGTGCACCTTATTTGAAGGTCAATTTGAATATCTAAATAATTGTCTAAAAAGGGAACTCTCCATAAATATAATGCTGTTACCTAAAACCTGAAAACATTCTAAATGTATTTCCGTTCATGTTTCTTTAGGTACTTGGTTCCTTTAAAGAACACTAAGTAGAATTTATGAAGTAACATGGCATACTTCATTAACTTTTTTACATTTATTTTTTGACAGTCATAGAGATGGACAAGACTTACTATAGAGGTAAAATGATATAGTAATATGCTACATAACAACATTTCAGTCAAGGACACACTGCATACACAATAGAGATTCTATAAAATTATAATAGAACTGCCTATACAGGTGTATCATTTTTATACCATATTTTTACTGTACTTTTTCTGTTTAGATAAATAAATTCTTATCATTGTGTGAAAACTGCCTACAGGATTCAGCATAGCAACATGCTATACAGACTAATAGCCTAGAAGCACGAGGCCATACCCTATGGCCTAGGTGTACAGCACTCCATACCATCTAGGTTTGTGTAAGTTCATTCTATGATGTTCACACAATGGCAAAGTCACCTAACTACATATTTCTCAGAAAGTATCTTCTTCATTAAACAATGCATGACTGTATTATCAATTAGGTAAAACATGCCTGCTTTAAAAACTGTCTTATGACTTTAAATAATTTTTCTCAGCATCTACATAAAAAATTATATTTATTTGTTATAGAAGTAGTTTCTAAAAAGAGAATGCTCTTAATTTTTTTTTCTCAACCGTGAGCCAACATATGAAGACTTGAGAAATCACATATTTTTAAAGTTTACATATACAACAAATATACATGTAACAAGTAAAACATTTAATGAATCAGCATAACCCCAACACAATGTTTGCTACTGTATTTAAAAGCATTTATTTAAAATATGTCAACCTCCTTCCAAAAGATGGAAGACACATGAGCCCATTTCTTATATTATGAGGTATATGGTAACAGCAACAACAAAAATCCTAAATGCAAAAGGACCATCACTTGCCTAAGTATAAAACTGAACTTTGGCAAAGATATGAGTGTTATACAGAATAACACAGCCAATGAGGAAATACATTAGTTTACACCATTCCCCTTATCATGGCCCTGCCCCCATTCACTCTTCCCTTTGGAAAGGTGATTTAGAACCCTGTCCCAGATGACTCAGAATTTTAAATGTGTAGCCTGCTGATTAACACTTATTTTTCTCAAACTTCAGTACTACAGCTATACAAATTACACTTTTAAAATATTTGAAACAGATACTGAATTTATTGGTTGGCTATGAGTAGGAAAATACATCAGTAGAGAAGAGACCCTGTATATATAAATATAATACTAGCTAGATACAATTTGACCAAGAAGGTTCCAATGAAAAGAACAGTAAAAGCCCTTGTTACCACCAGTCCATATGATATATATTCAGTTTCCCATCATCCTTATCAAAGAGCCACCTGGACAAATATGACATTCTTTGAGCTTAGTGCAGATAAATGTGCTGCATTTTGTTACATGAATGGTAAACAAGAGTTAGTCCAGTGCATGACACAATATAATGTACTATGAATAAAGACTAGATACTTTATTTTAGACACATCAATGTATCAGTTATTAAAATTTAAGTGACCAAAAAGAAGAGCAAAGTGAACATCTTAAAACACTGTTAATGAGTTTGGGAGAAACACCTACTAAAGTTGTTCTTTGAATTATCTGCAACATTTTACTAGATGTTCTGATTGTTTTATTAAGAGAACAAACTTCTGTAACTGGTTTACCTAGGTTGGCTTTTGTCTTTGTTATATGACACCAAAACCTTAAAAGTCACTATGGAAACTAATTCTTATGGTTTAGTCAAAGTGGAACTCTGAAACTTGAATGCTATTATTGAAAACCTGAATCTTAGAAGAGCTTTGAAATTTAATTTCAGCATTTAGAAGTGCATTTCATCCAATTTAATAATGTCCCTAGATTTCAAAGTGCTAACCCAAAATAAAGTTTTCCCTGTTGTCATCAAATCAAATAGAAAAAACAAAACAAAACAAACAAACAAACAAACCTAAAACACATTCTTGGAGATGTTCTTTGTCTTCTAGGACTATTAAAGTTGCAATCAACAATTTATTTCTACAACTTTAAATTACATCATAAATTAATTTTGATGAACATTATTTAAATTCTCAAGGCATAAATAATTACCACCAATATGGTTAACTATACTTTGAGAGATTTGCAAACAGGAATTGAATACCTCCAAATTTCTAATCTTTAAGACAGAAAACGTTCCCCAAATTTTCTGTAAAATATTCCTAAAATGGATTTATCCAAGAAGAACACTGAAATTACATTATGGCAACACATTAAATATGATTGTTAAAGATTTTTGAAAACAATCTACACTGTGAAAATATACTAATTTTTATTGCATTATAGAGAATATGGATTATTGGAAATTATTCAGGACACAGAAAATATCTAAAACATAAAACTTTGCTTAACAAAAGTATCATACTCTATTTTGGTGTGACTATTTATTTCCTATAGACTCCAAATACTTCTTTCTCTTTCGAAAGTTACACTTGTAAATCTACATTCTCAGTTCAATTTATCACTATCCAAGTGGAGAAGCTGTTCAAAAGACCCACAGAATGCAGTATGCCTGGAAAAGGCAAAAACAAGTATTTTCAAGACATAACAGGCCATTATATCTTAATATGCTGCCCTAAAATACAAAGATATTGTAGACAATAACAAATACAGATGAAAACATTTTGTGTAAAGCTCAAACCTTTAGCATCTAACAAGTGCACTCTAGTTCCAGCATCTATGAAAAGATTACATCCTCCATTAACAAATACAAAATGAGTAAGTGCTCCTCTCCTCCCTCTTCCATAAAGCTCTCTGGACTTATGATTACATAATGCAGATCATAGGAAAAGTGGCTTCCTCAGTCTTAGTCCGACCAGCTCCAGCTTGCCCTCACTGGAAATTGTCATGATGCACATTACCAACACAGTGTTCAGGGAAAATGAGTAATATACCTTTTATTCACACTTTACAAAAGGACAAAACAAAACAAAAACCCATAAAAAGTTATGCACTGGTTCTATATCAATACCAGCTTTCCAATGTACTGATTGTTAAGTGGATGTGTTTGGTGTCGGCACAACTTAAAACAAAAAACAAAATATAAAAAAACCCACAACATCACAACAAAATCTTTAGAGAAAAAAAAAAACAACAAAACTGTTACTTAAAGGAAAAACCAGGTCCAAGACAAAGATTCAAGATCAAAATTTTTTGGGAAATTTTCTAAAAGAAAAAAAAAGAATCATTTATTTAAACAGTATGTAATTTTATTTTTTCTTAAAAACAGAATAAGCACATTTAAGTGCTAAACATTTTTCATAAAATTTTAAGTCATTATTCAAAATGACTCAATCTCTGTATAAAAATTGTTAGTAACATTCATTCAACAGTTTTTTTCCTTAATGCTCACATGGCGTCCTTTTGCTCCCCTGCCTGCAGTTGAAACAAAAGCAGTTAGACCAAGCTCCCTCTGAATTCATTTGATTTTTGAGAGAATGGATGAATGAAAACAGAACACATACAAGTTAACTTAGCAAAGTCAAAACTGGCTTTAACCTCTAATCTACTAATGGCACTACGGGCAAAATACAGGGTACAATAACTTTTACCTTGGTTGACATACTAAAATGACTTAGTCACTTTAAAATGATCTGAAGAATTGTCTTAGGGACCTGTTTTGAAAATGCATCTAAGGTATACTGGTTCATAAATGGAAAATTATTTTTTCTTAAAAAAAAGGGAATGATTAAAAAAAAAAAAGCAGACTAATACATGGGTAACAAAAAGATTTCACATGATAGTAGTATTCTGGGTGACAAGCAGCACTGTGCAATGACACCAAGAAGCAGTGCTTGGGTCTGGTGAGCAAAGATCCAGGGACCCACCCTATGAACATGTTCCAAAAAATGATATTCAATGCTTCACAATGGGAAAAAGCCACAGCTCATACAAAAGCATTTTCATAAAATTCTCACAAATGTTAAACAGGATTTTAAAAATATAAAAGAGGATGCACAGATTTTCTCTGCATGCACAGGCAGTGCTTGGTGAGAACAAATTTAGGCAGGCACAGTGGAGATAGGACAGGAAGTGTCTCAAAAAGGAGTTAAGAAGCTGTACCTAAGCAGCTGTAATTTTTTAACTTAAAAAAGTCAAAGATTTAAAAATATCAGAATGTACATATACTGACCATTACATTCAATCCATAAATGCCTACAGATCATTCACTGTTCAGCTTATCTGTCCTGGTAGATAAGATAGTTTTTGTAAAAATTCAGAAATTCATGAATAAGTTGCCTCTGGTCCAAGAAAATGTTCTAAGGTTTAAGCAGATTTAGATTTAAAGAACAATGTTCTCAATTTAAAAATAAAGTAGTACAAAAGGGCTAACAAAACCCTAACAGTGCAAATCATGAGCAGAGAAAGTCTGTTGCAGCTTCTTTTACAAGCTGGCCTTTATAACACATGAAACAGGTAAAAAAAAATTTAGCCTTAGTTTACAATACAATCATTTCCAATTTTTAGTACAAAATTTCATAAATCAGGTCTTCTGTGGATCATATACAATCATAAAGGCTAAATTCAAATTCTATATTTTACAAACAAGTCTGAAAAAAAAGGGAGTAAAGTATGGAAGAATGGTCTCTGGATGTTACTACTGGCCTCAAAAAAGTAGTGCTACAGATTTCTGTGCAAAGATAATATGCTGTTCAAACATTTTCCTATTTCAAGGCATGAAAATATTATACTGGATAGAAGAAACAGGAAAATCTCTTGTAACAAATTAAAGACAGGTGCAAATGCACCAATCCCTGTCTAGTAGTATATAAAGCATATTGGGCTCAGAATTTGTCTGTTGCTAGCACCTGGCTTTCACACTGTATCCTTATTAAATAATCAGATTGAAAATTGAACTCATTATTAAGAAAAAAAATCCCTAGTGGCCATACCTCACTCCCCTATATTCAGATTTTCACGAGTTTACAAGTAAATCAAGGTTGTCCTCTGAAGGTACTTGACTACCTCCTGCCAGGAAGGTGAATGCCATTAACTTGGGGCAGGAAAGGCAGTAAGAGCTCCAGTTGTGCAAAAAGTGAGAAGTGGTCAGAGGGGATGAGTGGATGTGGGCAGCCGCTGATGTTATTCTCAACCAGCCAATGGTGGTCCAGAGGTCCCAGGATGCCTAATGTGTTCAGCTGAGGTTTAGAATAGAAGATGTAGTCAATTATACCCTGAAAAATAAGGGGGGAAAAAAAGACAAGGCCCCACATAAGATGACACTAATATACCAATTGCTTTCAAGATATACTCTTATAGTCACATTTGGTAAACAAAACAAATGATATTTCCTAGCTTATCTTACTACATAAACCAAATGGTTCCCTAAATGTCAAATCTAGCAGAATAAAGCATTCTTTCTCCTATCTTTACCAAATCTTTAATGAGACTTAAAAGACCCTTTAGGACACAGCTTCTGCTTCTTTCCTAACCTAATTTGTGCCACTTTCCTCTGCTCATCACCCTGCTGCCATACTAGTCTTTGGGGACTTGGGAAGAGGGGGTTACAGGTACCAGGCTCTTCCCTATGTTGTCCCTCATGCCTGGAACACTCTCTTCTACTCATCATCTGGTTAATTCTTTCTCAAACTTTAAATGTCAGGTCCAGGCAGTTTCTAAAGACTCCGAAATCCAGCTCCCACACACTTAATACCTCCTCTACCACCAATTTTCTACCCTTGCAAATGTTCATACCAAAGTGTAATTACATACACTGGTGTGGCTGAGGCCTGTCTGACTGGTGTGGCTGAGGCCTGTCTCTCCTACTAGACCAGGTGTCCTCAAACTACGGCCTGCGGGCCACATGCAGCCTGCAGAGGACATTTATCCAGCCCGCCGGGTGTTTTTGCTGCTGCTGCCTGTCCTGCTTAAGCAGCTGACTTATCCTGGGGCCCACAGTCCAGCTCTCTAATGGTCTGAGGGACAGTGAACTGGCCCCCTGTTTAAAAAGTTTGAGGACCCCTGCCTTAGAGCATAGAAAGTACAACCTCTGTTTATCATTATGTACTCCTTTTTAGATTCTTAAGCTTGCTGATTAAAGAGGATAGACAAAGGGTAGGAGAGATTAGGTTTTTATCTCTTGCTCTTGTTGCTGATACAGAGAAAAAGAATACACTTGAATGTGCTTCAGTGATTTTGACCAAGAGCATGTAGAGGAAAGGGGCAAAACCATCAGATCTGAAATTTATGTGCAAGATGCCATAGCTGGGTGCTGCTGAGGAGAGGGGGGTAGGTGAAGACAGACCCTTCTCATGCAGCTATGGTCTAGTACAGGGGTCCTCAAACTTTTTAAACAGGGGCCAGTTTACTGTCCCTCAGATCGTTGGAAGGATGGACTGAGGGCCCTGGGACGAGTCGGCTGCTAAGCAGGACAGGCAATGGCGGCAAAAACACCTGGTGGGCCAGATAAGTGTCCTCGGCAGGTCGCATGTGGCCCGTGGGCCATAGTTTAAGGATGCCTGCTCTAAGGTGCAAGAGCTTCTGGGACTCCACCTAAGCTCTTATTTATACTCTAATAGACAATATAACCTGAATGATTGTTTTTCCAGCAGAACAGAAACACAAAACTGAGATTTAAGCAAGCAGAAATG
>NW_003852541.1:4384020-4385057 GCF_000181295.1 Otolemur garnettii | reverse complement strand
GGGCTGGGGATTCAAACCCGCCACCTTAGGTGTACGTGGCTGGCGCCTTAGCCGGTTGAGCCACAGGCGCCGAGCCCAAAGCTCTTAAATTTATTCCAGAGTTTGTATTTTTCTGTCCATACTTAGAAACATTTAAAAATGGCTAATATAAATCATACTGTGGCACTTAAAAGAGTACAATTTCAGTTAAATTAAAATATAAGAGCAAGACCCCCATCTCTACAAAAAAAACTAAAAGAAAAAATTAGCCAGGCATAATGGCACATGCCTATAGTCCCAGGTACTCAGGAGGCAGAGGACAGAAGATTGGGATTGAGACTCCACCTAAGCTCTTATTTACACTCTAATGGACAATAACCCAGGAGTTGTAATTATAGACTCCAGTGATCCCCAGGAGTTATGATTGCACCACTCCATTTTCAGCCTGGGCAATGGAGCGAGACACTGTCTCAAAAAAAAAAAAAAAAAAAGTATAAGTATATACAGGGTAACTATAAAGTTTGTGTGCAATTTAAAATTATTCATGAACTTTATGGCCACCTGTATATATTTCTGTCACTGAATTCATGATTGCTTAATTCTGGTTTGAACAAATATTCACATTGAACATTTGAAAGACATACTGACAAGACTTGCCAGTTTTAAAAGAACATCAATCTCAAGATATACCTTGAAATCAAATGTGTAATTCGTGTAAGGCATCAGGCCACTCTCATAGGCACTCTTTAACTTGAAACCATGAGTGATCCTTCCATTGGTTGTTCCATTCTTCCCATTACAGCTAAAATTTGTAAGACTTTCATTATATCTCAGTTCCTTAAAGTCTTTATGATTTGTTTCTACTCCACCAGTGCTCAAATATTCTACAACACCTGTAATGAAGGGAAAGAATATTTTCATTGTCATATATAATATACACTGTATAAAAAGTAATTTAAAAGGTCATGCAATTGGGGCAGTGCTTGTAGCTTAAAGGACTAGGGTGCCAGCCTCATATGCCAGAGGTGGTGGGTTCAAAACCAGCCCTGGCCAAAAAC
>NW_003852541.1:4381943-4383692 GCF_000181295.1 Otolemur garnettii | reverse complement strand
GGCGCCGAGCCAGCAAATAGTTTTAAACCAAACACATTCCTACTTTCTAAAATGTTTTGCTTTTATACATTTGTCTGAACTTGTCCAAATCTGTCTTTAAATATAATCATAGTATACTGAGTATTTCATATTTTCTTTCCTTTAATATTGTACCATGTGAACATATCTACCTTGTCAATTATCCTTCCTTAATGGTTGCATAATATAGCAGGACTGGTGTACAATATTTGCTGAACTAATTCCTTATTTTCTAACATTCAGGTTGTTTTCACTTTTTAAGAGTTAAAGACAGGCAGGGTGGCTCACACTGCCAATCTTAGCACCCTGGGAGGCCAAGATAAAAAGATTGCTTGAGCTCAGGAGTTTGAGATCAACCTGAGCAAAAGTAAGACCTCTACCAAGAATAGAAAAAATCAGCTGGACATTGGAGTGGGCACCTGTAGTCCCAGTTACTGGGGAGGCTGAAGCAGGAGGATCACTTGATCCCAGGAGTTTGAGGTTGCTGTGATCTAGGCTGAAGCCACAGCACTCTAGTCTGGGCAACAGAATAAAAAACAAAAACAAAAACAATTAAAGATAACACCACAGTCAACATCTTACTATGTAGGCTTCTGCTCAGGCTAAATTATTTACTTGGCATAAAATCCCAAGATTAAGACTAAAATGTACCATTTTAGAATATGGGCAATTCTAAAACTAGGAAATGAAACCAACAACTTACAACCACCTAATCTTCGATAAACCAAACAAGAACATACACTGGGGGAAAGACTCCCTACTCAATAAATGGTGCTGGAAGAACTGAAAATCCACGTGTAAAAAAGACTGAAACTGTACTCGTACCTTTCTTCACTTGCAAAAATTGATTCAAGATGGATAAAGGACTTAAATTTAAGGAATGAAATGATAAAAATCCTCAAAGAAAGCATAGGAAAAACACTAGAAGATATTGGCCTGGGGAAAGACTTTATGGATAAGACTACCACAGCAAGTGCAACAACAAAATCAATAAACAAATGGGATTTAATTAAACTGAAAAGCTTCTGTATAGCCAAGGAGACACAACCAAAGCAAATAAGACAACCTACACAATGGGAAAGGATATTTGCATATTTTGAATCAGACAAAAGCTTGATAACTAGGATCTATAGAGAACTTAAATTAATCCACATGAAAAAAGCCAACAATCCCATACATCAATGGGTAAGAGAGATGAATAGAACCTTCTCTAAAGAAGACAGATGAATGGCTAGCAAAGATATGAGAAAATGCTCCTCATCCCTAATTATTAGAGAAATGCAAATTAAACCACCCTGAGATATCATCTAATGCCAGCAAGAATGGCCCATATCACAAAATCTCAAAACTGCAGATGCTGGCGTGGATATGGAGAGAAAGGAACACATTTACACTGCTGGTGGGACTGCAAACTAATACAACCTTTTTGGAAGGAAGTATGAAGAACCCTCAAAGAATTCAACCTAGACCTCCTGTTTGACCCTGCAATCCCATTACTGGGCATCTATCCAGAAGGAAAAAAACCCCAAACTTTTATTATAAAGACACTTGTACTAGAACTGTTTATTGTAGCTCAATTTATAATTGCTAAAATGTGGGAACAGCCTAAATGCTCCTCAACCCAGGAATGGATTGGCAAGCTGTGGTATATGTACACCATGGAATACTATTCAGTCATTAAAAAAATGGAGATTTTGCAGCATTTGTATTAACCTGGATGGAGGTGGAACA
>NW_003852541.1:4373612-4381426 GCF_000181295.1 Otolemur garnettii | reverse complement strand
TGAGACAGAGCCTCAAGCTGTCCCCCTGGGTAGAGTGCCATGGCATCACGCTCACAGCAACCTCCAACTCCTGGGCTCAAGCGAGTCTCCTGCTTCAGCCTCCCAAGTAGCTGGGACTACAGGCGCCCACCACAACGCCCAGCTATTTTTTGGTTGCAACCGTCATTGTTCTTTGGCGGCCCAGGCTGGATTTGAATCCGCCACCTTAGGTGTATGTGGCTGGCACCTTAGCCACTTGAGCCACAGGTGCCGAGCCCTGAATAATAATTTTTAATTCAACTTGTCAATATGTTGTTTAGGATATTGCATCCTCATTTATAAGTGCAAGATGTTTGTAATTTCCCTTTATAATATATTTTTTCCAATTTTAATATCAAGTATATCCAGATGAAGTAGAATGATTTTGAAGTATTTCTTCTTTTTCTATTGTCTATAAGATTTGGCATGATCTGTTTTTTGAAATTATCTTCTATTTTTATTTATAAAAATGAACATTCTCTATCTTTTGAGACTTGGGGGGGAAAAAAAGAAGTTAACTGATGACTCCATCCTGAATCTCAGAGTCAAAGCATTCTATGATAGACATACTTTTATCTAACAATGTGAATGTTACTTTTTTTGTCTTACTATTATTATTAATGCTCAATATTTCATTACAGCAATCATCTGATTTCTTTTCCAATTGTATTTATCTTTGTTCATTCTTGACGAGGTTTGTTTCTAGTCCTTATCTTAAATGTTGTTATTGTTATTAAGTTTTAAGCTTCTTTAATTTTGTGAAGGCAAAAAGTGGAAACCAAATAAACACATACACATGTATAGAGAAAATAAAAAAATAAAAAGAATAGAACATGGGCAATTATGGAAGAACATGCCACTAGTTAGTTACAGAGCAGCTTCACCATCTCTAGACACATTTTCCCAATTTCTTAAGCATAAGATGGGCTCTGCAAATATATATTTTAATTTACATTTAATTAGTTAGCAAGGTTGGACATTCCCCCATATGTTTGCTATTAAAATACTACATTTTTCAACTCAGAAATGGATCTCAGATATGTCTTATTTGACTAGATTCTCTCTTTGTCCCCCAGATGGCTTGTAGCTACACAGAGAATAGAATTCATGTAGAGAATTTGCCAGAAAAGAATCCTCAATTACTTAAGATGCAACAATTCCCAGATAGTTTGACAAAACAGACTGAAGAATTACAGTTCTTAGATATCTTTATTTTCCCTAAAAACAAATTTTAACATTGTTTCTTTCTTTTTAATGGCTTTTATTTGTTATGATGGCAATAATGTACTACCAAATTTACCTACTCCAAAAGTGTAGTCATGCATGCATGAAAGTTTAAGGAAAAGTATTCTTGTGTATGAGTCTAAACAAGTTGAAATACAAAAAGAAATATTTGTTTTGATATTATAAAAACTCTGTTTATTATGGCTACTACCTATTGAAAAGTATTCAGTATCAGGTTTTTTGTATTTCATATTATGATAAAAATCAGGATCTTTGCTTGTCGTTAAAATCATTTGACTAATTTGTGTAAGTAAAGGATCTCAATTTCCACCTTAAGTGTCTTTTTCTAATCAAGTCAGACACACAAAAAGCTGAGATCCTATAATACATAGTTCAAATTTAAACTGTAATTAGATGGGTATCATTATAAACGTTTTGTGATACACAAAAAGCAGAAACGTAAAATCTACACAGACAGAAACAAATGAAGCTCTCTCTCCCAGCAACACTGATAAGTCGAACAAGTTGAAATTTGCTCAGGTAAATCAGAGAGAACTCTGTAAACTGTTTCTTGGAAATGAAATAATGGACATAACACAGTCTGTCTCAGAACTTTTGTAGTGACTATGTATTACCACATGCTAGAATGCCAAAGCAGCTGTTTCAATAAACCTTTTCAGAGTCGGGATTACATATGACTTGGAGATAATAGAACATAATTCTGATAAATTATTTTATCACCTATGTACTTACTAAAGATGATTAATATCCTTCCTCCTTAGAGCTCCATAATACTATTGCATTTTTTTTTTTTTTTTTGAGACGGAGCCTCAAGCTATTCTCCTGGGTAGAGTGCCATGGCATCACGCTCACAGCAACCTCCAACTCCTGGGCTCAAGCGAGTCTCCTGCCTCAGCCTCCCAAGTAGCTGGGACTACAGGCGCCCGCCACAGCGCCTGGCCATTTTTTGGTTGCTGCCATCACTGTCGTTTGGTGGGCCCGGGCTGGGGATTTGAACCCGCCACCTTAGGTGTATGTGGCTGGCGCCTTAGCCGCTTGAGCCACAGGCGCCGAGCCACTATTGCATTTTCAAACCAACATCCTCCACCCCACACACACAAGAATTTAAAACCTGCTTATAGCTGCCACTACAAACTGAATTTTCATTTTGACTAATTTTGGGATGATTAGACACAATACATTACAAAAATACTTTGAGTCAAAAACCATTCTACCGTTCTATATAAATAACATTCTTTTCTTACCAGAGTCTGGCAAAGAATTAAGATCTGCACATAACACAAGTGGAATAGTTCCAAATTCTCCCACTACACTGGATTTGAGGTTTCGAGAAGCTTTATCAATAATGTTCTTCACTTCTGAGAGGAACATCATAGTTTGTACCAACTTCACATCAGAGTACTCAGGGTCCCAATGCATGTGAGCATTAGCCACAAGAATTAGTTGCTTTTCTGTTCCAAGATGTGGTTTTCCAGCTGCATTAGATAAAAAGAAAAGAAACAAACAGACAAAACCCACCCATCAGCCCATATATTCTAACAGTCTGAAAACAAATGATATCTCAGAGTCTCAGAATACAAATTCACCCAACAATTTCCCACCTGACGACTGAGTATGTCCTACAACAAACCTGAGAAATAGACATGCAAGCCTCTGGCAGATACTTTAAGCAGAGTATTCACTATTCATACAAAGACAGCCTTGTCTTAGTTGGGACAGCTTGATTTTTAAAGTAGTCTTCTTGAAACTTTTGGTCTTAGTTTGGATGTCCTAAATCAAACTTCACAAAATTAAAACTAACCCTTCTTTCTCAGATATATTTAAGACAGTCATTAAGTTCTCTTTCATCTTTTCTATCCACGTTAAATATTCTCAGTTCCAACTGTTCAAGTAACAGAAGTTTCAGTTCTCAGCATAATGGTCACTCTAAATATACTTTCAATGTGAAATAAGTGGTCTGTCTATTCAAAACTTAAGAACTTTAAAATAATTATTTTAAGTAGATCAAGAACAAAAGTTAGCTTACATAATAAATTTGATGTCATGAAATTATGGAAGTACATGAAGTTCTTAGATATCTTTATTTGATAATGATTATTTACTTTAACATTTTATGTGAAAATTTCTTAACAGTTTAAAAAAATTTGTTTTTTGCTTTGTGTTTTTCAAGATTTACAATACTTTTCTGGGCAATGCTTTCTCATCTTAAGCACTGTGGCAGAGACAAAGAAAATGCGATATTTTTAAAAGACAAATTTTCACTGAGTTTCTTCAGGTGTTATACAAGACCATTAATATACAATGAAATTTCTGCTTTCTATGCTTTTTGAAGATGTCTAGTCAGAATTATTAAATTTTGGAGGTTAATTTTACAGAAAGTGAAAGGATCACTCACATGACATTTCAATCAATTCCTTTCGAAGTTCTAGCAGTACTGCAACTCCAATGTTATCTTTTGTCATGACTCTGTTGAGCATAGCTTCAGACCCTTTTGAATTTGCCATTGCTAGCTGATTAAATTCAACAGTGTGTTTCTGAACCAAAGTAAATCTAAAACAAAAATAAATACACACACACAAACATAGAATTGGAATTACCAGCATGTTAGTTTTGTGGGAAATACAGTTTTCCCAAACTTCCTGAACAGATACAATGGTACTTAACTCACACTATGGAAAATCTTCCACTCTTAGCACCAAGCTTCCCACCTCCATGTAAGTTGTTTTCAGCTTGTTACTGATACAAATAACATCTTAAAATACATTTACAACTTAGGAAAATGTAGTCATCTTCTGTTTAGGTTTCATGTTGAAATATTCCATCTTAATAATGTTTAAACAATTCTCTCCAAAGTATTTGGTTTCAGAATTCCTCTAGTATCCTAGAGGGAATGTTAAATACTACAAGGTGTTTCAATTAACAATTGGAGTAAATCCCTAGTAAACACCTGAAGAAACAGCAGCACTTATCCAAAACAAGGTTATTTCTGATGATTTTAAAAAACCAAAAAAATCCCCCTAGTCAATAGTATTGTTTTCTTTAATGTGTGTGTGTATATGGTGTCTCATTCTCTTATTTGCAGTTAATCTCTACACCTTTGCCCTCATCCCGCAAATACTGAAAAAATTTTGTTAAAAGTAAGATGATGCCTAAGAAGAAGGAAAAGGCAAATAAAATAAAATTAAAAAATAACTACAATAAGAAAAAAATAGAAAACTACTAAATTAAAAAAAAAGAAAAATAAAATAAAAAATAAAATGACTTACTTCTCTATCTTGAAGAATATTGCACAGCCATCAACATGTTTTCTTTCTTGTTCTGACATTGTCCTAGCTCTTGACTTAGGACTAAAGAATCCATTATAGCCACGTTCTTTCAGTTCTACCAGAAAAAAACTGTAATACTGTTCTGTTTCAACCTCCTGAAAATTAATAAACGGCAAAGTTATTTCATAAGACAAAAATTAATCCTATTAACTCTGTATAGTTTGAGAGCTTGAAACAATTTCAAAGAATTGATCTGTAGATTAAAGAATGCAGTGTCTTTTCAATATTATTTATCTGAAACCAATAAGAACAACTTATCCATTTACAAATACTAGCTGTCAAGGTTAATTTTTTGTTGTTTAGGAATAATGAACGGAAAGACACATACCCCTATGCTAGTATATTTCCTTGTCTTAGAATGGATGTGAAACAAGAATCACAGAAGTAGAAGGAACTTCACAATCATAATTTCAGACCCACAAGGAGAAAGTGACTTAACCAAGATCAAGAGTTGGGCTGAGAACCCAAATTACAGTGCACCAGGTCTAGTCCTTTTCCACTATGCCCTAATTATTCTAGTAACACTAGTGGTAAAGCAAAATTATACCCTGACAATGCCAGAATTTCAGTAACTTTGTCACCAATTCAAAAATAGTGTGCAGGAACAAGGGAAGGGGAAAGAAGGCAAATATTTAGCTGTCATAGCAAATGCTCAAAATCTGGTCCATCCCATTTGCTTATCTGGCAGCATAGTTCTGCAAAGCAGGTAGTGCTCCCAAGATTCACTAAAAATAGGAAAAGGCCAGTATTTTAAGAACTACCAAAGCTGAAATTTCAAACATGTCAGTATATTGTATTCCTAGTCTACTCCTTGCTTTATCAGTGCTAGATGATTTATGCAATTTAAATACTCTTTGGTATGACTTACCTGAAGACTTATGATATCAGCATTGCAACTCAAGATTTCTTGAATAATGGCCTTTTTCCTGTAGTCCCAATTTAGTGCCCATGATGGACAGTAGCCGTATAACTGCCGGGTCGCATATTTATCACAAAGAACATTATAGCACATGACAGAAAACAAGGCTGTAGGAAAAACAACTTTACTTATTCACACACGTGGCAGAAAAAAAAAAGTATAATTAATTTCAGTAATAGCTTTCACTTAAATGTTAAGTGCGGTTTTATTTATTCAATCTATATTCACTGAAAAGCTACTACATGCCAAACATGGGCGATGGGGGATACAGATAAAGATAAATCACAAAAGGAGAAGGGATATGTGAACAAGTTAGAATACAGTGTGTTACCTACCGTAGAGGGCTGCAGAGAAGATCTGGAAGCTAAAAGACCAAGATCCTGACACTTTCAGCCTCTAAGACCAAGGTTCCTCATTTTCTGTACTCCCTCTAACATATCACCAATCGTTAATGCAGGACGTGGAAACTTGACAGAAGTTTCCTTAATAGGCATGTCTAGTTCTCTTCTATAGAGCAACTGTTAGTAATTCATGTAAAATGAAAGGGGTTTCATAGACTAAATTCTGATACACGTGCCATGGAAGCTACCAACTTGTTTTCATTGAATTTAGGTTAAAAAGTAATTAGAGGCCATTAGTTCAATTTTCTCTCAAGTTAGAGTTTTATACCTGTCTTACAACTTTGTAGTGTTGAATACATTTCCATTTGGAATATACTAGAATTTGGAAACTTCCAATATATAAAATGTTTGATGTATGTATTCTAAATGTATTTAATTAATTCTTTATAGCAGGCTTTCTCAAGAGTGAACCGTCAACATTCGGGGTGAGTAAAGTCTGCACCGCAAGATGTTCACCAACTCCCTGTCCTGTATTCAACTACACGCCAGCAGCACTTTCCCCAATTGTGATAATCAAAATTGTCTCCAGACATTGCCAAATATCCTCTGGGGGATAAAACTAACCATGTTTGAGAAGCACTGATTTATGGCATGCTTTCTACAGCATAATATATACATAGAGATCAGGTAAGCAAGAATTCAGTCTTTATTATCATCTCCCAAACCAAGTCAACCTAAAACATTCAAACTTAATTTTGCCTATAGCATAACAATACTGTCAGGTCCATACAGACCAAGTGAAAATAAGAGTGAAAAAAATTCAGCTACCAACCAGTTGGCCTTGTTCTGTCTGGTTCTTGTAACATAATCCAAGATCTTGGAGGTGGCTGTTCTGTTGAAACTAGTTGAATAGAAAACATAGAATTAAACAATATTCTTATACATCTTCCTAATAAAAAGGTATAAGCAAATGACCACTTACTTCTTTTTGCAGTACCTGACAAATTATCAAGCAAATAGTTCAGTAGCCTTCTTGTTCCATCTGGTTCCTGATAGAGGTTCAATATATCCTGGGTAAGTGGATTTCCTGGAAATATTTTTAAAATAGTTAAAAATGAAACCAAGACAATATTTTGCAATTTTAAAATGCACAGAAATTATGAGATCATCTGTTGTAGTTAGTAAGATACCAAACTACAGAAAATACTGGGGAGGTTTTTGTTTTTTGCGGTGAAGAATAAAAATGATTCATACTGTGTTCTCAAAAAAATACACAAAAATCTTTCTGTATGGGAAGTTTAAGGTACTCAAAAAATGATTATTAATGGAATGATGTCAACTTAGAAGTACTCTAGTAGTGCTTGGTATGTGACCTTGCCTCACCAAAACTTTCAATAACACAGATGGTTGTAACAATCAAAACTGAGTGAAAATGGAACCAAAATGGTGGGAAGAGGAATCAGAGAAGGGAAAGATGAAAGCCAGTATAATGAATCAGAGAATCAAAGGTCTAGAATGCCACAAAGGTAACAAGAAAACATTCTATAGACAAATGCAGTCTTGCACTTTAGATTTTTAATAATCTTACTGAATAAAATTAACAAGATGGGGTGAGTTAAGAGTTAACTCACTAAGGAAGAAGGGAAAATCTTAGGGCCCATCAGCCATCTACAAATTCAATAGCTGTTTTATGCCAAAAATGAAGGCAAATACAATGAGTTACTTTATCTATAAGAGCCTCAAATCCTCTCACAAGGGTTTCTTAAGTACATATGAGAAATAACAGTACAGTGCAGTATGTTTCAAAGAGCAAAGTTTCTATCCATGCTGCACAAGTGAAGTCTATTATTCTGGATGCTGCAGTTTCACTTTAAGAAAGACTAGATAATTACTTCTACAGATTGAAGAAGGCAGATAAAATGGTGAGAGATCTTAAGCCTACCAAATGAGAGAAAAAAAAAAAAA
>NW_003852541.1:4365409-4372535 GCF_000181295.1 Otolemur garnettii | reverse complement strand
GGTCCGGGCTGGGGATTCGAACCCGCCACCTTAGGTGTACGTGGCTGGCGCCTTAGCCGGTTGAGCTATAGGCGCCGAGCCCACTGATGCTGTTTTATCACTTTCCAATGCAAAAGATATTCAGAAAAGACTGCTGACGGTAACTATGTGATCTTCCCTTTTGAGATCTTTCTTTGTAAACTAAAAACCACCCCTAAAGACAAACATTTATTTTATGACTTTGTAATAAATGCATTTGAAGCCCAATGATGTATTTTTCCCATATCTGCTTGCTTTTGGGAATTCCATTAAAGTTAATCTGCTCTTCACTGCCTAGAAAAAGAAAACACTATTCACAGAGTAAAGTTAAGAACAATAAAATTCTGGAATTAAAATATGAAACCAAGTCCTTGGAAAGAAAAAAGTAAATGAGAAAAGTTGCTTCAGGGCAGATAAGAGCAAACATAGTTTTCTCTATTCCTCCTACTAAATACAACTAAACATCCTGTACATTATACGTAAATAAAGGAAACCTAAGAATCTGAAATATGGAAAGAAGGCAGAATGGCTAGAGACCTCAGAACCTGAGGAATGACAAAGTTGTTAGTTTCCTGAGTTTACCTTTTGCCTCATTTATTATCCCAGATATGTAACTAAAGAAGCCAGCAGCACAAAAACGCCAATGGTGCAGACCATAAAACTTCTTAACAAAAGCCGAAGGACCATGAAAGGGCTACTTAAAAAGATGAAAGCTTTAGGTAAGAACCATAGTATCCAGCAAAGCAACAAAGAAAAAATGTGGCCCCATCTCCATCTATGACAGCAAAACCAAATGGGGAGTCTAGACTTCCAACATCAGGAGAAAGCAAGGAGGTGCTCCAATGCCCCTTCTGGGGCACTGTCAGAGCCAGACTTCTATCTTCTCCAGGGAACAATAAGCACATCCTCCTCAGTGAGTAATGAGGTGTCCCTTTACCTCCTTTTGAGGGTGCTGCCAGAAGAGCCCAAATAGAGTCAGGATGTTCACATCTCCCAGGTCATTACCTCAGTAGGCCATAGCAGTGCAGTATTTGTGGAGACCATGTTGGGAACCAAGGCTGTCACGGCTGCCCAGCAGTACTGAGGAATCCCTACTTCCAGGTGTCAACAGAGGCTAAGTGGAACCTGTACTTCCACTGTTGCTGGCAGTAAGGAGATAGTCCCCCATTCCTCTTGCCACAGCAGTGTTAGAGAAAGCTGGCTAAAATGAAGTTTAAATAAAACATAATATGATTAAGTCCAATTTCAAGTGAAAATTGCCATTACACCAAGACCCAGGAAGATTTCAAATGAAAAGAGATGAACAATAAGACTATAATACTGAGATGACAGAAACATTAGTATTAGAAGACTAAGATAAAGCAGTCATGATAAAAAGGTTTCAGTGAGAAATTACAAACATGCTTAAAATAAATAAAAAAAATAGAAAGACACACCAAAGGAAAAGAAAGTTTTGGCAAATAAAACACAGTATAATCTCCACAGATGACCACCTCCCTATACTGACCATCTCAGTAAGTTAACCTAATTTTCATAGACCAGACATGCACCACAAGTACATTATCAGTACAGGAGGCCTAGTTCCTTATGTTAACCACCTCTAGACGTTGACCAGTTTGTTATAGTCCCTTGGATGATCAACATACAGAGGCTTCTCTATATATAAAAAACCAAATGGAAATATTAAAACCAGGCTTGATGCCCATAGCACAGTGGTTGTAGTGCTGGCCATATATACCGAGGCTGGCGGGTTTGAACCCAACCCAGGCCAGCTAAAACAACAATGACACCTGCAACAACAACAAAAAGGTAGTCGGGCATTGTGGCAGGCACCAGTAATCCTAGCTACTTGGGATGCTGAGGCAAGAGAATTGCCTAAGCCCAAGAGTTGGAGGTTGCTGTGAGCTATGATGCCATAGAATTCTACAGAAGAAGACATAGTGAGACTTTCTCTCTCAGTAAAAAAAAAAGAAAAGAAAAGAAATATTAAAACCAAAAAATATGGCTCAGCGTCTATGGCTCAAGTGGCTAAGGCGCCAGCCACATGTATCTAAGGTGGCAGGTTCAAATCCAGCCCGGGCCCACCAAAAAACAATGATGGCTGTGACCAAAAAATAGCCAGGCGTTGTGGCAGGCACCTGTGGTCCCAGCTACTTAGGAGGCTGAGGCAGGAGACTCACTTTAGCTCAGGAGTTGGAGATTGCTGTGAGCTGTGATGCCACAGCACTCTACCCCGGGTGATAGTCTCAGGCTCTGTCTCAAAAAAACAAACAAAAAAACCCCCCCAAAAATAAAAAGCTCAGTAGATGGGCTCAACAGCAAAGTAGAGAGACAAAGGAATCAGTGAACTAGAAGAACAATAGAAATGACCCAATCTGAATGACAGAAAGAAAACAGATGCCCCCCAAAATATATATATATATATATATATACGTGTACAATTTTTCAGGACCTGTGGGATTATAATAAATGATTTAATGTTTATGTCATCAGAGGCTTGGAAGCAGAGGAGAAAGAGGACAGTACTGAAAAAGTATTCAGAAAATAACAGCTGACAACTCTCAAGCTTTGGCCAGAAATATAAACCTATGGATTCAAGATGCTAAATTAACCCCTAAATAGAAAAACCCCAAAGGAGTCCATAGCAAGTCCCATAATTAAAATTCTGAAAACAAAAACAAAGAAACAGGAGAAGAGGCAAGATAGTTGAATGAAGCCAGCTTTCAGCAGAGGCTCCCATTCAGAGGGAGAAATAATGGCCAGAAGCAACCCAATAAAGTGGAAGATCGGGAGCTGAGCTGAGAGGGAGGATTGATAGGTTGGCATCACCCCTGCTGAGGCAAGCTGGGACTCCAAGGAAACAAATTTCAGATACAAAACCCATCCCAAAGAGGACTACAGGAATCCTCCCCCCTCCCCATGAGAGTGGCTTGAGGTGAGTAGTGAACAGAGGACCATTTATTTCACCAAAGGGGAGAGAATGACTGAGGGCCCAGACTCCCTCCACAGAGAGATACCACTGCAAGCCCAGGCAGTTTCTTGCCTGGGCCAAAAGTTTAACTAATATTCTCCCTACCTTCCTGAACTCCCAATCCACCCCTCCTCCCATCCTAGAGGTCTGGAAGACTACCCCCTGCAGAATCTGGAATGTCTGGCAGATTTTTGCTAGAGCAGGGCATCTCATGACCTGTGGGGCAGGTGTGCTGAAACTGTAACTTTAATAGAGGCGGGACGTTGCAAGGGGAGAGAGACTTTCCCTGTGTTGGAAAAAGCATAGCGTGGGACCATGCCACCAACCACCTGGGACTGCCACAGGGCCCGCTGGCACCCCGCCTACTTCTGCTACCCACCAGGCGCCGACCAACAGCTCTCCGGCTCCCAACCTGGGTCCTGCTCTGCTGCCTCTGGAGCTCAAGGCTGTCGGTTCCGCCCTCTGGCTCCTCATCCTAACACCCGTGACCTGCAGCCTGTGGCAGGTGGAAATGCCCTCTGACTCCCCACGGGCTTCTGTGACCTGTGCACAGCAGTACCCCAGACCAGCAGCCACACCTCTGACAGTGATGGCAGCTCCACGGTCCCTCCTACTGGGGTCAAATTTGGGGTCAACACCCTCCCCAATTCTCTGGAACATGGAGGGACTGAGAACCCCCTGACCTGACCCGCAGGGGTTCCAGAAGTGGAGTGTGGCCAAGGCAGAGGCGTGGTCTCTAGGGGAGAGAACCACAATTCTCCACAGTAACCCCTGGCTGGGTACAGATGCAGGTGGAACACTCCCTAGTTTCTAATGATCACTGGAAGGAATCAGGCCTGAACTAATCCCACCTGAAGGTCACACAGTGAGACTGCTCAATCTGGGAGGCAATGTTTCCTCCTTGACTTAGGTGCAAATCCCGATGTACTTAAGTATTAGAAAGAGCTGGGCTGCAGCTCTATGGGGTAACCAGTGACTGGGGGTGACGGTGATGCAAAGTGGGAAAAGCAGCACCAGCCCTCAGGAATAATTCTTTTGCTGTGTGGGCCTTTCTGACTCCATACAGCATCAGAGCGAGTCACCTGAGCTGCCAGTGGACCCCTGCTGTCCAGTTGCTGGAGACCTTTTGAATTCTCTCACTTGATCTATGTTTGTGCTGGCCAAAACAATTGGTTTTGAAGTCTTGATCTGGGACGATCACCTGGGGAGTCTCCCAGGTTATACCCTGGTTGTGTTGTAGAGGTTGGGTCTGATTTTCCTCTCCCAGTTATTGCCAGTGGGAGCAGGGTGTCTTAATTGCTTATATTCCTCTACAGCTGAGATTTCAACCCAAAGTCAACCCACTGATCCACTAGGATTCGTAAGAGTCTAGCTAAATACAAAAGAGACCCATCAAGCCCCACTATACCAAGTGGGTCCCACAGTCTCAGGCTACATACAGTATTGAATGGGATCTTAGTAAAGCAGGGGAAAAGCTACAGTCACCAGTGCCAGCATTCTGGTAAAGGGCTGATTAATTACATCTCCAGGAGCCCTCAATTTAATTCCATCTTACCAGTCTCTCTAAACAAATGGGGAAAAATAACCATGGGGTGGAATCAGTGGAAAAACTCAAGCAACAACATGAATAACCAGAGTAGATCAACTCCCCCAAGGTATGACAAAGGAGACGCAACAGAAGATCTTATTCATAAACAAATGGCTGAGATGTCAGAAGTTGAGATCAGAATTTGGATAGCAAGTAAGATTAACAGAATTGAAGTAAAATTGAAATTAGAAGTTCAAAGTGTAATTCAAAAGTTGGCTCAACAATTCAATGAATTAAAAGATAAAATCAGCAAAGATTTTGACAAGTTGAGGCAAGAATTTGTGTTCCTCAAAGACCTGAAAAATACAGGAGAATCCCTAAGTAACAGGATGGAGCAGGCAGAAGAAAGGATCTTGGACATTGAAGACAAAGCTTTTGAGTGCTCCCAAACACTCAAAGACAAGAGAAATGGAGAGCAAAGACGGATCATTCCCTGAGAGAGTTGTGGAACCACTCCAAAAAAGCAAGCAAACAGTCACATTATTGGAATTCCTAAAGGTGATGAGAATGATCTGAAAGGCACAGATGCTCTACTCCAAGATATTTTAGAGGAAAACTTTCCAAACATGGCAAGAGATAATGAAATTCAGATAGCAGACAGTTTCAGAATCCCAGCACGACTCAATTCAAATAAAGCATTCCCTAACACACTGTAATTCACTTCGCCAAAGTTAATATGAAAGAGAAAATCCTGCAAGCAGCCAGACCTAAGAAAATCATAACCTACAAAGGGAAGAATATTAGAATGACTGCAGATTTTCCTACTGAAACTTTTCAAGCCAGAAGAAGATAGTCATAGACATTCAATCTCCTAAAACAAAACAACTTTCAGTCCAGGATCCTGTATCCAGCTGAACTGAGTTTCATTTATGATGGAGAAGTCAAAAGCTTTAAATGACATTCACACGTTGAAGAAATTTGCCATAACTAAATCAGCTCTTCAAAATATTCAGACTGACTCATCCCCCACAATGACCACCAACAATGCTTTACCACCAAAGTAAACTATTCAGAAATTACTGACCAAAACCCAACTTTCACAGTGAAGGATTAAAAACATCCATTGGTCTTTCAAAAAACTTGACACCCAAAGTACTACTATGCTTATCAATACTATCAATTACCCTGAATGCCTTAAGTTGTCTGCACAGGTTGGCTGACTGGATACAAAAACTCAGGCCAGGGCGGTGCCTGTGGCCAGTGGGTAGGGTGCCAGCACCATATACCAAGGGTGGTGGGTTCAAACCTGGCCCTGGACAAACTGCAACAAAAAATAGCCAGGTGTTGTGGCAGGCGCCTGTGGTCCCAGCTACTCGGGAGGCTGAGGCAAGAGAATCACCTAAGCCCAGGAGCTGGAGGTTGCTGCGAGCTGTGTGATGCCACGGCACTCTACCAAGGGCAATAAAGTGAGACTCTGTCTCTACCAAAAAAAAACCCCAAAACCAAAAAACAAACAAACAAAAAAACATCTCAGGCCAGATATCTGCTGCATATAAGAATCTCATCTTACCTTAAAGGATATAGACTCAGGGTGAAGGGATGGACAACTATAATCCAGGCAAATGGAAAACAGAAAAAAGCAGGGGGTTGCAATTTGTAAGCAAGACCCTAACAGACACGAACAATTTGATATCTTCCAGCACCATAATAGTCGGAGATTTCAACGACTTTGGCAGTGTTGGATAACTCCTCCAAGAAGAAACTAAGCACAGAAATTCTGGACTTAAACTTTACCATACAACAACTGAATTTAATAGCCATCTACAGAACATTTCACCCTATCAAAACTGAACATACATTCTTCTCATCAGCCCATGGAACATTCTCCAAAATTTTCACATCTTAGGTCACAAGTCTAACCTCAGCAAATTTAAAAGTATTATTCCTTGTATTTTCTCATATCATCACACAATAAAAGTTGAACTCAGCAATAACAGGAATCAAATACTCATACAAAGACATGGAAACTAAATAATCTTATTTAGTTAATAAGACTAAATAACCTGAAAGATAGCTGGGTCATAGATGAGATTAAGAAGGAAATTACCAAGTTTTTGGAACAGAATGATAATGAAGATACGAATTTTCAGAACCTCTGGGATACTGCAAGGGCAGTCCGAAGAGGGAAATTTACAGTGCTGCAAGCCTTCCTTAAGAGAACAGAAAGAGAGGAAGTCAACAACTTAATGGGATATCTCAAGCAACTAGAAAAGGAAGAACACTCCAACCCCAAACCCAGCAAAAGAAATAACCAAAATTAGAGCTGAATGAAATGAAATTGAAACAAAAGAATTATTCAAAAGATCAATGAATCAAAAAGTTGGTTTTTTGAAAAGTTTAATAAAATTGATAAACCCTTGGCTAGCCTAACCAGAAATAGAAAATTAAAATCCCTAATTTCATCAATCAGAAATGACAAAGGTGAAATAATGACACCTCAGTAATTCAAAAAATTCTTTTTTTTTTTTTTTGAGACGGAGCCTCAAGCTGTCCCCCTGGGTAGAGTGCCATGGCATTACAGCTCACAGCAACCTCCAACTCCTGGGCTC
>NW_003852541.1:4362399-4364260 GCF_000181295.1 Otolemur garnettii | reverse complement strand
CCCTCAGTATATGGGGCCCGGCGCCCTACTCACTGAGCCACAGGCGCTGCCCTCCACCGCTTTTTAATATTGTAATGAAGTCTTAGCCATTACGATCAGGCAAGAAAAGGCAATCAAGGATATCCATATCAGGTCAGAGGAGATCAAACTTTCACTCTTCGCAGATGATACAATTGTGTATCTAGAAAACACCAGGGATTCTACTACAAAACTCTTAGAAGTGATCAAGGAATACAGTAGTGTCTCAGGTTACAAAATCAACACTCACAAATCTGTAGCCTTTATATACACCAACAATAGTCAAGCTGAAGAAACAGTCAAGGACTCTATTCCATTCACAGTAGTGCCATAGAAGATGAAATATTTGGAAGTTTACCTAACAAAGAATGTGAAAGATCTCTATAAAGAGAACTATGAAACTCTGAGAAAAGAAGCTGAAGATGTTAACAAATGGAAAAACATACCATACTCATGGATGGGAATCAACATTGTTAAAATGTCCATACTACCCAAAGCAATATACAATTTTAATGTAATCCCAATTAAAGCACCACTGTCATACTTTAAAGACCTCAAAAAAATAATACTTAGTTTTATATGGAATCAGGAAAAACCTTGAGTAGCGAAGACATTACTCAGAAATAAAAACAAATCAGGAGGAATCACACTACCAGATCACAGACTATACTATATAAATTGATAGTAATCAAAACAGCATGTATTGACACAAAAACAGAGAGGTAGATTTTGGTACGGAACAGAATAGAGAACCCAGAGATGAACTCAACTACTTACCGTCATTTGACCGTCATTTGATCTTCAATAAGCCAATCAAAAACATTCAATGGCGAAAAGACTCCCTATTTAACAAATGGTGCTAGGTGAACTGGCTGGCGACCCGCAGAAGAGTGAAACTGAACCCACACCTTTCACCATTAACAAAGATAGACTGTCACTGGATAAAAGATTAAAACTTAAGACATGAAACTATAAAAATACTAGAAGAAAGTGCAGGGAAAACACTTAAAGAAATTGGCCTGGGAGAATATTTTATGAGGAGGACCTCCCCAGCAATTGAAGCAACACCAAAAATACATTACTGGTACCTGATCAAACTAAAAAGCTTCTGCACAGCCAAGAACACAGTAAGTAAAGCAAATAGATAGCCCTCAGAATGGGAGAAAATATTTGTAGGTTATGTCTCTGACAAAGGTTTAATAACCAGAATCCATAGAGAACTCAAACGTTTTAGCAAGAAAAGAACAAGTGATCCCATCCTAGGGGTGGGCAAGGGACTTGAAGAGAAACTTCTCTGAAGAAGACAGGCGTACAGCCTACAGACACATGAAAAAATGCTCATCATCCTTAATCATCAGAGAAATGCAAATCAAAACCACTCTGAGATATCATCTAACTCCAGTAAGATTAGCCCACATCACAAAATCCCATAAACATAGATGTTGGCATGGATGTGGAGAAAAGGGAACACCTCTGTACTGCTGGTGGGAATGCAAACAAATACGTCCCTTTTGGAAAGAAGTTTGGAGATCACTTAGGGATCTAAAAATAGACCTGCCATTTGATCCTGCAATTCATCTACTAGGTATATATCCAGAAGACCCAAAATCACTTTGTAACAAAGATATTTGCACAAGAATGTTTATTGCAGCCCAATTCATAATTGCTAAGTCATGGGAAGAAGCCCAAATGCCAATTGACCCATGAATGGATTAATAAATTGTGGTATATGTACACCATGGAATATTATGCAGCCTTAAAAAAAGATGGTGACTTTACCTCTTTTATGTTTACATGGATGGAGCTGGAACATATTCTTCTTAGCAAAGTATCTCAAGAATGG
>NW_003852541.1:4354626-4361692 GCF_000181295.1 Otolemur garnettii | reverse complement strand
GAACCCGCCACCTTAGGTGTACGTGGCTGGCGCCTTAGCCGGTTGAGTTATAGGCGCCGAGCCGGGACAATATTTTTCAAGTGCTAAAAGAAAAGAACTGTCAAACCCCGATTCCTACATCCACTGAAAATATCCTTCAGGAATGAAGTAGAAATAAAGATATTCTCAGATGACGAAAAGCTAAGAGAATCTGCTGCCTACAAATCTACCATAAGGAAATCAATAAAGGAAATTCTCTAAATAGAATGGAAATGATAAAAGAAGGAAACTTGGAACATTAAAAAAGAAGCAAAAAACACAGTAACCAAAAAATATGGGCAAATATTTGCTTTCTTTCTCATACACTTTCTCAACCATGTTTGGCAGTTAAAAAAATTATATAACACTGACATGATTCTAAATGTAGAGAAAGTACTTTAAATAATTATGTTGTAAATGGGGACGAATAGAAGGACATACAAAGAGTGAAGGTTTCTGTATTTCACTTGAACTGGTAAATTAACACCACCAGTCTATAAATTACACATACACAATGTAATACCTGGAGCAATGCCTAAGAATCTGTGCAAACAGATATACTCAAAAACACTACAGGCAAGTCAAAACAAGTATCTAATAAACACTTAGGAAACCCACAATAGGAAAAGAAAATTGAAAAACATAAAATTGTACAAACAAAAAAAAACACAAAAGTAAAATGGCAGGCTTAAGCCCTAATTTACCAATAACTACCTTAAACATAAATGGTCTTAATACACCAAATTTAAAGACAGATTGGCAGAGTGGATTAAAAAAATCATGACCCAATTATATGTTGTCCACAGAAACTCACTTCATAACTTCATATATTACAATGGAGAATAGAAAGGGATCCAACTAGAGCAGAACCTCTGTAAGCTAACCACACACGGGACTATAACTAACTGGTCAACATAAGGAACTAGGTCTATTGCACTAATATATACACGTGGTACTTATTCAATCTATGCAAATGAGGTCAACTTAAGGGAGGTGGTCAACGTATGAAGGTAGTCAACTATGGAGATAGATATAAATCATGTAAAATTTGAACAAAGGTAAGCAGCATTGGCTGTATTATTGTAATATCAATTAAAGAGGACTTCAGAGAAAATAAAATTGCCAGAGCAGAGTGATACTATGTTAAGAAGACACTACAATTCTAATGTGTTTTCAAACAACAGAACTACAAAATAGGCTTGGTACCCACAGCACAGTGGTTACAGTGTCAGCCACATACACAGAGGCTGGTGTGTTGAACCCAGCCCCTGCCAGCTAAACAATGACAATTGTAACAAAAAATAGCAGGGCGTTGTACCTATAGTCCCAGCTACTTGGGAGGCTGAGGCAGAGCATTGCTTAAGCCCAAGAGTTTGAGCTTGTGGTGAGCTATGATGCCACAGCACTCTACCGAGGGCAACATAAGTGAGATTCTGCCTCAAGAAAAATAAAAAAAAAAGAACTACAAAATATTTTAAGCAAAAACTGACAGAACTGAAAGGAAAACAGATAAATCTATAATTATAGTTATAGACTTCGCCATCCCTCTCTCAATGTGACAAAAACCTCAACACTATCACCATATATAGGATCTAACAGACATTTATAGAACATCTTGCTCAGTAACAAAATACACATTTTTTTCCACTGCCCAAGGAACACACACTAGGATAGGCCAAACTCTATCCCATAAAACAAACTCCAACAAATATAAAAGAATTAATACCATATAAAATGTGTTCTCTGACCACAATGAAATCACATTAAAGATTACTAACTGAGCCAGACGTGCTGGTACAAGCCTATAATCCCAGCTATATTAAAGAGGCTAAGGTGGGAAAATGGATTGAGTCTAGGAATTCAAGGCCAGCCTGGACAACATCGTGAGATCCCATCTCTTAAAAAAATACCATAACTGAAAGATAACAGGAAAATCGGAAGCACTGGAACACTCTAAATAATGTACAAGCCAAAGAGAAAGTCTCAAGGGAAATCTTACAATGTACCGAGCAAGCAAAAATGAAAATATAGCATTTCAAAACTAAACCAGAGCCAAGACATACATTAGAAAAGAGAAAAAGGCTCGGCGCCTATAGCTCAACCAGCTAAGGCGCCAGCCACGTACACCTAAGGTGGCGGGTTCGAATCCCCAGCCTGGACCCGCCAAAACAACAATGACGGCTGCAACCAAAAAATAGCCGGGCGTTGTGGCGGGCGCCTGTGGTCCCAGCTACTTGGGAGGCAGAGGCAGGAGACTCGCTTGAGCCCAGGAGTTGGAGGTTGCTGTGAGCTGTAATGCCATGGCACTCTACCCAGGGGGACAGCTTGAGGCTCTGTCTCAAAAAAAAAAAAAAGAAAAGAGAAAAAATCTCCATTCAGTAATCTAAACTACCACCTCATCAATCTAGTGAAAAAGACAAAATAAACCCAAAGCAAGAAGAAATACCAAAGAGCAAAAAGAAAAAAAAAAAAAAATCAATGAAATTGAAAAAAAGAAATTTTAAAAAAAGATGTTTCTTTGAAAACATCAATAAAACTGGCAAACTTATAGTAAAACTAACAAAAAGATGCAAACTTATAGTAAGACTGACAAAAAGACAAAAATTATCACTATCAGGAATGAAACAGTATTACTATAGAACCTCCAGACATCAAAAGGATAAGGGAACACTATGATCAAGCCTACATATACAAATTTAGTAATAACACAGATGAAATGGACCACTTCCTCAAAAAACACAGATGTCACAACTTATTCATTATAAGAAATAGATAATTTAAATATTCCTACTATAGATATTAAGAAAATGAATTTTTGATTTTAAAATAACCAAAAAAGAAATCTCCAGGCCCAAATGTTTTCACTGGAAAATTCTAGTAACCGTTTAAAGAAGAATTAATAATAATTCTACAGAATTTCTTCCAGAAGACAGAGAAAATACTTTCAAATTCATTACATAAAGTTGACACTACTCTGCTACCAAAAACAGAGTATAATTATAAACAAACTATACCAAAACTACAAACATCCCTCATTCAATATGGAGGCAACAATTCTTGAGAAAATATTAACAAACAGAAAGAGCAATAAATTAAAGTATGACCCAAGCAGTGTTTATTCAAAGAATACAAGGCTGGATCAATATTCAAAAATCAATGTAATCCATCATATTACTAAAAGACTAAAAAAGAGAAATTACATGATCTTACCAAATGATGCAGAATAAACATCTAAGGAATTAAACACCCATTCATGATTTTACATTCTCAGAAAAAAACAGGAATGAAGGGGAATTTCTTCAAATCGATAAAGAGCATCTACAAATACCTACTGCTAATTTATGCTTAATAGAGAAAGACTAAATACTTTCTAAGATCAGAACAAGGAGGCATGTCTCCTCTCATAGTTATTCAACATAGTACTGGAAATTCCAGTAGTTCAGTAAGGCAAGAAAAGACATACATAAAGGAAGGAAATAAACGGATAAAAAGTCATGACATGATTTTCTACATAGAAAAGCCCAGCAATCTATAACACCCTTCCCCCCACCCCCAAACCAAAACCTTCTAGAACTGGAATTGAGTTCAACAAAATGGCAGGATTTAAGATAAACATTAAAAAACCCATTGTATAGCCACGCACTGCATAATGTTCCTGTCAACAATGGATCATGTTCCCTAAAACTCTATCAGATTTTACCTGTACCTTTCTACATTTAGATTCTCACATCTGCATTCAATAGTCATCAGTAGAGTATAAGTTTACAGCCTAGGAGCAATAAGCTACCCTATATAGACTTGGTGTGTAGTAGGCTATACCATCTAGGTTTGTGAAAGCACACCCTATGATGTTTGCACAATGATGAAATCACCTAATAACACATTTCTCAGAACTACCTCTATAGCTAAGCAACAAATGACTATACTTCTATACACCTGTAATAACATGGACAGCAAATTTTATAATCAATTTTAAGTAATTGCTGTAAATTTTACATCAATTTTAAATGTTACAGTAACATTTACAATCACTCAAAACAAACACAAAAAGTCTTAGGTATAAACCCAATAAAACCTGTACAGGATTGATATGCCTAAAACTACACAACACTGATGAGAAAAGTCAATGAGAATCTAAATAAATGGAGACATATAGCATGTTCACGCTACAGAAGAAGAATAACCGAATGGACTGAAGGACTCAACACAGTAAACATGTCAGTTGTGCCAATCTGAGATACAGATTTAACATAATTCAGATCATACTCCCAGCAATATTTGCTTGCAGTAGACAAGATTAAATTTTATAATGAAAGGCAAAGAATCTGGAAAAGCTAAAACTATTTTGAAAAGGAAGACTAAAGTTGAGGATCAACGTATCTTATTTCAAGACTTACAGGGCTACAATTAAACTATGTGTTTGATAAATGGAACAGAACAGAGAACCCAGAAATAGACTCATACAGATTACCCAACTGATTTTTAAAAAGGTACAAAAGCAATTCATTGGCGGTAAGACAGTCCATCCAAAAATGCTACTGGAGCAACTAGAACATCTATAGGCAAATAAATAAATAAACCTTAAACTAGGCTCGGCACCTGTGGCTCAATCGGCTAAGGCGCCAGCCACATACACCTAAGGTGGCGGGTTCGAATCCCCAGCCCGGGCCCGCCAAACAACAATGATGGCTACAACCAAAAAATGGCCGGTGCTGTGGCAGGCGCCTGTAGTCCCAGCTACTTGGGAGGTTGAGGCAGGAGACTCGCCTGAGCCCAGGAGTTGGAGGTTGCTGTGAGCTGTGTGGCCATGGCACTCTACCCAGGGGGATAGCTTGAGGCTCCGTCTCAAAAAAAAAAAAAAAAACTTAAACTAATCCTCATATATTTTAACTCAATTTCAAATCAAAATGAATCACAGACTTAAATGGAAAACATAAAACTTTTAGGATAAAACATAGGAAAACTTATGATTTAAAGCTATTCAGACAGTTCTCAGATTCAGCAGGATCCATTAAAAGGGAAAACTGATAAATGGACTTCATAAAAATTTAAAGCTTTTGCTATACAAAAGCCCTTGTAAAAAGGATGAAAAGATAGGTTACATACCAGGAAAAAATACATGCAAAAGCCATATATCCAACGAAAGACTAGTCCCTAGAATATATAAAGGACTCCTAAAACTTACCAATAGAATAGCAAACAATCCAGCTGGAACACAGACATGAAGAGATATTTAACAAAGAAAAAAAAAAATACAAATGGCAAACAGTACATGCAAAGACGTTCAATATCTTTAGCTATCAGATAAATATAAATCAAAACCATGAGATATGAGTCACGAATGGCTGGGTTGCACACACATTATTGCTGGTTAGAATATAAACCAGTATTATCACTATGGAAAACAGTTTTGTAATTTCTTAAAAAAATTAAACATGCAAATGACCCAGGAATTGCACTCTTGGGCATTTATCCTAGAAAAATGAAGACTCACATTCACACAATAACCTGCACATGAAATGTTCATAGCAATTTTATTCATAATAGCCCCAAACTGGAAGAAACCAAGATATCCTCCAGCAGGTGAATGGTTAAACAAACCATGACTCATTCACACTATAGAATATTACTTATCAATACAAAGGAATAAACTACTAATATCAATCCAGTCAAAAACCTGGATGAATTTCCAAAGAATTAACCTGAGTGGACAAAGCCAATCTCAAAATTTCATTTAGTAACAATCTTGAAATAGTGAAATTACAGAAGTGGAGAACAAATCAATGGTTATCAGGAGTGAGTCGGGACAGGAAGAAAGTAGGTGTGGCTGCTATCAAAGGAAAATGAGGGGGATCCTTTGGTGATGGAAATGTCTCCTATTATCTTTGTAAAACTGGCAAATAATTGTACATATTTATGATGTACAATGGTATATTATGACACATACATACACTGGAATAATCAAATCAAGCTAATCAACATATCCATCACCTCAAATACCTATTTGTGGTGAGAACATTTAACCATTTCAAAGTACACTTCATTACTAATTAAAGACACCACTCTAGCCAGATATTAATATATTACCAGACCTATTCTTCCTGATTTAATGAAATTTTATCCATTTTATTAAATGAAATCTACCAAAAGTATTTAGTCTTTCGCTTACCCTTTGACCAAGATCTCCCCTTTCCACTCTATCCCTCAACCCTAGTCTTTGCTAATAACTACTTCTGCTCTTACTTTCTAGAGTTCGACCTTTTAAGATTCTATATGTAAGTGAGATCATGTGGTATGTGTCCTCTCTGTGCTTCGTTTTTCTTTCACATAATGTTCTGTATCTTGACTGTTCTGATTATGACACTGTGAAATTAAAGTTGTAAAAGATGCTATTATTGAGGGAAATTGGGTAAAGGGTACAAGGGCTATTCTGCATTATTTTTCACAAGTGCATGTGAATCTTGAATATCTCAAAACAAAAAAGTAAAAAGGGAGACCATTTAAAGTCACAGTCTTGCCTTACTGTAGCACAATTTTGAAGAAAATGAAAAAATGTGGGGGGAAGAAAGCAAAGCATGCAAGCCTTATGCAAGCACCTTTAAAGAAAATTGCCTGAACTGATTTATGAGGCAAAAAAGTGGCTATGTATCTTACAACAAACAGACATGACTCTGAAGTGATACAATCTCTTTTCCAAATAATTAAAAAGTACAATGAGAAATCAATGACAGAAGTGTTCAGAGAGAGCAAAAATAATTCAATCACTTTAAGAAGTAACTGGCACAATATTAGAATTAAAGTGTACCTGCAAAAGCTCAGAAAAACAACAGGACTTATCCAAAAAAAAAGGTAAAATCAGTGAAAAAAAGACTACTTACAAATAGATGTGTAATACTGTCCAAAAGGATATCTGAGATAAACAAAAGTCTCTTTTAGACTGTATTTCTTTTTTTTTTTTTTTTTTGAGATGGAGCCTCAAGCTATCCCCCTGGGTAGAGTGCCATGGCATCATGCTCACAGCAACCTCCAACTCCTGGACTCAAGCGAG
>NW_003852541.1:4335702-4353437 GCF_000181295.1 Otolemur garnettii | reverse complement strand
GACCACAGGCACCCGCCACAACGCCCGGCTATTTTTTGGTTGCAGCCATCATTGTTGTTTGGCGGGTCCAGGCTGGGGATTCAAACCTGCCACCTTAGGTGTATGTGGCTGCCACCTTAGCCGCTTGAGCCACAGGCGCCGAGCCTGCAAAAAATCTTTCTAAAGAACCATTTACATAGCAGGTGTTTGTTGAATATTATTTTATATTTGTAAATAAATATTTGTATTTGTACTTTAAATACTGTTATTTCTGAAAAAGGAAATGGATTTATGGGAATAAAACCCCATTTTATATAATGGCTTTTTTAAGAAATAAGAATGTTTTGGCCAGGGTTGGGCTTGAACCCACCACCCATGGTATATGGGGCCAGTGCCTTACTCCTTGAGCCACAGGCACCACCCTAAGAACGCAATTCTTAAACACTTCATTCAGCAACCTTTTGTGAAGTGAAGCACCGTACATGTATAGTAGGCTGGACACACTTGCCCAAGACCTGTGAAGGATCCTTAATGCAATAAAAAATTTACAGGCATTGACATATTATTAAAATGTGACTTTTAAACTTGATGGCTTAAAAGATATATATTTTCGGGAGGCGCTGGGGCTCAGTGAGTAAGGCCCCCAGCCCCATATCCCGATGGTAGCAGGTTCAAGCCCAGTCTCAGCCAAACGACAACAAAAAAAGCTAGGTATTGTGGCAGGCACCTATAGTCCCGGCTACTCAGGAGGCTAAGGCAAGACAATCGCCTTAGCCTAAGAGCTGGAGATTGCTGTGAGCTGTGACGCCACAGCACTCTACTGAGGGTGACAAAGTGAGACTCTGTCTCTAAAAATAAAAAAGAAAGAAAGAAAGAAAGAAAAATATATATTTCCAATAGATCTTGCTGGATTAACTGTGTCCCCAATTGGTAACATATTAATCAAGTCCTCATTAATTAAGCTTCTAAAATATACTTAAATCCCTATTTTATTAATTAGCAGGCTTAAGTGGACTTATATACTTTATGAAGAGTCTCCATTTTTTGAGATTTGAACATCAGGAAAAAACAGCTACTTACAACATAATGAAAGTATAGCCTCAGGAATGTGCCATCAGAATAGTGTTCATTAAAACAGAGGCCAGAATAGCAAGACTGGGCCAACAGCAAACTAGAATACAAGGACGAGTAGACAGTCTTCAACTAACTAATCAAGAGAGAAAACCATTGGGGTGTATCTAAGAAACTGATGAAGTCTAGGGAAAAGTGAACCTGCAAAAACATCCCCTAGCAAAAGGATTCTTAAGGCTTCTTTAGATTCAAAGACATACATACAAATCATAAGAAGCACAAACATGGAAATCATACCTTTTAGGCCTAAAGTCTGCAACTGAAACAGTTTTCCCAGCTCAAAAGGTAGAACTCGTAACAGGTTGTTATTTAAATGGAGCTCCCTGTTGATGTAAAAATTCCAGGAATTCAGAAAACATATGAACTTTTAACTATTAAAATCAATGATATAATTTCTAAGAATATAAATGCAGAAGAGTGACAAAATTTTGTATTATAATGTCTGGTACAGTGCTTCACAGACTGTGGTTAAAATGAGGCAAACTGCCATAGATCAAAACTTTGTAAAATACAGAAAAAAATAATTATTAGAAAAATGAAATGAGGGGAAAAAGATGAAATAGTTATCTAATATAAAATGTATATCTAATATAAAAGTTATTAGATTCAACAGATAAAACAGCCTAACATGATCTATTTAAATAAAGAGAGGCATGGCGGCTCATGCCTATAATCCTAACACTTTGGAAGGCTGACGGAGGAGGAGTGTTTGAAGTTAGAGTGAGCTCAGATGATACCACTGCACTCAAGCCTGGGAGACAGAGTGAGACTCCATCTCAAAAACAAAAAAGATGGAAAATTAAATGATATTATGATCATGTAGTAAGAACTCAAAGAGCTTATGACAGCTGCACCAATTAACTTTATAATTACTACTTAATAAAGTTTCACTTTAGAAATAATAGCAGCTGTATTAACTACTCATGATTATTCCAATAATTTATTACATATACATAACCATAATATAAATATCAAAGGAATTTTCAACAGGATAAAAAAAAAAACACATAAAACAGAGACCACACTGAGATATTGGCAATTTTACTTATCAATTTTTAAGTGTGAAGAAAAACCATTTCTATAATCCTTAGTTTCTAAAATTTAAATGAATCTTGGTCACTACTGAGCAAACCAGAGGTAAATGGCCATAAAATGAACAAGAGAAAGTAGTTCTGAATAACTGGTTTCTGTTTATTCTCCAAATACATACATGGAAGAGAAGATTTTTCAAGTAGATTTGTTTCAGAGAATCAAAGGTGATTATGTTGTATACTCAATAATTAAGCCTAGGCTGGCTCATGCCTATAATCCTAGCACTCTGGGAGCCTGAGGTAGGTGGATCCCTTGAGCTCAGGAGTTTGAGACCAGCCTGATCAAGAGAGAGATCCCATCTCTACAAAAAATTAGAAAAATTAACTAGACAACATGGCAGGTGCCTATAGTCCCAGCTATTCGGGAGGCTGAGGCAAGAGGATAGTTTGAGCCCAGGTATTTGAGATTCTGTGAGCTATGATGTCCTAGCATGCTAGCCTGGGGCAACAGAGTAAGACTCTGTCTCCAAAAAAAAAAAAAAGTACACTATATACCAAGTAGGGTGCAAGTGGCTTTTTACTCATGATCTCAAATATCCCTAATCCTGGGTTAAGAAGCTTGCCTAGAATCACACAACTTATAAATGGCAAAGCCAAGATTCCAACCTGAGCTCCATGTGACTCTAAATCTTATGCATCATACTATAGCCCACCAAATTTAATAACTAACTCACAGTTTCTTTCAGGTTCCATCATACATGCAAGCCAAAAAAAGGCTTCAGTAATTGGCAATGGTTTCCTGGATGACACACACAGTGGTATGAAGGATGGTGCCCCAACTATCTGTCACAGTTAAGAATGTGGGATAACACAAATGTTTTATAGCTATTTACCTCTACTTTGTCCAAAACTTTTGGTTCAAGAATAAAGTACATTACACAAAACATAACAGTTAAAAAAAAAAACACCTCAGGTAATGGATCTACTTAATTTATTACTTATTAGTTGACACTTGATTTTCTCAAAACCTTCTCATGAAGTATAGTAATGTTTACTTTTATCAAATGTCATTAAAGCAACAGTGTTTTTTCCTACCAATACAAAGGCTGTGATTTCTTAGAAGGTATAAAGAAAGTATGTACTAAGTTGAATCTGCATACCTGAGTGATACCATGTTTCCGAGTTCTGCCGGTAAACTACGGATTTTATTAGATGACAGGTCCAGATACACCAAATTGTGAAGCTTGGCAATGTCTGAAGGAATGCGGGACAGGGAATTGTCACTCAAATGCAAAGCTGTCAAGTGAGTTAGTGACCATAAAGATGAGCTTAAGCTTCTTACTTTTCCTGCAAAAGAAGAAAACGTGGAAGGATTATATAGCGTTCCCTATAATTTGGTTTGGGGATTAAGACTTAGATTTTTTTTTTTTTTTTTTTTTTGCAGTTTTTGGCAGGGGCTGGGTTTGAACCCACCACCTCTGGCATTTGGGGCCAGTGCCTTACTCCTTTTGAGTCATAGGTGCCCCCCCCCTTTGAAGACTTAGATTTTTTTTTCTGTTAAATGATAACTACGTACATTAATGCAATTCTGGGGTACAGTGTGGTGTTTTCACATACAATTTGAAATATTTTCATCAAACTGGTTAACATAGCCTTCATGTCATTTTCTTAGTTATTGTGTTAAGTCGTTCATATTCTACTCTTAGAAAGATTCACTTGTAACCTTGTAAGATAAACCATAGAAGTGATCTCTCCAATCACCCTCCCTCCCCCCTCCCCCCCCATATTCTTAGGCTGTTATTAGGTTATAGATTTCATATGAAAGCTATAAGTTAAAACTTAGATGTTTTAATGGGTACCTTAAAAATTACCATCCAAAAATTTGTGAACAAGTTAAAAGGGGAAATCTTACCTATTCTAAAACAATTCACTAGTATTAAGTTATAAACTCTCTACTTAGCAGATTAAACCAAAAAATTTAGGTTAATCTATCAATATTTAGATTGCATTTTTATGTTTAAGAGCACAAAGGGAAAGGATTTACCTTTTAAACAGACTGCAAATGTAAAAGAAAAGATATGTGTTGTTTATAGTAATGATAAATCCAATATTTGATTATGACTGAGTTGGATTTATGTAAAACAAAATCAAATTCTGATATCTCAGAGGCTGTTCATATCTGTACTCAAGAAAATAAGAATTTTGCCTTACAACAAAAAAGAAAACAATGGGCAGTGCCTGTGGCTCAGTGGCTAGGGCGCCAGCCCCATATGCCAAGAGTGGCGGGTTGAAACCCAGCCCTGGCCAAACTGCAAAACAAAAAAGTAGCTGGGCGTTATGGTAGGCACCTGTAGTCCCAGGTACTCAGGAGGCTGAGGCAAGAGAATGGCCTAAGCCCAGGAATTGGAGGTTGCTGTGAGCTATGATGCCACACACTCTACCCAGGGCGATTAAGTAAAACTCTCTGTCTCAAGGAAAAAAAAAAAAAAAAAAAAAATATATATATATATATATATTTTTTTTCCTCAGTTTAGTTGAGTTTTAGAAGTCTAAGAGTATCCAAGGATAATAATTCCAAGAACCATGTAACTAAATAAAATCTTTACTACATATGTGCAAGTAACAATACTTGCCCAGAAACATTTCAGATATTAAGTCATAACTTTATCATCAAAGAGTAGTAAGGCATAAAGTGACTCAGGATAGAATTGTAATAACTTTTGATGCAATATTCAATCTGTACTTTGGCACTTTTTGATAAGATGCCAATGGTTTCTACAATCCATCTAAGAACTTTTCCCATAATTCCCCTAATGGTTCAGGATCTAATCTGAAAGAAAATGAAATAAACAGATATAATGAAAATACACCAATCTTTGAAAAATTGATTCTCTACTGGCTGAAAAAAAGCACCCTTTAGAAACTTCTACTTCTCATCAAAATGGAGTAAGAGGAAGTAAATTTATCATCCCTCCTGCAACAACTGCAATGCCAGACACTACACATGAATCAACAAATTTTAGAGATCAAACACAACCAGTGTAAGAGGGTGGGAAACAAACAAGGTAGACCCTACATTTGTCTCAGCTTACTTCCTGGACAGCATGTGCAGGAGGCAACTCCAGTAAAGCAAGTGATCTCCCTGAGATCCAGGACAGAGAAAGTCCAAGGAAATTGAGGCAACTAGAATTCAAGAGGCAGAATAAGCAGAAAGAAGAGAAATAGAGATGTCTGAGGATCGTCCCCCTCAAATTTTCACCTGAGTAATGATCAATACACACACGTGAGGAACTGCCTGAGACAGGAAAACAAACCCACAAGGACTGTTGGGCAACAATCCCCAGATTCATGAAGAACCAAGGCTACATTGTATTCCTGTACACTAGAGGCAGGACTACTAATGGTTTCTTCTTGAGATGATGATAATGCTTTCAAGTCAATTACGGCAAATATTGCACAACTCTTCTGAATACACGGAATCCACTAAATGTGCACTTTATTTTTTTTTTTTTTTGGTTTTTTTTGAGACAGAGCCTCAAGCTATCCCCCTAGGTAGAGTGCTGTGGCATCACAGCTCACAGCAACCTCCAACTCCTGGGCTCTAGCGAGTCTCCTGCCTCAGCCTCTCAACTAGTTGGGACCACAGGTGCCCGCCACAGAGCCCACCTATTTTTTCGTTGCAGCCGTCATTGTTGGTTTGGCCCAGGCTGGATTTGAAACCGCCACCTTAGGTGTATGTGGCTGGCACCTTAGTCACTTGAGCCACAGGCGCTGAGCCTAAATGTGCACTTTAAATAGGTGAATTATATCTCAAGCTACTACAGAAAAGAGAGAAAGGCAGAAAATTTCCTTATTTGATGAAAACTATAAATCCACAAATATAAAAGCTCACTGAATCCACCAAGAATTTTAAAAATCCATAAAAAGCAAAAAAGAAAATTACAGAAAGGCACATCTTAATCAAATAGCTTAAAACAAATAATAAAGAGAAAATCTAAAAAGCAGCCAGAGGGGAAAAACATTTCATTCAGAGGAGCACAGATAAAATTCCAGCAGACTTCTCACTGTAAACAATGAAACAGAGATGACAGTGAAGCAAAATCTTTAATGTATTTAAAGGGAGGAAAAAAAAATCCTGCCAACCTAGCAAGTCAGCAAAATATCTTTCAAAAACGACAGCAAGTTAAATATTTTTTCTGATACAGGTTAAGCATCCATAATGCAAAATACAAAGTGCTTCAAAATCTAAAACTTTTGAGGGCTGACATGAGATGGTTGACTTTGCTTTTGTTTGGCTCCACGTACACAAACTGTTTCATGCACAAAATACTGTATAAAATTATCTTCAGGTTATGTATATAAGGTGTACATGAAACATAAATGGATTTCACGTTTAGACTTTAGTCCCCTCCCCAAGATATCTCATTATGTATATGAAAATACTTGAAAATTTAAAAAAATCCCAAATCTGAAACACTTCTGGTCCCAAGTATTTCTGATTAGCATTACTCAACCTGTATAGGAAAGCTGAAAGAATTTGTTGCTAGCAGACCTACATGATAGGAAATTTTAAAAAAATCTTTAGGCAGAAGACATAGAATACCAGATGGGAAATCTGCATTAATAGAAAGGAATGAAGAGCACGAGAAATAGTAAATTATGTGGGTAAATGTAAGAGATACTTTTCTTACATATTCTAAATCTCTTTTAAAAGATAATTAACTATTTACCCTGTTGGTGGCACTGCAAACTAAGATGGGAAGAAATGTGGAGAATCCTCAAAGAACTCAAATTAGATCTCCCATTTGACCCCACAATACCACTATTAGGCATCTACCCAGAAGAAAAAATCAAATTCTTTTATCATAAAGACATTTACACTGGATTGGTATTGCAGCTCAATTGACAATTGCCCAAGATGTGGAAACAACCTAAATGCCCATCAACTCAGGAATGGGTTAACAAACTGTGGTACATGTATACCATGGAATACTATTCAGCCATAAAAAGATGGTGACTTTACATCTTTTGTGTAAACCTGGATGGAGTTGAAACACATTCTTCTCAGTAAAGTATCACAAGAACAGGAAAGCAGATATCCAATGTGCTCAATACTAATAATGAAGCCAGTAAATGATCTAATTCACACACACATAGGAGAAAAATTCATTTCAATTCAAGTTGGTTTGGGGGGGGGAAACAAGGGAGGATGGAAAAGGAGGGTTTGGGGTAATCCCACTTAATGAGCACAATGTAGGAGTATATGGGACATCTTTTGGGTGTGAGACACAACTACAAGAGGGACTCTACTTAACAAATTCAAATATTATGACCTGGTTGTTTGTACCATCACATTAATCTGAAATTTAAAAAAAAGATGATTAACTATGTAAAGAAAAAATTAGCAACAAAATACTTAAGAGTTTATTTATAACACATGCAGATGTGATATAACAAAAGAATAAATGATGAGAGGTAGAAACAAAAATGTATTGGCTTCTTATATTCAGTGTATGTGTAATGGTGCATTATTACTTGAAAGTATACTGTGGTAAGTAAACACCATAAACCCTGTATCAACTAATTAAAGAATTATAGCCAAAAAAAAAAAAAAAGACAACAAAGGAGATAAAATGGAATGCTTAAAAGAAATAATACTCAATTGTTTCAAAACAAGGAAAAAAATAGAAGAATTAAGTGGCATGAAAAAAAAACTTAGAAGATAATATCTCTAGTAAACAAACAAAAACCCAAATAGCAAGGTTTTTAAAATCCAACCATAAGAATAATTACATCATTAAAATTAAGTGGTCTAAACAACCCTATTAAAACGTTGTCAGTTTGCATTTTAAAAGAAGCAAGACCCAATCATACACTGCCTATAGAAATGTACTTCAAATATAAACATGAGTAAAATTAAGAGAATGAAGAAAGATAAAATTATGCTAATACTAAGACAGAAATAGTTATAAATCTGACAAAGCATATTTCAGAGCAAAGAATAAAGAGGTAAAGAAAGACATTTCATAATGAGGAGTCAATTCATGAAGAGGATATACAATCCTAAATATTTATGCAACTAATGAAGTAACAAAATACTTGAGCAAAACCTAATAGGACTGCAAATCCACATAGTAATTTCAGAACCCTTTACTCAATTTACAATAAGAAAATCAGAAAGGATATAGATGACTTGAACGGCATTACCAAGAAACTTGTCCTAATTTTTATTACACTACTACTCTAAACCCAACAAACAGCAGAATACACATTCTTTCAAAGTACACAAGGAATATTTACCAAAATAAATCACACGTCGAGCCATAAACAAGCCTCAAAAGATTCAAAGGGACTAAAATAAAAAGCATGTTTTCTGACAAAAGTATCTTGCAATTAAATTGGAAATCCATAAACGTATCTGGAAAATTCCCAAATCACAGAAATGAACTTGCTGGGGAGAAGCATTCAAAAGAATAACTAGAAAGTTTCTTGAACTGAATGGAAATGAAAAATATAATACATCTAACTTTGTAGGATGCAGCTAAAGCACTACTCAGAAGGAAATTTATAATACCATAGTCCATACTAGAAAAGAAGGTCTCAAGTCAAAATGATCTTGGCTTCTATCTTAACAAAGAGAAAAAAATTAAATACAGTGTAAGCAGAAGAAAGGAGATAAGCCTAACAGCAGAACTTAATAATATATAATAAGGAGAAACAGACTAATTCCCTGAACCAAAAGCTGGTTTAAAAAAAAAAAAAAGAATAAAATGGATAAATTTAGCCAGACTGATCAGGAGAAAAAAAGAAAAGAAACAAATACCTAATATCTGGAATAAAAGGTAAAATCACTATACTACAAATATTAAAAAGATACAGGTCACAAAAATAGGAATAGGAAACAACTCAAATGTTCTTCAACTAGGAAATGTATGAACACAGTCATACATGCAGTTAAATCTACTCATTCACACAACTTACATGACATGCAAAAGACTACATACTGCATCACCCCATATATATGACATTCTTGCAAAGACAAAAACCACAGGGACAGAAAAAAGATCAATGGCTGCCAGGGCTATAGGTGAAGAGGTCGACTACAGCCAGTGGGGATTCTAGGAAGAGAGGAGTATACAACAGAAATACTCCTTATCTTGATTTTAGTGGTAGTTATATAACTATGTTTGTCAAAACTTGTATAACTATATCCTAAAAAGGGTAAACTTACACCTTGATAAATTGTAAGATTATATAAAAATTTTGAAAGTTACTCTAATACACTCAACAAACAAGACAAAATGAACAATTTCATAGAAAGACACAAGCTACCAAAGCACACTTAAATCTGCTTGAATAGACCAACATATTAAAGAAACTGAATCTGTACTTTCTTTTTTTTTTGTGACAGAGCCTCAAGCTGTCCCCCTGAATAGAGTGCCGTGGCATCACAGCTCACAACAACCTGCAACTCCTGGGCTCAAGCGAGTCTCCTGCCTCAGCCTCCTAAGTAGCTGGGATCACAGGTGCCCACCAAGGCGCCCACCACAACACCCGGCCATTTTTTTTTGTTGCAGCCATCATTGTTGTTCGGCAGGCCTGGGCTGGATTCAAACCCGCCACCCTAGGTGTATGTGGCTGGCACCTTAGCCACTTGAGCCACAGGCGCCGAGCCTGAATCTGTACTTTCAAACCTTCCCACAAAATCTTAGAATGAGATGGATTCAGTGATGAACACTACCAAATATTTAAGGCCAATCTACTCAAACTCATCCAGAAAACTGAAGACGAGAGGATCCTTTTCTTTTTTTTTTTTTTTGAGACAGAGCCTCAAGCTGTCCCCCTGGGTAGAGTGCCGTGGCATTACAGCTCACAGCAACCTCTAACTCCTGGGCTCAAGCGAGTCTCTTGCCTCTGCCTCCCAAGTAGCTGGGACCACAGGCGCCCGCCACAACGCCCGGCTATTTTTGGTTGCAGCCGTCATTGTTGTTTGGTGGGTCCGGGCTGGGGATTCGAACCCGCCACCTTAGGTGTACGTGGCTGGCGCCTTAGCCGGTTGAGCTATAGGCGCCGAGCCGAGAGGATCCTTTTCAACTTTTCTTTTTTTTTTTTTTTTAAGAGATTAAAACATGTTTCCACCAAGTCCACAAATGTGGAGAAAGGACTGCAAGGTTCAACTCCAAACAAATACTCCAGAACCAACCTTCCCATTCATCTATCCAAATGTCACACCTCTGTTTGTCCTTTGGCATGGGAATTAAGACTATGATGTCTGCTGCTAGAATGGGCAACTGCCAGGGAGATCACATGACTCAGCAGGAACATCTCCATGCTCTGAAACTTGGGGTCTTTGCATCTCGGTCTACTATAGAAAACACCAAAGACATCCAAGGCCACCCTATCACCAGAACTTGCTGTTGGCCATTTCCAATCCATCTCATACCACTTGGAATTGATTGTGCTGTTTCTCTATCTTTGTAAAAAGAAGTTTCACTTATTTTATGTTGAGAATTATAAGTGGGAGAGAGTCATCCTGTCTTCCACCAGCACAGTATCCATCCCAAACTGGTCAGTGTACTGCTTCACGGTGGCCAGGACACTCAGGAGCTCAGCGAGCATGGGGGAGATGGGGTCATGGGCCATGGCAGATTTTAAGGCAGACTTTAGCACAACGTTCTTTAGGTAGTTCAGTCTGTTTCAGGTAGACACCTGAATGCAATTACTAGGAGGGGCAGTCTTATGTGGCATTACTGTTTCTGGTAGTTGACCAGTAATAAGTGATGCTCTTGGACTTGCTCTTCTGAATATTCATGCAAGGTGGGTCCCAGTTGATGTGCAGGATGCAACACTGATAGAGAGGGGCAAGAATGCTTCTCTTCTCCAGAAAGAGGTTCCCAAAGCTTTTGGCATTATCAAAAAGGATGAGCATATTATAGCGCCATCATCATCCTGAAAGCTCTCACAGTGATGGCAGTCAGCACTGCCAATCAGGTAGTCAAAGACAGCTGTGTTGATAATGTCCAAGAGGCGTGGGCTGGAGTCATAAGGGGATGTTTTTTCACAGCGTCACAGTAGCTCTCATCATACTCCTACCTGGCCAATTTGCCTTCTCGGTAAGTCCTGCCCCAGGGGTGTTGGTGTTCCTGTAGAGGCCACACATCTGGAAGCCAAAGTGTGACAGATCCCTCCATTGTATCTCCATCAGCACAAGCTGGCTCTGTTTCTCTTCAGTAATAACACTTCCCATAGAAACAAGTGTTGTTTCCTGCACTGAGGAAGGTGCTCAGCAGCTGCTCCATGGCAACAGGCTTGATCTCTGTTCGCAGATTAACAAATCTGCCAGCCACCAACAGGGCTCGGCAAAAACCCAGAATCCTGTCCAAATGAAAGGCTGCTACCTCTGCATTGTGTCTGTCATAACCAGCATATGGCTCCCCTTCTACCACATAGTCTTGGCTATACTGCTTAGGTTTGAAGACAACTTTCTGTTCTCCTTCAAGAATCAGTAAGGCTGGGTGGTGCCTGTGGCTCAAAGGAGTAGGGCGCCGGCCCCATATGCCAGAGGTGGTGGGTTCAAACCCAGTCCCAGCCAAAAACTGCAAAAAAGAAAAGAAGAATCACTAAGGCTTTCAGCTGTGTCCCTTTATAACCTTTAATGATTTTCTTGGTGGCCATCGCATGCATGATTGCTCCCAACTCTGGCGTCTCTTCAGGGTTCACTTCCTGGGGAACCACCCACTGGGCTGCAATCTCCTAGGGAGACTGCAAGGTGTGGTCCAGCTTGGGTGCCAGCTCCACCCATAAGCCAGTCATCATTTGGTGAAAAGCCCTCTTGTCCTTCTGGTTGGCAGCTGATGTATCTAAGTTGTCAATCAAGAAAACTTTGGTGAAGATAAAGATGACAAGGAGAATTGCTAACAGCACGACTTGCTGCTTTAGCTTCACGTTGATCTCTTTTCCTTCTCCCCAAACCACTGGTTCATTTATCAAGGAGAGCAGGTGCTGATGGTTACCAAGGAGATTCCATGATTATATACACTGGCCCATTTCTTCACAGAAGTGCCTTCCACAATTCCCGTCCAGCCCTAGGCTCACTCCACGGCTGCCCACAGAGTGCAGTGCAGTGCGGCCCTGGCTGCCTCTGAGGAGGGGTAGCCCCACCTCAACTTATTCTGAGACCAACATCACTTTGATTCCACCCAGAAGAAAACAGTACAAATAGTACAAGGAAACTATAAAAAGTTCTTTATGAACTTAAATGTAAAAATTCTTAATGAAATTTTTGCAAACCTAATCAAACAACATATTAAAAGGATAATGGCCAAGTAAGGTTTATGTCAGAAATTCAAGATTGAACTTTGCAATGTAAATTTATCTTAAAGGAAAAATTGCATGATCCTTTAAGTAGATGCCCTTTTTATTTTTTTGCCCTCAGTAGAGTGCCGTGGTGTCACAGCTCCCAGCAACCTCCAGCTCTTGGGCTTAGGTGATTCTCTTGCCTCAGCCTCCCAAGTAGCTGGGACGCCCACCTCAATGCCTGGCTATTTTTTGGTTGCAGTTTGGCTGGGGCCAAGTTCAAACCTGCCACCCTGGGTATATGGGGCCTGCGTCCTACTCACTGAGCCACAGATATTGCCCCTAAATAGATGCCCTTTAAAAAGCATTTGACAAAATACAATATCCACCACTAATTTTAAATAAAAGAAAAAACTTAGTAACTTAAGTTTTTTTTTTTTTTTTTTTTGTGAGATGAAGACCTCACTACATTGCCCAGACTGTAGTACAGTGGTTGTTCACAGGCATGATGCCACTATGGTTAGGACAGAAGTCTGGGCCTGCTTCATTTCTGATCTGAGCTGGTTCATCCCGGGTAGACAACCTGGTAGCCCCTGCTCCTGGAAGGTCACCATATTAATCCCGGACTTAGGGTGCAGACACTCGATAGGGCTAGAACTTCCAGCCTCAAGCAATCCTCCTGCTTTAACAGAAGTAGCTGGGACTACAGGCACTTCCAACAGGACTTCTTAACCTTAATAAAGGGCATGCAACCAATGAATGGTATCCTCCTAAGATCAGAAACAGTCAAAAATATCTCCTCTCACTACTCCTATTCAACATTATACTGGAGGTCCTAGCCACTACAAATAAATAAGAAAAAAAATAGAGCTGGAAGGCAGATGTAAACCTGTCTTTACTTGAAAATTGCAAGACTGTCTATGTAAATATCCTAAAGTATCTACAGAAATGACACTAATAAGTCAATTTAGCAAGATCATAGGCTATAAGGTAAAAAAATGTATTTATTTCTTCATACTAGCAATGAACAATCAGAAATTAAAATTCACAATAGTATCAAAATGATGAAAGAGAGGTAAATTTTGCAATAATGTGCAGAACCTGTGTACTGAAAAACTACTGAACAATGCTGAGAGAAATTAAAGAAGCCCTAAAAAAGTGAAAAGATATATAGTACTCACAAATCAGAAAATTCAATATTGTGTCAAAGTGTTGAGGCAAGAAGTAAAAGCAGAGCTAAAAGAATCTGTCCTAGCCACCCTGTGTAGGCCTTAGCCAAGCCGCAGGCTTTCTGTTGTCTGTATGTTCCGCTCTTGACATGCGTGGGGCCTACATTGTAACCCAGTAACTTCCTTGGACTTCCCTCGCCTTTGAGGGCAGGTGGTCCAACTGGTCTCAAGGGCGTGGACGAATTGGACCTTCCCATTGAGCCCCAGACCTTGAGGATGATGTCATGTCTTTCTCAGTTTTATGACCCTCACATGCACTCTAGCCCTGAAAAGTGGGTAAAAGGGAGGCAGGGGATTCGGGGGGTGGGGGGGGCTCGGTTTTGGAAACACTGGTTTTCCGAGTTCCCCTGGCCTGGCCGAAATAAAGCTGCTATCTCGAATCAAATGGTGCCTGGAGTCTTCTGTCTCCGTCGGTTTCCTACTATATTTCTTGGTTCCCTGACCGGGAATTGAGGTTTGGTGGCACAACTGTGCAGCCAGATTCTTTGGGTCAGGTTCTACCTGCCCTGCAGATCACCACCGTAGGGAACTCCAGCTGGTCTGGCGATGCAGTTCTCAGAGCACTCCTGGGATAAATTCTCCCAGAGGAATGTCTCATTGAGACTGAGCTGGCAAGGTCCCTGTGGCGGGTCACTGGGGAGGCTGAGCACCAGAGAGGAACCAGTTAACAGGTGGCGCCAGGCCATCCAGAATAAGGTATTATCGATCTAGGGACCTCATTACAATTTTAGTGGAGGAGGGAGCCTGATCACCTCCTTGGGCATTAGATCACCGGCAGGTCTGTTGAGAGGTGTGTGAGAGTGTGTGGATGTGGTGTAACTGAGAGAACTCCGAGACTGGAGTTGGATCTCCTGTCACAGGGCCTAGGGGAGTATTGGTTTGCCTCCTATGGCTAAGTGGCAGCTCAAGTGGGAAATCAAGGCTGTCCAGGTTAAGAAATGGGTTGGAATTGTGTGTATGTGAGTGCTTGGAGAATGACTGAGATGGGTAACGATAGGTGGGGCCTTGTACCCCCGACCCCATTCACAGGGTGAAATGAATGTGTGAGTGTGCCCTTCTCCCTTGCTCCAACTTTGCCCCTTGGCTATTCTGAGGGAAAGTAGAAGTTCCAGGTTTTCCGTTTTCTGTCTTTGGTGGCCACATGGCCATGTCATTTTGGGGGAAAATAAAGACATTAGAAAGGATTTTGTAGTTTTGTTACTGGAATTTCTTCAGTGAGGTTTTGGTCTCAAGAATTTGAGAATTGAGCCCATGGGCCACAGATCAGAGATAAAATGGGATTTTGTTGGACTGAGGGGCATGCAGAGGGAGTAAAGAGTGCCAGAGCTATTGGCAGAGGGGCCGCGCCTTGGAAAGTGTTGTAGTTCGGGCAGTCCAGGGAGCTCTGGATGGCCCTTGAAAAATCTGGGGGAGAAAGTGTAAATCTCGTGCTTTGCAAGGCTGTATCAATATCAGCAACAGGTCTCCAAGTCGGACAGACTCTGGAAGCAGGAGGGAGGCCCAGGTCAGAGGTTTCCTGCATGAGTCCTTTGTCTAGGGATAAATAATTGGCCCTGAGAGATATTTTGGCCAGGACTTGGTAGATGCAAAAATACATTTACAAACTGAATGGGTGTCCTGGCAAATGGATGAATGCAGCCCCACACCTTGGACAAGGTTATTAGGTCTTTGCTGGGGTTTTTGTCTGGGGAGAGGATTAGGGTCTGTGCTCCTTAGTCAGGGTGGAGCCATCCCAAGGTTTCAGGCTGCTTTGTTCATGACCTGGCTGGGGCTCAGAGAGTTTGTACCTGGAGATGGGAGTCTGATATCTGAGCTCACCTGAGCCTGAAAAATGGGGGTTCCCTGTCTAACCCTAAGTGGGAAAATCCTATATCAATGTTACATCTCATAAAATCTCTCTCATTTGTAAAATATAATAATTTGGTTGTTTAAATTGTTGGGGAAATTGAGCCTCTGTCAGAGGATAAGATTCTTGCTTTTTAAACCTTTTAATTATCAGTTTGGCTGAGTGAATGGGTGACTTCATAGTGAACTGAGATCCTATTTTATGGGAAGTGAGTTTTTTAGAGTAAGAGAAATCAGACAGAAAAGAGAATGGTGTGGTGTAAAGAAAGAATCTTGTGTGATAAATTTTGTCCTGAAAAAGAATAGGAAGGAAGTGAAAGGCAGGGCAAAAATGAAAGAAGGTGTAGATTGTCTGTGCAGGTTAAGTGAAGCTCATAAAAGAGAATTTGTGAAAGAATTTACATGTGATCCAGTTGACTATGTATTTCCTTTTAAAACTTTCGGCATGTCATCTTATTTGAACCAATGTTTTAGGCCTTTGATATTTGACAAACCTTCCAAAAATCAAAACTCTAAATCTGGGCCTTGGTGCCCATAGTGCAGTGGTTGCAGTGCTGGCCACATGCACTGAGGCTAGGGGGTTTGAACTCAATCCAAGAAACAAAAAAAGCACAGCTCTAAATTTGGTCTTTTTGAAATATTAAGACCACTGAAAGGCATAGAAACAAATTGAACTCATTTGATCTATTAAAAATGTATAGGAAACATCGTCAAATATGAAAGGGTGATTAATTTTGTTTGGGTTATGGTTATATATATGTTCCAATACTATAAAGCATGGATCTGTCCTAACATATACTGCCAGTAATAATTTTAATTCATCTAAAAAAAGAAAGTGTTTTTTATGTAACTGGCTGAGTCCAAAGTTTATCCTAAAAAGAAAAAGAAATATTAAGAGAGGCTGACAAAGTCTCTTGAATTCAAATTCCTGATGTCTTTGGAAATTGAGTACCTTCAGGCTAAAAACAGATTTTTAGAACTTTCATTGGGAAGTTAACATGTCTATGGGTATTGCTAACCTAACTTCAAACAGAACAGAAATTAATTACGTGAAACTAGGTTAGTTTGTTATGGCTTTTTGTTCAAAATATTATTGATTCTTTCTGTGTTCTGTTTTCCAGAAGTCAAGAAAATAATTCTCTGCCTTTTCAGCTATTTGTAGCTTTTCAAGCAATGTATGTGCTTAAGAGCAGAGTTTGAAACATGTATTTTTCTCTTTCCTTGATTTCTCCAGAATTTAAAAGCCATTTGTAAGTATTCTTAATTTCTGACAATACAGTTATTTGCATAAGTTCCACAAGAATCTGTTTTGTTCTATAGGACATGATAAAGGCACTGGTTATTTTACCAAGGCTTTGGCTGAAACAGCATTTCCAGAGGTGTCCAGACTGCGTTAAGGAATTAAGGTTGATTTTATAAGGCCAATAAAAAAGCTCTCTGAAAAACTGGCCAGACACCCATCAGTAACCTTTCCTGATCTGTGGTAAATAACAAAGGTCGCTTGTTGACAGGTCTGGGAATTGAAATGTGCTTGGGACCTCAAGAGAAGAGGAATTTACCCAATGCATACAGGTATCTAATGGCACAGATGAAACCTGGGCTCATGAAAGGCTTCTGAGAAAGTCTAGCCTGAAAATTCCTTATAAAAGGTTCCAGCAAAGCCAGAATCTAGATGGTTAATAATAATTCTTACTGTGCTTTATGCAAATAATCAGCATAATGAAGGTACAGTTTATTTTGGCAACTGAGTTGGTTCTGCTATAATTTGTCTTTAGTAAAGAGAGAAATTGGAGAGAGAGAAAAATAATTCAAAGGAAAAAGAGGCTGTGGCCCACCTGTATTAGATCCCAGCCTTGTCTGTACTGTCAACTCATAACATGAGACATTAAGTGTTTTACTAAATTGAACTGTTAAACGAGATTAGAGATTGGCCAAAGTATAGAACGGTATATAGTAGTTACACTTACTCTGAAGCCTTAAGACTCAACAAATGTCACCTGTTGGCTATACTAGGAATAGTTGTGCAGTATTAAATGTTATCTCATGTCTATGTAGATACTTCAGGAATACTAAAACCTAAAATGAGAATTTCCCAGTAAATGGCGTAACTGTAACACTGCATCCTTCTGCGCCTAATCTGTATACTCTGCTGGGTCTGTTGCCAGCAAAAGCCAAATGGTCCACTTGCCTGGACTTAAGAGATGCCTTTTTCAGTATAAGGCTG
>NW_003852541.1:4329881-4335653 GCF_000181295.1 Otolemur garnettii | reverse complement strand
TTTCCAGTGGGAGAGACCAGACATGGAAACTGCAATCCAGTACATATGGACCAGGTTGCCATAGGGGTTCAAAAGACCCATGGTTTTTGGAGAAGCACTGGCTCGTGACTTCCAGAAATTCTTTGCTGAGGAATTAGAATGTGTGCTGCTCCAATATGTTTATGACCTCCTCCTAGGACACCTTACCCTGAAGGGCTGTGTTGAATTGTGACATCTAGAGGTAAGTGTCTAAGTGGAAAGTTCAGATCTGCCAGCGGCGAGTATGTTATCTAGGAGGGAAAGAGGAGTCTAGGTGTGGAGAGGAGATAAATCATTAGTCACTTCCCCACTCCCACAAGCCGAAAGCAAGTTCAGGAATTCCTAGGCGCAGTCGGCTTCCGTCATCTTTGGATCCCCCACTTTGCCATCTTGGCTAAACCCCTGTATGAGGCAACTAAAGGAGAGGAAGAGGAAGGAAAGACCTTAGAGTGGGGAAGAGAACAGGAATGTGCCTTCTCCCAGCTAAACATAAGGCTAATGACTGCTCCTGTACTAGGACTGCCAGATCTGACCAAGCCCTTCACTCTGTATGTCTCAGAGAGAGATAAGATGGCTGTGGGTGTGTTAACCCAATTGGTTGGGTCCTGGCCAAGGCCTGTAGCCTACCTCTCTAAGCAGCTGGATGGAGTAGCAAAAGGATGGCCACCCTGCTTACGGGCTCTAGCCACTACTGCTCTCCTTGTGCAAGAAGCTGACTCTAAGGCAGGATTCCAGAGTAAAAGTACCCCACTCTGTGGTTACTTTGATGAACACAAAGGGACATTTATGACTTTCCAATGCAAGGTTAACTAAGTATCAAAGCTTAATAGTGTGGTAATCCATACATAATAGTGGAAGTATGTAACACCTTGAACCCAGCCATGCTCCTTCCAGCCAGTGGAAGAGAGACTGAGAATGACTGTGTGGGAGTTTTAGATAATGTGTATTTTAGCAGACCTGCCTTGCACGACCAGCCTTGGACAGATGCAGATCGGGACTTGTATGTTGATGGAAGCAGTTATGTGATGACACAAGCAGAGTGAAGTGGAACCAAAGGAGGGATCGCTGTGGAACCAAAGAAGTGATTGCTCCCACCTAAGAGGAGCTGTGCTGAGCAGGACGTGGCAGCAGCAGCTGACCTGAGTTCCCACGGCATGAACTTCACACGCCTGGACCTTGGGAAGCCACCTCGGATCCTGACAATCCCCCAAGCTGGTGTTGCAGAGAACGGCAAGCCCTGCTCCAGTCACACCCCAGGAGCTGACTTGTCCACACACAGCTGAAGCATGAGGATCTATGTCATCATGGGACTGTTCTTTATTGGACTCATGAATGCTAAGTGGATTTTAGATTGTGCAAATATTCAGGATGCTAATGTAGAAAATTGTAATCAATGTATTCATAAGGTAACCAAAGTAGGCCAGAAAGTGACAACTGTTCTATTGTTCTATATTTACTATGAATGTACAGGGACTCAGCAAGGGACTTGCTTATATAATACTACTCAATATAAGGTGTGTGACCCTGGGCACGGACAACCTCATGTTTGCTACAATCCCTCAGAGCTGCCCAATTACTCTTGAGTTTACTATCAGAACAGAATCAGTGAGCTGGAAAGCTGAGAGGGAACTTCTAGTAGCGAGAGCTCTAGGCTATGGAAATCCAACCTAGGTGTCTCTTAGATTTGATGCATGCCAAGCGCTCAAACTAGCAAGCACGGAATGTCGTGTGGATCACTGGACTGGGAAAGGTCTTATAGGAGAAACCAGATCTATCTGTGCTCTATAGACTACCCATGTGCTGAATGTGCATACTGGTCATGTGTAATAGAAGGCACCTGGAGTATAAAGATGACAGCCAGAAAGAGTTCATTCTAGAAAAAGGGGAAGCACCAGTCAATTGCACCACTGAAAATTGCAACCCTTGATTCTAACCATAAGAAATCCCTCCAACCCTAAGTGAGCAAAAGGACTAGTTATGTCTTTGGGAATAGATGGCACCGGCCTAGACCCAATATGTCAGTTAAGGGTCAGCGGACAGGTTGCCTCCCGTCAGGCCAGTCAGGTGGCTGTTTACCATACCTTCTATGATGAATTGGAACAGCCTGTGCCACCACTTCCAAAAGGCACAAAGAATTTGTTCTCTCAATTGGCCAAAAGTGTGGCACAGTCCCTGAATGTAACTTTATATGTATATGTATATGTATATGTAGCTTTATACATGGAGGAACTATGACAGGAGATCGGCAGCCATGGGAAGTTAAAGAACTCACTCCCACTGAGCGTAACCCAGATATTGCTCCACGTTGGAGAAACCTCAAGGACAATGTGTGGATCCTGAAGGCCCGGATTATCAGGCAATATTGCCTAGCAAGAAGTGAAGGGCAAAATGTCACTGTGCCAGTAGGCAAGCTACATTGCCTAGATCAAAGACTGTACAATGCTACTACTGGAATAAATGGTGGGGACTGAATTGGACAGAACTAAACCCCCTAGACCAGTTCTCTGAACTCAGAGATGCCTGGTGGCATCCAGGATTCTCACGAAACTGGAGTGCCCCTCAGGGAATGTATTGGATTTGTGGGGATAAGGCATATGCCCAACTACCTGACCAATGGACAGGCAGTTGTGTCATAGGCTATATAAAGCTCTCTTTCTTTCTGCTGCCCATCAAGGCAGGAGAACTGTTTGGGCTTCCAGTAGCCACCCCAGAGGCAGAAATCTGGTGGCATTGTCAGGACTTACAAATAGGAGAGTGGAAAGAGGATGAGTGGTCCCCAGAAAGAATAATACAATACTATGGGCCAGCCATATGGGCAGAAGATGGGTCATGGGGTTACCGAACCCCTATCTATATGCTAAATCATATCATACGATGGCAGGCGGTCTTAGAAATATTTAATGAGACCAGCAAAGCTTTGACCCTCTTTGCCCACCAGCAAACTCAAATAAGGAATGCTGTGTTATCAATACAGATTAGCTTTGGATTATTTACTTGCTGCAGAAGGAGGAGTATGTGGAAAGTTCAATCTGACCAACTGTTGTCTGAAAATAGATGATCAAGGTCTAGTGGTGGAAAATATAGCTAATGAAATTTCCAAACTGGCTCATGTGCTGGTACAGGTGTGGCACAGATTTGATCCGAAGTCCATCTTTGGAGGATAGTTTTCTGCTTTTGGAGGTTTTAAGACCCTTCTAATAGGAGTCTTATTATTACTGCATACTTGCCTTTTCCTCCCATGCCTAGTGCCAGTATTCCTAAAGATGGTGAGGAACCTACTGAGTTCGGCTGTGTCTCAAAGAAACCCAGGTGGAGGGTATTACATGCACCATCAACGAACTACGGCACAAGTTGATGAGGATGGTGGTAAGACTCCATAACAAGTTGTTCTGACTCTCAAAGGGGAGAATGAGGCAATAAAGTAAAAGCAGGCTCGGAGCCTGTGGCTCAAGTGGCTAAGGCGCCAGCCACATACACCTAAGGTGGCGGGTTCGAATCCAGCCCAGGCCCGCCAAACAACAATGATGGCTGCAACCAAAAAATAGCTGGGTGTTGTGGTGGGTGCCTGTGGTCCCAGCTACTGGGAAGGCAGAGGCAGGAGACTTGCTTGAGTCCAGGAGTTGGAGGTTGCTGTGAGCTATGATGCCACCGCACTCTACCCAGGGGAATAGCTTGAGGCTCTGTCTCAAAAAAAGAAAAAAAAAAAGAAAGTAAAAGCACAGCTAAAAGAATCTATCCTAGCTGCCCTGTGTAGGCCTTAGCCAAGCTGCAGGCTTTCTGTTGTTTGTATGTTCCTTCCTTGACATGCGCGGGACCTAGATTGTAACCTAGTAACTTCCTTGGACTTCCCTCGCCTTTGAGGGCAGGTAGTCCAACGAATCTGACCTTCCCCTTGAGCCCAGGACCTTGAGGATGATGTCATGTCTTTCTCAGTTTTATGACCCTCACGTGCACTCTAGTCCTGAAAATTGGATAAAAGGGAGGCAGAGGATTTAGGCCGGGGTAGAGGGGCACCTCAGTTTTGGAGACACTGGTTTTCTGAGTTCGCCCAGCTGAAATAAAGCCACTATCTCTAATCAACTGGTGCCTGGAGTCTTCCGTCTGCATTGGTTTCCTGCTACAGTGTTAGATCTGCCCAAATTGGGCTACAGAGTCAGCACGATCCGAAACAAAATAACAAGTATGAATTTTGCAAGCTGCTTCTAAAATTCATGAAAATTTCAAGGGCTTAAAAACACCAATGAAATTCTGTAAAAGAACAGAGCTAGATGGTTATTATTACCTATTTTTAGGACTTATATACATAGTAAAACTCTCAAAAAAACCACAATTTTCAAAATAGGTAAAGGATTTAGACATTTCATCACAGAAGATATGCGGATGGAAATAATCATCATGTGAAAAGATGCTTACAACAGCAGTTATTATGGAAATGCAAACTAAAACCACAATGGGACAGCACCACACACTGAAAAGAATGGCTACATTTTAAAGACATGCCATGACAAGTTTGGTGAAGGTAAAATCAAAGACATCTAGTAGGAATGCAAAACAAGACCTCTTTGTAAACTAGTTTCAGTTTAACTGAGACAAAACCAACAACACGGATGAACCCTAAAATAAGCATGCAGAGTAAAAGTTGACCAACCCCCCCAATCAAAAAAGTACACAGTACTGAGAAAGGATAACCGAGAAAGGTAAAGTCTAGGAGAACAGGTCTTCTCAAGGAGACCACAAGGATACACCTGCAAGGTCTTCTCCATGGTGACTCAGCTCTTAGGAATTTGTAAACTTAACTTCCTTGAACTTGGATAAGTTCTGTAAAATCCTATAGTTCTGTGGGGGCTGGAATAGCATCTCTTGCTTGATTCATACTGGCCAATGAGAAGGGTAGCCATGGGGTGGAACTTTTTGACTATTGATAAAAAGGGAAAGACCAAACCAGTCAGGGAGCCTGGCTGTTTGGAATCTTCTATGCTGTAAGCTTGCAGCTGGTGAATAAAGCCCTTCCTCTTATAAATGTGGTGCTTGGGTGCTCTTTCTCTCTGTTGGGTCTTCCTGCAACAGTATAATATCAGTTAGATAAAAATTCCACAAATAGAAACTAATCTATTGTTATAGAAAGCAGAAGAGTAGCTGCCTAAAAATGAATGGAGAAGCAGGGAAGGTGGGAAGGAGGGATTACTAACTTAGGAATGATGAATGGTGAGAGTTTTGCAGCTGTACACATGGATCAAAATACATCACATTATTCACTTTATATATGTGCTGATTTCTGCATATCAACTACACCTCAATAAAGCTGTGTAATAAATATATTTTAACCCAAGAAGGTATTTTCTCTACTGTGTAACAATTAAAGTAGACACTCAATCACAGACTACTTGTAAAACTAACCTTAATTAAGTTTCAGCCCATAAAACTGAAATCAATATGAATATAGCCATTCATATACAACAAACTATTTACTGAGTGCCTATGATGTATTTCAGTTCTTTCTACACAGAAAAGAGAAAGGTATGATGTCCGAAGCAAACAGACCCTCTGAATGAACACACATAACTTCTACGGACTTACAAAGTTTCTTCTTAAAAATCTGCAGATTTATATACTATTCTAGTTATCCCACACAGAATGATCCTAATTCCATCTGCCAGAACAAGCTGGCATCTGCACAAGACAAGTTAGAGAGAGGGTAGCCAGAAAGAGAACCAGAGAGTCTGTAAAGAAGGGAAAGGAAGGGAAAAATCAAGT
>NW_003852541.1:4325637-4329809 GCF_000181295.1 Otolemur garnettii | reverse complement strand
CGGGCCCACCAAACAATGATGGCTGCAACCAAAAAATGGCCGGCGCTGTGGCGGGTGCCTGTAGTCCCAGCTACTTGGGAGGCTGAGGCAGGAGACTCGCTTGAGCCCAGAAGTTGGAGGTTGCTGTGAGCTGTGAGGCCATGGCACTCTACTCGGGGGGATAGCTTGAGGCTCCGTCTCAAAAAAAAAAAAAGAATTCATGTATAGGGCGGCACTTGTGGCTGAAAGGAGTAGGGCGCCAGCCCCATATGCCAGAGGTGGTGGGTTCAAACCTAGCCCCGGCCAAAAACTGCCAAAAAAGAAAAAAAAGAATTCATGTATACATAACTATATAAGCTACATATAAGCCCTTCCTTATACATAAATAAATCATACATGCAGAGGACTCAGATCCCTACTATAGACCCTCCTCCCCAAAAAAGAATTTTGGAATAAATTTCTAAATACTGAAGCCCAGAAAAGTAGTAAAAGAAAGTATTTCTAAGCATAACTCAAATCCTAAATCCAAAAATGAAAATATAGTAGAAACTCTGTAAGACTGTAGCAGGAAACCAAGGCAGACAGAAGACTCCAGGCACCAGTTGATTGGAAAAACCCGCCGGGGTTAACTCGGAACACCAGTGTGTTTCCAAAATCGAGCCCCCATCGCACCCCCCAACTCAATCTCTTGCCTCTCTTTTATCCACTTTTCAGGGTGGGAGTGCACGTGAGGGTCATAAAACAGAGAAAGACATGACATCATCCTCAAGGTCCCGGGCTCAAGGGGGAAGGTCAGATTCACCTGCATCCTTGAGACCGGTAGGACCACCTGCCCTCAAAAGGCGAAAGAAGTCGAGGGAAGTTACTAGGTTACAATCTAGGCCCTGCGCATGTCAAAGGAGGAACGTACAGACAACAGAAACGCGTGCAGCCTGGCTAAGGCCTACATAGGGTGGCTAGGATAGATTCTTTTAGTTCTGCTTTTACTTTCTTGCCTCAAGATGACCATACAAGAGACTATAAGAAACAAGTCAACAAGAGGTGGTGGTCAACATAAGGAACTAGTCTTACTGTACTGACACATATACATAGATGCATATCCAGTCTATGAAAAAAGGGGGGTAGGTGGTAAGTGTAGGAAGGTTGTCAACTATGCAAGTTCTAGTACTGTATTTGTCAGATCTGAATTCACTAAAAAGTAAAACTTCTACACAGTAGAAACACCAACATGTATGGAAGCTGCGGAGAAAACATTCATTCATTCAGTCAACTTTCAGCAGCTACCAGGCTGGCGTGGGAATAGAATTAGGTAAGTAACACAAGGACTCTACCCTCATAATTTTTTATGTGACTTCTATAATGAAAGAGAAAACCTAAAAAACAATCAACAAGAAAATAGGTAAGATCACTTAAAAATCAGAGAGTCAGCCTCATGGGGGAAAAAAGGTAATTCTCAGTAATGGAAAACATACATTTAAAATATTAATTTGCTATGGCAATAGCAAAATAATAAGATAAAAAGATATATACCCAATACTAACAAGGCTAAGGGGGAAAGACACACATTCATTATGGAAAAGATACAACTATATTTTGAAGTTGATCTGGTAATATATGGTAGAATTTTAAATCTCAGTATTCTTTTCCCCATCACCATTCCACAACTGGTAGATTTATCCCATAAAAATACTTGTTCAGGTATGCTAAGATATACTATTGGTAGTAGAGAAAACTGGAAATAATATAAATGATCATTAACAGGACATAATTCATTATGGTTCATTCACAATATTTGGCAGCCATTCTCTTTTAAAATGAAAATAGTTTCATATGTATACACTGATATGGAAAGATGTCCACAATAAATGAAGCAGAAAAAAGCAAATTTCAAAACATTATAGTGCTCTATTTTTATAAAAAAAAAAAACTTATGGTCTCAACAATCCATTATAGAAGAAAAATAATGTAGCATACTGGAGCATACTCTATCAGTGGAACTATGCAATACAACCAATTAAGGTCCCTAGTTTTCGAGAGAGGTCAAATGAGCAAAAGGAAGTCACATTTTAATAATCTGACAGCATATATCTACTTCTTCCCCATAAAACTGTATATGTACATAAGCACCCCCAAAATGCATTCACTTTTAAGCAGTTTAGGGACTTGAGGAAGGCTGGGGTTATTCTGACCTGTATTAAGAGCCCTGTTTTGAAAGTGATTTCATTCTAAAGGAGCCAGAATCTGTTAGTGTGAGATGCTAGGAGGCAGGAGGAATCAATTAGCATTTCCTGCAATCAGAAGGGTTATTAGCAAACACTAAGAAAATAGATGTAACTACCTACAGTTACAGATTTAGAATAAACAAGGAAGAACAAATCTAGACTGAATCTCTAAAATTTTGACACTGTATAAGAAGCAGAGGAATTTACAGTTGTTCTCATTATTTACTAATTCTGTACTGGAGAAAGTGGCAAAAATGTTAGATGCCTAATGCATACATGTTCCCAACTGAGGTCCAACAAGGTAACAATCTGCCTCCTTGTTTCTGGTCTTATATCATAAACAAGTGGTCTTTTCATTCTCTTGTGAGTGACACTTTTTTTGCACCTTGCACTTTTTGTTGATAATTTTGACAGTGAATATGGTCCCCAAGCATACCACTGAAGTGCTATCTAATGTTCCTAAGCACCAGAAGATTATAATGTGTCTTCTGCAGAAAATGCAAGTGTTAGACAAGCTGTGTTCAGGCCTCAGTAATAGTGCAATAGGCTGTTGAGTTCAATGTTAATGGGAGGGTGTCTTTAAGCAGAATCAGGTATAAAACAAACTTCCATAAAGGAAAATGTAATGGTAAACACTGAATACCAGATTCAAATTAGATGAATCCCTGGTTAAATTAAAGCCATCCACCCCTATCACAATTGCGTGGAAGATAAAAATGTGGATTTACTCCTAAGGAAGAGACCACCATTAAATTATTCCACCATTTCATACATAATTCCCAGCATTTAATAAAGAGAAGAAAAAGAACAAACAGAACTCCCTGAAGATCCAGATATTGATGTTATCACACTCTTTCAAAAACTTAAGATAGACTTATACTTTTAGCCAAGAGAGAGTCCTAGGAACTGGATTTACTCTCCTACCTATAGCAACTAAAAAAACAAGACAAAACACATGGAAAAAAAAATCATTTTCAGACACTGGATACTAGGTAGCAAAGAAAAGTGATCAGTGATAGATGAGAAACAAAGTGAGCAGTTATTACTGTTCCACCTTACTGTCTGACAGTTCCTGAGATGGTCGGAACGAAGTAGGGTCTGATAGTCTTCACAGTTGAGAAGAAGAAGTAGTCAAAGTGGCTAGAATTCACAGGATAGAGTGGCAAAGAGGAGAGAGCGATACTCTGTAGCCAGCAAGAAAGATTTAGAGATACAAAGAGGGAACCCCTGTCCCTCAAGTCTTACAATACAGGTGGAGACAAATCAAGAAGAGCAGAGGAAACAATCTTTGGAGAACATATGGGTCAGGAAAAGTTTGTGTGAACTCACAGAATTTACAAGAAGGCAATATTTAAAAGTAAGCATAGAGTGAATCAAACTGTTTCCAAACATCTTAACTGTATCTCAAAGCTCAAAAGTAATTCTAGGAATACAAAAATATCCAGTACCCCAAAAAGGTAAAATTGATGAAGTACTATGTCTAATAAAAAATTACCAGGCATGCAAAAAAAGAGAGAAAAAATTAAAATCAACTTAGAAATGAAAAAGATGACAGAATTAGTAAATAATGGCATTAAAAGCATATTACATATACTCAGTAAAGTACAGGAAAAATGTTAGGCAAAGGGATGGAAAATACTTTGAAAAACCCATGTTTAACTTGTAGTGATGAAAACTATACTATTAGATGGGATTAGTGACAGTATAAATAGATAATATAAAGGAAAAGTTTGGTAAAAAGAAAAATGGCAATAAAAACTGTCCAAAATTGGCTCGGCGCCTGTGGCTCAAGCAGCTAAAGCGCCAGGCACATACACCTGAGGTGGCAGGTTCGAATCCCCAGCCCGGGCCCGCCAAACAACAATGATGGCTGCAACCAAAAAATGGCCAGGCACTGTGGCGGGCGCCTGTGGTCCCAGCTACTTGGGAGGCTGAGGCAGGAGACTCGCTTGAGCCCAGGAGTTGGAGGTT
>NW_003852541.1:4324205-4325547 GCF_000181295.1 Otolemur garnettii | reverse complement strand
AAGGGCAGCGCCTGTGGAACAAAGGAGTAGGACGTGGGCCCCATATGCTGGAGGTGGCAGGTTCAAACCCAGCCCCAGCCAAAAACGGCAAGAAAAATAAAAAAGACAAGAATATATTAAACACAATGTTAATGAGCTATGAGAAAACGTCAAGTAAGCTCAAATATAAATAACTGTACTTCCCAAAGGGCAAGGGGGAAGGAGCAGAAAAAATTGTTTGAAAAAATAGTGTAAACTATAAATCCAGATCTAAGAGGCTCAAAAAAAGCTAAAAACAAGAAAAATGTAAAAATGAAAACTATAACAAACCACATCATAATCACATTGATTAAAACCAGTGATAAAGACCTGGGAATAGAAAAAGAATGATAGAAGCTAGTGAGTACAGAATAGAATTTTTGTGTTTTTAAAAATGAAGAATTTGATTTTACTGACACTCTGCTAAGGAAGTAATCAAAGGTTGGGATTCAAGATGGCAGCTGACTAACAGCTTCCTTGCAACTAGGCACGGTGATTCTGGGGAGAGGAGACTACAGACATCTCTGGCTGGTGGGATTGGCCCAGAAACATCCCTTTGGAGTCATAGGGAGTCAGCGAGGGACTTCTGGACCCCATAAGGAGGACAAAAGCAGTGGAGATCTAGCAAGTGTTTGCATGTGTTCGTTTGGTCTAATCCCACCAGCAGCTGTAAGTACAGCAGCTGCAAGATTGCAAACTGAAAAGGCCTTACCTGTGAGCTGTTTGGGTATTTTTTGGACTTGGGAGAACTTGGCAAGAAAGTGGAGGACTTTAAGCATCAGCTAGTGCCCCAAACTGAGCCGGTCGGAGCTAACAGTGTTCAGCTGTGGGCCGCATGGAGCCGCTGAGGAAGAACTGCCCTGGCAAGCTCCGCCCTCAGGGTAGCAGAGCAAGTACTGGGCAGGAGTGAGCAATCTAATGACTGAGCAGCCTAAAGGCGGGGACTGAAACGCCTTGCAGCCTTGTACCTCGGGAGCATAGTGTAAGATTGGTTTTGGCACACTGGGTAAGTGGATAGCCACTTCAGGAGTGATCCCAGCAACAAGTTGGCAGTTTAAAGTGCCTTTTAAGCCAGCTGAGGTGAGATTTAGGCTCTCCACCCTACATGGTTTGAGAAATCAGCAGAGGCCTCCAGTCTCCATCTCTCATACAGCCATATCAGCATTGTGATTAACATCTCATATGCCAGAAGATCACCTGTTGCCCAGACAATATTCAGCAAGATATATATACTGCATTGGTGTTTTTTGTTTTTCTCTTCTTTTTGGGGGAGGGGGGGGATTTTTTTTTTAATTTCAACATTTTCCTTACAGATTTTTTTTCT
>NW_003852541.1:4321433-4324136 GCF_000181295.1 Otolemur garnettii | reverse complement strand
TAGAGATAGAGTCTCACTTTTTCACCCTCAGTAGAGTGCAGTGGAGTCACAGCTCACAGCAACCTCCAACTCCTGGGCTTAGGCAATTCTACTACCTCAGCCTCCCAAGTAGCTGGGACTTCAAGCGCCCACTGCAACACCCAGCTATTTTTTGTTGCAGTTTGGCTGGGGCTGGGTTTGAACCCACCACCCTTGGTATACGGGGCCGGCACCCTACTCACTGAGCCACAGGCGCCTCCCAGATTTTTCTTTTCTTTCTTCATTTTTCTAGTTTAAATGTAATTTTCCATTGTTGCCCTTCTGTAACAATTAGAACTTCATTTCTGCTAGTGTTTTTACCCCTATTATTTGGCTTTTTACCCAATTTTATCCCATAAAGTTTTTTGTTTGATTGTTTTGGTTTGATTTATAGCATTTTTTGTCTTTCTTCTCTACATGGTGGGGTACTGTGTCCGAACAGGCTAGCAAAGAACTGCTGACCTCAAGGGAACAACCCAACCTGGCACCACCAGAGGTTGGGTAATAGTACCCTACTGTACACCTATATTGCTCCTGTCTCCCGCTTTCTGTGCCTCTCTTCTCTTTATTAATATTCCCTTCTACCCATTCCCTCTCCTTTCTCTTTTTTCTCCTGCCCCCTTTTTCCCCCTTTTTTCTCTTCCTGCTCTTCAATCTTATCCTTCTGGTCCTATACCAAAAGGACTCGTCGAAACCCTAGTCCAGAGGCACGGGAACTTAAAGAGCAAGAGCAAGTGAAAGGAAAATTAGGGCAAGGAAGCAGATAAATCACTCATGAGGAAGAACCAGCAAAAAAATCCTGGCAACATGAAAAACCAGTCCAGAGCAACCCTCCCAGGGACCGTGAGGTAGCTATTGCAGAGGAGTCCTCCTATAAAGAAATGTTAGAAATGACAGAAAGAGAATTTGGAATACAGATGAAGGAAATGATAGAAAATAACCAAAAGAAAATCCAAAAACAGAATCAAATAAGAGATGAACGATATGAAGAATATAGAAATGATATAGCAGAGAAGGTATTGAAGCAGTCAATTAAGGAACTTATAAGATGCAATAGAAAGTATCGACAGATTAGACCATGCAGAAGAAAAAATCCCAGAGGTAGAGGACAAAGCTCTTGAGATATCTCACATAGTGAAAGAGGCAGAAAAGAAGAGAGAGAAAGCAGAACATTCAGTGTCTGAATTGTGGGACTATACGAAGCGTTCAAACATATGAGTTACAGGTATCCCAGAAGGGGAAGAAGAATGCCCCAGGGGAATGGAAGCCATACTTGAGAATATTATAAATGAAAATTTCCCAAATATCACCAAAGATTCTAACACACTCCTTTGAGAGGGACATGAGACCCCAAGTCGCCTCAACTCTAACTGAGCTTTTCCAAGACATATTGCGATGAACCTGTCCAAAGTCAAGACAAAAGAGAAGATTCTTCAAGCTGCCAGGAGTAAGAACCAGTTGACCTACAGGGGCAAATCCATCAGGGTGACTGCAGATTTCTCTAATGAAACTTTCTAAGACAGAAGACAATGGTCATCTACCTTTAATCTACTTAAAAAGAACAATTTCCAGCCCAGAATTCTATATCCTGCTAAGCTAAGCTTTAAAATTGGCGGAGAAGTCAAATCATTTACTGATATACAAACATCGAGGAAATTCGCCTCAACAAGACCAGCACTACAGGAAATACTTTAACCTGTTCAACACACTGACCATCACAATGGATCAACAGCAAAGTAAGAACTCAGAAATTAAAGGACAGAACCTAACTTCCACCATGATATAAAAGATAAAGCTAAGCAATTGACTCTCACAAAATAAGATGAATAGAACACTACCACACTTATAAATTATCTCAATAAATGTCAATGGCTTGAATTGCCCACTGAAGAGGCATAGATTGGCTGACTGGATTAAAAAACACAAGCCATCCATTTGCTGTCTGTAGGAAACACACCTAGCTTTAAAAGATAAATTAAAACTCTGAGTTAAGGGTTGGAAGACAATTTTTCAGGCAAATGGAATTCAGAAGAAAAGAGGAATTGTAGTCTTATTTTCAGATACATGTGGATTTAAAGCAACAAAAGTCAAAAAAGACAAAGATGGTCACTTTATACTGGTCAAGGGAAAAATTCAACAAGAAGACATTTCAATTCTAAATATTTATGCACCCAACTTAAATGCTCCCAGATTTTTGAAACAGACATTAATTACTCAATCTGACCCGTATAATATCATATAGTACCATAATAACAGGGACTTTAATACTCCACTTACAGAGCTGGACAGAGCCTCTAAACAGAAATTAAACAAAGATATAAGGGATTTAAAGGAGACCCTAGAGCAACTGTGCTTGATAGATGCATATAGAGCACTCCATCCCAAAGATAAAGAATATACATTCTTCTCATCGCCCTATGGAACATTCTCCAAAATAGATCATATCCTAGGACACAAAACAAACCTCAACAGAATCAAAGAATTGAAATTTTACCTTGTATCTTCTCAGACCATAAGGCACTAAACGTGGAACTCAACTCCAACAAAAACCTTCAACCCCACACAAAGGGCATGGAAATTAAACAACCTTCTGTTGTGTAACAGTTGGGTGCAGTAAGAAATAAAAGAGGAAATCATTAACTTCCTTGAGCACAACAACAATAAAGACACAAGCTACCAAAACCT
>NW_003852541.1:4314682-4320836 GCF_000181295.1 Otolemur garnettii | reverse complement strand
TCCCTAGACTTAGCCAGGAAGAAGTAGAGCTCCTGAACAGGCCAATTTCAAGCACTGAGATTAAAGAAACAATAAAAAATCTTCCAACCAGAAAATGCCCTGGTCCAGATGGCTTCACACCAGAATTCTATCAACCCTTCAAGGGGGAGCTTATTCCCATACTCCAGAAATTATTCCAAAACATTGAGGAGGAAGGAATCTTCCCCAACATGTTCTATGAAGCAAACATCACCCTGATACCAAAACCAGGAAAAGACCCAACTAAAAAGGAGAACTTCAGACCAATTTCACTAATGAATATAGACGCAAAAATTCTCAACAAAATCCTAGCCAACAGATTACAGCTTATCATCAAAAAAGTCATACATCATGATTAAGTAGGTTTCATCCCAGGGATGCAAGGTAGGTTTAATATATGCAAGTCTATAAACGTTATTCACCATATCAACAAAAGTAAAACCAAAGACTATATGATCCTCTCAATAGATGCAGAAAAAGCACTGGATAAAATCCAGCATCCTTTTCTCATTGGCACACTGAAGAGTATAGGCATACGTGGCACATTTCTGAAACTGATCGAACCTATCTATGACAAACCCACAGCTGATATTTTACTGAAAAACTGAAAGTTTTTCCACTTAGAACTGGAACAAGACAAGGTTGTCCTCTGTCAGCATTACTATTCAACATAGTACTGGAAGTTCTAGCCAATACAATTAGGCAAGATAAGGAAATAAAGGGCATCAAAATGGGAGCAGAGGAGGTCAAACTCTCCCTTTTTGCTGACGATATGATCTTAAACTTAGAGAACCCCAAAGACTCAACCACAAGACTCCTGGAAGTCATCAAAAAATTTAGTAATGTCTCAGGATATAAAATCAATGTCCACATGTCGGTTGCCTTTGTATACCCCAATAACAGCCAAGATGAGAGGCTAATTAAGGACACAACTCCCTTCACCATAACTTCAAAGAAAATGAAATACCTAGGAATATACTTAACAAAGGAGGTGAAGGACCTCTATAAAGAAAATTATGAAACTCTAAGAAGGGAAATAAACATAGGATATTAACAAATAGAAGAACATACCACGCTCATGGCTGGGAAGAATCAACATTGTTAAAATGTCTATACTTCCCAAAGCAATCTACCTATTCAATGTTGTCCCTATTAAAATACCAACATCATACTTTCGAGATTTGGAAAAAATGATTCTGCGTTTTGTATGGAACCAAAAAAGGACCTGGTATAGCTAAGGCAATTCTTAGTAATAAAAACAAAGGGGGGGTGCGGGGGCGGCAGGCGGGGATCACCATACCAGATTTTAGGCTGTACTACAAAGCCATAGTGGTCAAGTCAGCATGGTACTGGCACAAAAATAGAGACATGTAGAATTGAATAGAAAACCAGGAAATGAAACTAACATCATACAACCACCTAATCTTTGATAAACCAAACAAGTCTTGGGGGAAATAAATGGTGCTGGAAGAACTGGATATCCATATGTAAAAGACTGAAACTGGACCCACACCTTTCTCCACTCACAAAAATTGATTCAAGATGGATAAAGGACTTAAATTTAAGGCATAAAACAATAAAAATCCTCAAAGAAATATAGGAAAAACACTGGAAGATATTGGCCTGGGGAAAGACTTTATGAAGAAGACTACCATGGCAAGTGCAACAACAACAAAAATAAACAAATGGGACTGAATTAAAGAGAAAAGCTTCCCTACAGCTAAGGAGACAACAACCAAAGCAAATAAACAACCTACACAATGGGAAAGGATATCTGCATATTTTGAATCAGACAAAAGCTTGATAACTAGGATCTATAGAGAACTCAAATTAATCCACATGAAAAAAGCCAACAATCTCATATATCAATGGGTAAGAGACATGAATAGAACCTTCTCTAAAGAAGACGGACGAATGGTGAACAAAAATATGAAAAAATGCTAAGCGTCCCTAATTATTAGAGAAATGCAAATCAAAACCACCCTGAGATACCATCTAACCCCAGTGAGAATGGCCCATATCACAAAATCTCAAAACTGCAGATGCTGGCATGGATGAGGAGAGAAGGAACATTTTTCCACTGCTGGTAGGACTGCAAACTAATACAACCTTTTTGGAAGGAAGTATGGAAAATCCTCAAAGAACTCAAGCTAGACCTCCCATTTGATCCTGCAATCCCATTACTGGGCATCTACCCAGAAGGAAAAAAATCCTTTTATCATAAGGACACTTGCACTAGACTGTTTACTGCAGCTCAATTTACAATCACCAAAATGTGGAAACAACCTAAATGCCCACCAACCCAGGAATGGATTAACAAGCTGTGGTATATGTATGCCATAGAATACTATTCAGCCATTAAAAAAAATGGAGACTTTATAGCCTTTATATTAACATGGATGGAAGTGGAACACATTATTCTTAGTAAAGCATCACAAGAATGGAGAAGCATGAATCTTATGTATTCAATTTTGATATGAGGACAATTAATGACAAGGGGATGGGGTGAGCAGAGAGAGGAAGAAGGTGGAAGGAGTGGGGAAGGGAAGGAGAGAGGGAAGGACGGAGGGGGGTGGGGTCTTGGTGTGTGCCACACCTTTTGGCGGCAAGACACGATTGTAAGAGGGACTTTACCTAACAAATGCAATCAGTGAAACCCAGTTTCTTGTACCCTCACTGAATCCTCAACAATTAAAAAAAAAAAAAAAAAACAGTCATAAAGACTAAGCCATAGACAAAGAACACATAAAAGAAAGTAGGATAGGAATGACAGCAAACTTCTCAGAAAAAATGCAAGCAAGAAAACAAAGGAGCAGCATCTTTAAAGTACTAAATGAGATAAACTTTCAACTTAGAACTCTATGCCCAACAACACTATCTTTCCAAACAAGGGCAACATAAAGACTTTTCCAGACAGAAAATCTGAAAGAAAAAAATCACCAGCAGACCTCCATCACAAGTCCTCAGTCAGAAGGAAAGTAATAGAAATTTGGCACTCATAAAGGAATGAAAAACAGTGGAAATGCTAAGTTGGTGGAAAATAAAAAACAATTTTTTCAACTACTCAATTGTTTAAAAGAAAAATAACAATGTATTGTGAGATTCATACCATACATAGAAGTAAAACACAAGACTTTGACAGCAGAAAGGCCAGGAGAGAAGAAATAGAAGTATAGATGCACCTTGACTTACAATGGGGTTAGTCCCAATAAACTCATCATAAGTTGAAAATATCCTAAGTAAAAAATGCATTTAATATACTTAACCTACTGAAAATTGTAGTTCAGTCTAGCTTACTTTAAATTGCTCACATTTACATTAACTAACAGTTGGGGAAAATTATGTAATACAAGGCCTATTTTTTTTTTTTTTTAAGACAGAATCTCACTGTCACCTTGGGTAGAGTGCCATGTATCACAACTCACAGTAACCTCAAATTCCTGGGCTCAAGGGCTCCTCTAGCCTCCTGAGTAGCTGGGACCACCGGCACCTGCCAGTACATTTGGCTAGTTTTTCCATTTTTAGTAGGAGCAGGGTCTCGCCTTGCTTGGGCTGATCTCGAACTCCTAAGCTCAAGTAATCCACCCTCCTTGGCCTTCCAGAGTGCTAGGATTGCAGGCATAAGCCACCGCACCAGGCCACAAAGTTGATGAATATTTTAGGTAAAGATTAAATACTATACTGAAAGTGAAAAACAGTACAGCATTTGGAAAATCTTAAGTACCACTTCTACTGAATGTGTAATATTTTGCACCATGGTAAAGTAAAAAAATTCTTAAATTGAACCGTCATAAGTTGGGGATATATATTGTTTTAAAACTTTTATAGTACACATGAATGATATAATATTACTTGATAAAGATTTATGCTATAAACTCTAAAACAAGCACTTATTAAACAACATAGCTTGTAAACTAAGGAGATAAAATAGAATCTTTAAAAAAGATACCCACTTAATCCAGAAGAGGGGAAAAAAAAGAAAAAGGCAACAAAGAATAAGGAATACAAAATAAATCACAAGGTAGCAGATTTAAGCCTAACCATGTAAATAACTATACTGAACACAAATGTGCCTAATGGAACTAAAAAGAGAGAAACTAACTGCAATACGTTAGAAAGCATCCATTTTAAAACATCACTGCAACTGGGAGGGATTCAGTTCAAATCAGTAAGAAGTGAATACAAAATGTCTCTAGTAAGTCTGAAATGAAAGGGTGGATCAGGCTGGGCCCCTGGAACTCTACAAATTAACTAGCTATGGTCCCACATTGAGAAAAAAGTAGCCAGCAGGTGGCCCATGACTATAATCCTAGCACTCTGAGAAGCCGAGGCAGGAGGATCCCTTGGAACTCAGGAGTTCCAGACTAGCCTGAGCAAGAGTGAGATCTGTCTCTATGAAAAATATAAAAATCATACAGGCAAGGTGATCAATGCCGGCTACTTGGGAGTCTAAGGCAGGAGTCTGAGATTGCTGTGAGCTAGGCTGACACCATGGCACTCTGGCTTGGGGCAACAGAGACTCTGTCTCAGAAAAAGAGAGTGAGATGGAGAGAGAGAGAGAGAGAGCAAGCACTCCAATAATGGATTTTAAATAGTAGGACAAGGATAAAAGAGATGAAGGAAAAAGAAGGCCATATAAAAATGAAAAAAGGGAAAATAAATTTTTTAAAAAATGAAAACAGGGAATAAACCCAGAAAGACTCAGAAAACAAGTTCCCATAGTTCTGCACATTCCATGCAAACAACAGATTGCTCAGACATTAGAAAAACTATATGGAGGGCAGTGCCTGTGGTTCAGTGGGTAGGGCACTAGCCCCATATACCGAGGATGGTAGGTTCAAACCTGGCCCTGGGCTGAACTGCAACAAAAAAATAGCAGGGCGTTGTGGCAGGTGCCTGTAGTCCCAGCTACTCAGGAGGCTGAGGCAAGAGAATCACCTAAGCCCAGGAGTTGGAGGTTGCTGTGAGCAGTGTGATGCCATGGCACTCTACCGAGGGCAATAAAAAAAAAAAAGAAAGAAAGAAAAAGAAAAACTATATGGAGCCACATCTCCTTCTAAAAGTTCAGAAAAACTAAATTCAAATAAAAATTAACAACAGAAAAGGTGTTAAAATCAAACCTCGTCAAAGTTTTATTTCAAGAGGTTATTATAAAGAGTACAATATCAGAATAACTCCCCACAAATAAAAGCATATTACAAACACACCCCCAAAACTATTACCTGCTATTTCAAAATGCGCTAAAAGGTATTAAGAACACCACAGAAGCAGCTGTGCAGGGTGGCTCACGCCAGTACTCCTAGCACTCTGGGAGGCCCAGGCTGGAGGATCTCTTGAGCTCAGGAGTTTGAGATCAGCCTATGCACGAGTGAGACCCTGGCTCTACTGGAAATAGAAAAATTAGCCAGGCATCATTGAATGTGCCTGGAAGTCCCAGCTACTCAGGAGTTTGAGGTTGCTGTGAGTTATGATGACACCAGGGCACTCTACCCAAGGCAACATAGTGAAACTGTCTCAAAAATTAAAAAAAGGAGTTAGAAAAACTCAGTAAAGCAAAACTAAACTACAAGGAACTTAAGAATGAATAACGAGAAAAACATAATACTTTTAGAAAAACAAGAATTTTTTAAAAATTACAATTAAACAGTTTAAGAATTTGAAGTCAATCACTTTCTTACATACCAGCCATGAGCAATGGAATATAAAATGAAAGACACAACACCATTTACATTAGCAACAAAAAAGGTATATAAATCTAATAATATAAGTTCTAAAGGAAAAAAATTACAAAACTCTGATGAAATAAATCAAATAACTATAAACAGAAAATATTCCATGTTCATGGATCAAAAGATTCAATATTGCCAAGATGATCTTCCTAATTCTACCAATTTTTGATTCTACCAATCAAAATTCTCATTTAAATTAAGAACTTGTGCTTTGGCTTGGCACCTGTGGCTCAATCAGCTAAGGCGCCAGCCACGTACACCTAAGGTGGCGGTTTCGAATCCCCAGCCCAGGCCCTCCAAACAACAATGATGGCTGCAACCAAAAATAATGGCCGGGCGTTGTGGCGGGCACTTATAGTCCCAGCTACTTGGGAGGCAGAGGCAGGAGACTCGCTTGAGCCCAGGAG